>NW_022196896.1:61104085-61111960 GCF_008632895.1 Mastomys coucha | reverse complement strand
GATATTAGCCCTCTATCAGATATAGGGTTGGTAAAGATCTTTTCCCAATTTGTTGGTTGCCGTTTTAGGACCACACATCTTACCACAGAGCTACTTGCTCATTTGTCTTCATTGTTGATCTACTTATGATACCCAGAAACTGGAAGCATCTTAGATGTCTACCAACTAATAGATGGTAAAAACATGGTTCCAAATAACAAAATGTTATTTAACTGTTAAAAAAACCCTGAAACTGAGTTTTCTGTCAGCACCTGGAGCTGATCCTGTGCCACAGCACCCAGAGCTGATCCTGTGCCACAACACTCCATACCCAAATACCACAGGGAAAGAGCTAGTCTCCCAGGAGTGAGGACAAATCTGTGTGCACAGGTAAGACCACTACTTCTGCTTAGAGGGACCCACCCAGAACCCTCAGAACACAGGAAACGAGGAGCAGCCTGGGACAGGGTCCTTGTAGTTTCTGTCTGCAATCAGAGCTGATTCCATGTCACAGTGCTACATACCCAAATACTTCTGGGAGAAAGCTGGTCTCCCAGGAGTGCAGACATACCTGAGAGCACAGGTAAGACCACCTGATTAAATTTGGCTCAAATTCCTGGCCCAAGAGGGACCTGCCCAGAGCCATCAGGACACAGGAACCAAGGAACAGTTTGGGATAGGACCCTTATAGTTTCCATATGCACCCCGGAGCTGACCCTGTACCATAGCTCTACATACCCAAATTATACCCAGAGACAGTTGGCTTCACAGGAATGCTGATACACAGGCTTACAGGAGGGACAAGCCACAGCCAGAGACAGCAAGACCAGCTAACACCATAGATAACCAGATGGCAATAGGCAAGGGCAAGAACATAAGCAACAGAAGCCAAGGCTACATGGCATCATCACAACCCAGTTCTCCCACCACAGTGAGCCCTGGGTACCCCAACATACCAGAGAAGCAAGACTAATTTAAAAATCACATCTCATGATGATGATCAAGAACTTTAAGAAGGACATTAAAAAAAAACTCCCTTGAAGAAATACAGGAGAACACAGGTAAGCAGCTAGAAGCCCTTAAAGAGGAAATAGAAATAATTACAGGAAAACACAACTAAACAGGTGAAGGAATTGAACACAACCATCCAGCATCTAAAAATGGAAATAGAAACAATAAAGAAATCAATCACAAAGGAAGACAACCCTGGAGATAGAAAACTTAGTAAGGAGATCAGGAGTCATAGCTGCAAGCATCACCAACAGAATACAAGAGATAGAGAGAATCTAGGTGCAGAAGATACCATAGAAAACATTGACACAATAGTTAAAGAAAATGCAAAAAGTAAAAAGTGCCTAACTCAAAACATCCTGGAAATCCAGAACACAATACGAAGATCAAACTTAAGGATAATAGGTATAGAAGAGAGCAAAGGTTCCCAATTTAAAGGGCCAATAAATATCTTTAACAAAATTATAGAAGAAACTTCCCTAACCTAAAGAAGCCTACAGAACTCCAAATAGATTGGACCAGAAGAGAAATTCCTCCTATCACATAATAGTCAAAACACCAAATGCACAAAACAAAGAGACAATATTAAAAGCAGTAAGGGAAAAAGTAACATATAAAGGCAGACCTATCAGAATTACAGCAGACTTCTCAACAGAGACTATTTAAGCCAGAAGATCCTGGGCAGATGTCATACAGACCCTAAGAGAACACAAATGCCAGCTCAGGATACTATACCCAGCAAAACTCACAGTTACCATAGATGAAGAAATCATGATATTACATCACAAAAAAATTAAACAATATCTTTCCACAAATCCAGGACTACAAAAGATAAGAAATGGAAAACACTAATATAAGGAGGAAAACTACACTCTAGAAAAAAAGCAAGTACTCTTCTTTCAACAAACCCAAAAGAAAATAGTCACACAAACATAAAAATAACATCAAAAAATAACAGGAAGCAACAATCACTAGTGCTTAATATCTCTTAATATCAATGGATTTAATCCCCCAATAAAAAGACATAAACTAACAGACTGAACATGTAAACAGAACCCAGCATTTTGCTGTATACAGGAAACATATCTCAGTGACAAAGACAGAAACTACCTCAGAGTAAAGGTGTGGAAAACAATTTTCCAAGCAAGTGGTCCTAAGAAACAAGCTGGAATAGCCATTCTAATGTCGAATAAATCAACTTTCAATCAAAAGTTATCATAAAGGACAAGGAAGGACACTTCATACTCATCAAAGGAAAATTTTACCAAGAAGAACTCTCAATTCTGAACATCTATGCTCCAAATTCATAAAAGGGCACCCACATTCATAAAAGAAACTTTACTAAAGCTCAAAGTACACAATGCACCACACACAAGAATAGTGGGAGACTTCAATACCCCACTCTCAGCAATGGACAGATCATGGAAACACAAACAAAACAGAAACACATTGAAACTAACAGAAGTTATGGAGCAAATGGATTTAACAGATATCTATAGAACATTTCATCCTAAAACAAAAGAATATACCTTCTCAGAACCTCATGGTACCTTCTCCAAAATTGACCATATAATTGGTCACAAATCAGGCCTCAATAGATACAAGAAGATTGAAATAATCCTATGCATCCTATCAG
This sequence comes from Mastomys coucha, assembly GCF_008632895.1. Classification (NCBI taxonomy): domain Eukaryota; kingdom Metazoa; phylum Chordata; class Mammalia; order Rodentia; family Muridae; genus Mastomys; species Mastomys coucha. The sequence continues at coordinate 61,109,334 of NW_022196896.1, read as the reverse complement.
ATGACTACAACTAAGACTGGTCTTCAATAACAACAAAAACAACAGAAAGCCCACATACACATGGAGGCTAAACAATGCCCTACTCAATGATAACTTGGTCAAGGAGGAAATAAAGAAAGAAATTAAAGACTTTAGAATTTAATGAAAATGAAGGTACAAAATACCCAAACTTATGGAACACAATGGAAGCAGTGCTAAGAGGAAAAGTCATAGCTCTGAGTGCCTCCAAAAAGAAATTGGAGAGAGCATACACTAGCAGCTTAACAGCACACCTGGAAGTTCTAGAACATAAAAAGCAAATACACCCAAGATGAGTAGCACCCAAGATGAGTAGAAGTCAGGAAGTAATCAAACTCAGGGCTGAAATCAACAAAGTAGAAACAAAAAGAACTATACAAATAATCAACAAAACCAGGAGCTGGTTCTTTGAGAAAATCAACAAGACAGATAAACCCTTAGCCAGACTAACCAGAAGACATAGAGACATTATTCAAATTAATAAAATCAGAAATGAAAAGGAATATATAACAACAGAAATGAAGGAAATTCAAAATGTCATCAGATCCTACTACAAAAGCCTATACTCAACAAAACTGGAAAATCTGGATGAAATGGCAATATTCTAGACAGATATCAAATGCCAAAATTAAATCAGGATCTGATAAACCATCTAAACTGTACCATAACCCCCAAAGAAATAGAAGCAGCCATTCAATGTCTTCCAACCAAAAGAAACCCAGCTCCAGATGGGTTTAGTGCAGAATTCTATCAGACCTTCAAAGAAGACCTAATACCAATACTCTTCAAACTACTCCACAAAATAGAAAGAGAAGGAACACTACCCAATTCATTCTCTGAAGCCACAGTTAAGCTGCGTATTACACTTGAAGATGGTTTTTTTTTTTCTCTCTAATCAGAAACTTTTCACAATTTCTTTTCACAGAGAACTTCATAATAGATTTTTTTCTACTTCTATCATGTCTAATGTTCCAAATAGATTTTAAAAACTGTTTGAGTGCATATTACTTTTAGCTTCAGAAGATATCATGTATACTTAAGAGGCATTTAACTATTCTAAATTATTTTGATGACTGATTTAAAAATGTCAATACTGACTTGTATATTTTAAAATAAATTTTATTAGTTTAATTAAAAAAAGAAAACAGTGAAATTATACTGATTAGTGTTAATGGCACTGGAAGGTCCTCTTTATACTTTTGGAGGAGAAAGGTAATTAACTATGTCACCTTGCTATAAACCCTGTGACCTACAATAGCAACTTGTTTCCAAGATATACAAGATATGGGAGCAACCAACCACTTTCTGACCAGACTGAAGCCTACTCCATGATATGGAACCTATGCTTGACAATGCTAACATAGCCAAGAACCTGAAACTAGGTAGGACAGGGGTCTTAGGGTAAAACCTACTACTATTCTGCTAAAGGAACATAGTAATAAAATGACTCCTAAGGATAGATTGCTATATCCACAGGTCAGAGCATCATCCATCCCTCATCAGAGAAGCTTCTTGTAGTGGATGATAATTAACTTCCCTGCTCATGGCTCAGGAAGCTATGGGGAAGAGGATGCAGACATATTCTAAGAAGTGTTGGATAGCTCCAAGGAAAGAGCTTCTTCTCAATGCAACAGGGCTGATGTACGTATGAACTCCCAGAGACTGGGACAGCATGCAGATCTGCACAAGTTCAAACCACATAATTTCCCAGCCTGGAGAAGAGAAAGTGAACACAAAGTTTTATCCTTGACCAAGAAGATCTCTAAAATTAATAACACCTGCTTGCAAAGGAAAAAAAAAATCAGTTTTCCTCAGTGGGATGTCATTCTAGGATAGGCCCCATGCCAAGGAATAGTTGGTCAACATAAAACAGACACCATGTCTTTTGGTGAGATTTTTGTTTTGTTTTTGTATTTTTGTTTTATTGGTTTTGTTTTGATTTCTTTTAATTAATTAATCACTATCCCAAAACATGGCTCCCCCATTCCTCCCTCATAGAGTCCCTCCTCCAACTTCCCTCCCCTTCTCCTCTGAGAGCCATATTCCCCAACCCTGGCACATCAAGTGTCTGCCAGATAAATTACATCCTTTCCCACTGAGGCCAGACAAGGTAGCCATGAAGACTGATCTGCCAATCTGAACAAGGCCAAGGGCCTTGTTCCAGCTCTTGAATGTTCTTTGGTTGGTGAATCAGACTCTGAGTTTTCTATACCCAGGTGTCTATGTTGTTCAACTCTGTTGGTCTTCCTGTGGGGTTCTCCTCCCCTTCAGGGCCTTCAATCCTTCCCCCAGCTCTCAACTCCAAGTTTTTGACCTCTGTGTAATGTTTGGCTGCACATATCTACATCTGTTTCAGTCAGCTGCTAGGTAGAGACTCTCAGAGGACAGTTATGAACATGAAGTTGGGTGGGTAGGAAAGTGCTCAGGATCTGGGAGGATCTGAATGAAAGGAGAGAATATGATTAAAATATACTGCATAAAATTAAAATAAATATACATGAAAAAGATAAAACCTATTAGAGACATGAAGATAAAAATTAGCTTTGTAATCTTTCATTGCTATACTTCATCTTTCCTCATTGTTCAGTATCACTTTCCCTAGGTGACCCTTTCTAAATTTTAGACTATGATCTACATATGTAGGGCAGGTTTTCCTTTTTTTGAGTTTTGGTTTCCTCACTTCATTATACTACTTTTCAAATATATATGTTTGCCTGAAATTTTCATGAATTCATTTTTTCCTTAACAGCAACATAATATTCCGTTTTGTGTATGTGCCACACTGCCATTGTCTATTCTTCTGTTAATGGACATCCAGGTTTGTTTTCATTTTCTTGCTATCAAAACTAGAGCTATGCTTAATCCATAAACATACAAGTATCTTCATGGTAGCCGAGGTAGTTCTTTGGGTCAGGAATGAAAGAGTAGGTCATATGGTAGCTCAATTTTTACTTATTCAATGAAGCTCTAAACTGACTTCCATAATGGCTGTATTAATTTGAACTCACAGTATCAATGAATAAGGGTTTTTTTTTCTATTCACATCCTATGCAGCATTTATTGTTAGATATATTGATGGTAGCCATTTGGAAAGTAGTTTTAATCTGCATTCCTTTTAGATCATGATTCTTTTAAAATATGTATTTTTATTATTTTTTTTTGAGAATTTCATACATTTTCCTACATACATATTATACTCACCCCTTATTCCTTCTTCTAACTTCTCACAGATCCACCCCTATTCCCAATTCCTTCCAACTTCATGTCCTCTGTTTTTTTTTAAAGTCCAATTTGTGCTGCCTTTATACACACAGATGTGGGTCAGTCTCTGGAGGTATGGCCTGCCATATCCCTGCATGGCTTGGGTCCTGGAACTCTGGACTAGGAGTTGTGAGAGAATAAAGAGAGGGCAGGTAAGCAGACATAGGTGCAAAAAAAAAATGGGATTAGATTGGGCTCTCAGATTGAGAAGCCACAGCACCCAAAAAACACTGAGTGTTTATTATATACAGCTGACCAAGAAGTCTTGACTTATAGTATATAACCAAACAGGAAGCTGGACTTGTAGTATGCGGCTGACCAAGGAGGCTGGGCTTATATTATGCAGCTAAACAAGGAGGTAGGTTTAGCTAATCTCTGAAGGAGCAATTTCTGTAGAACAGTCTTCAAGCTATAAATATCTTGTGGGGTGGAGAAAGCTATGATCTACCTATTCTGCCCTCACTGTCAACATTTTCAATCACACCAGAGGAAGACTTTGCTGTCTTTCTGAACTTCACCTGGAAAAGTCTTTGCTATTCCCATGGGTGTAAAGTGTTGGGATCCTTGACATGACCATGCTTATGTCAAGCAATATACATTCATTCAAGACTTCTTTGCCTCCTACAGTGGGCAATCTATAAGGGGTGACATCCTTAAAGAAAGCTGATGTTCCTACCAGAAGTCATGAACTGTCAATAGCTTCTTGGCTAAAAGTGGGCATCCAGGAGCCCCTCTTCCCTTCATGCTGGAACATTGAATGGTTTAACCTTGTGGCCGATCTTGTGAAGGCAACCTGACAGGAGTCCATGAATACGGAGGTCCTGTAATGTCCAGAGAGATTTCCTTGGTCTTCTCTGACCTCTGGCTCATCTTCTGAGATAGTCCCTGAGCTTTGTTGGGAGGGAATGGGATGATGTAAACATCTTGTCTGCAGCTTAGCATTTCACAGGCACCTATTGTCTGCCCTTTGATCAGGCATAGCACTTCACCAAGGAATATAGGATTAAGATGCCATATCTTCCTAGGATACAAGATTACCAAATTAAATCTTAAAATATGTATGATAACCTATAGGTAATAACAAATAATTTATCATTTAGAAGTACAAGTCAGGGAAGTTCAAAGAAACACAGTTCTTGTAGTTGGTTGTTTTAGCTTCAAGTAATCAAGATGCACAGTGTGTTTTGGTAGTGATATTCAACATTTTTTGGTTTTAATTTCACTTTATTTTATGTGTATGGGTGGTTTGCCTGTATATATGTCTATGCACCACATGTGTGACTTGGTGCCTGCAGAAGCCAGAAGCGGTCATTAGAGCTCCTGGACCTGGAGCTCCAGATGGTTGTGAGGTACCATGTGGGTATTTGGAAATTGAATGAACCCACTTCCTCTGAAGAGCAAATGTTGCTCGTAACTGCTGAGCCACCTCTCCAGCCCCACTGTCTTAGTTTCCAAACAAAAATAACTCAAGAACTTAAGAAAATTTTAGAATATTCACAATATATATTTTAAAAAGAACATATTTTCAGAATCAACAAATACCATTGTTGATCAGTCAGTGATCAGAGTGTTTTGCAAGAAGTATAGGACTCAGGTTGGCCACAGAACAATCTGCAAAGGTATTTTCTTTTCTTTTCTTTTCTTTTTTTTTAAACTTTTATTGCATTATGATGAGAAAAGTTACATGATTTCAATTTATCTGAATTTGTTAACATTTAAAAACATATTTTAAGTAAATAGGATTAAATCACATTCTTGTTTCCCTTTTGTACCTCAATTCCTCCCAGAGGCTCCCCTTCAATATCTACAATATCTTTTTGTCATATTCCTTAACAATTATAAAATATTATAACAATCAAAATAATTATTATAAAAGTTGTTTGATATAAAACAACAATCAATTTAACAGCAATAGTGAAAATACATTTTTCTCAATATAAATTTTAAATAACTCCAAACATATTAACTGT
>NW_022196896.1:61097492-61102942 GCF_008632895.1 Mastomys coucha | reverse complement strand
TGTCTCTCTTTCTGATTTCTTTATTGTTTCTATTTCCATTTTTAGATTCTAGATGGTGTTGCTCATTTTTTTCACCTGTTTGATTGTGTTTTCCTGTAGTTCTTCAAGGGGTTTTTGTGTCTCCTCTTGAAGGGCTTCTAGCTCTTTACCTGTCTTCTCCTGTATTTCTTGAGGATGCTATTTATGTCTTTCTTAAAGTCCTGTATCATCACATGAAAATTGATTTTAGATCTGAATCTTGCTTTTCTGGTGTAATGGTGTGTCCAGGACTTGCTATAGTGGGAGAATTGGGGTCTGATGACGCCAAGTGACCTTGGGTTGTGTTGTTTATTTTCTTACTCTTTCCCCTTCTCCCCACCCCCATGATATCTGGTTACCTCTAGTGCTACCTGCCCTTGCTAAACCTGCCTGGAGCCTGTTCTTCCTGTGATCCTGGTTGTGTCACAACTCCTCAGAGTCAATCTATCTCTGTGATTCTTGTGATTCTGGGATCCTGTGATCCTGGGCTTTTTAGAGTACCTGGGAGTAGGGTTTCCTCTGTGTGTTGTGTGACTGGCTACGGAGTTTGAGCCCAAGGTCTGCTCAGGACACAAGCCCAGAGATACCAGAAGGAACCTGAGCCACTGGGCTGGCAGACTTCCTGTGTGCCTGATCCCGCTGGTCCCAGTTACTCTAGGTGTTGGGACAGATGTTTGTTCCTCCTCACCTCTGATCTTGGACGTGTTAGAGCGCCTGGGAGTGGAGCTACCTGTGGGTGTTATGGGACTGGTTGCAGAGCTAGTGCCCAAGGTCTGCTCAGGACACCAGCCCACACAGACCGGAAGGAACCAGAACCATTGGGCTGGAGGAGTTTCTGTGTACCTGGTCCTGCTGGTCCCAGTTACTCCTGGTGTTGGGACAGATGGTGGGTCCTCCTCACCTCTGATCCTGGGCATGTCAGAGCACCTGGGAGTGGAGCTTCCTCTGAGTGTTGAGGGGCTGGCTGTGGAGCTTGTGCCCTAATATTCAACATTTATTGTCCTGTATCATATTACTTATGATCCAGGGAAACAATGATGTGTTCTGTGTCATAATTTGGAAGTCACTCATGTCTGCAATATTGAGAATCAATAAAGCCCTTTTAGCTCTTGATATACAGCAAACACAGTGCTTAATATTACCATTGCTTACACTTCAAATTTATGTGACACCTACAAAGTGATCAAGATTACATTGCATTCTTTGTGGGTTATCTGCACCTTAGATGGATTAAATAATTGCCTACATTGTCACAGACATAGCAGGAATCAACAATAGATCTAGTTGTCTCTATTCACTTACGTTTAATCCCTCACATTATGTATATACCCTATTTTTTCGATTGGGATTCCTTGTGTAATGCACAGGGCTGGGAGTATTGGTTGCAGGTGCAGACAACACCTAGTTTATCTCAAGGATGTCTGAATTCTTCATTCTAAAATAGTTTAAAATAGGAAGTTTTTATCCATGTTTGATTTTTGATCTCCCTGGAGATAACCCATATTTGCTCCAGTATGCAATTCTTAGCTCTCCCCTGATTGGTTAGGTGGTCTGATGTGAGCTCTGCGAGGTGCATCTGTTCATCCATCTGCAGTGCAAAATCTCGTCAATCATTCTTACCTCAGGGAAACTGAGATTTTAGCTTCGAAAAATTACTCTCCTATAGAAGGATTAAATTACATGCAACTGAGAAAAGTACTTTAACATCGTGTCTTACTGTGGACCAGTACTTGGATATGTGGATTATAGATTTAGGAATTTAAATTGCATGAATAATCTTCCAAGTAGACTATGACTACAGGACCACACGGCCATAACTACTTCCTCCTATCACAAATTATATTATTATTGTTGATTGTGAAGGTGTCTTAGAGCAAGTGAACTCACATGTCAAGAGTATAATGTTTAAGTCTACAATTTGGACTCTGGGATTTTTCTACTTTGGGAAGTTGTGTTTGTGGTGGGAATTGGTTGTGGTTGAAAGGGGCCCAATGGACCATGATCTTGATGGTAATTTGGCAGCTTCTTAGAAAAGCCACTGAATCAATGAGGTAGTGAGTTTATTATGCAGTTGTTCTTACCAGTCCTGAAAACTATGCACACATTTAACTCCTATTAACCCACACACTGAGCAGCTTTACCTGTCTTATACATGCAATCACCAAATAGAGTACAAAATCCTGTCGATCATTGTTACCTAGGGAAAATACATTTTAGCTTTGGAAAAATGACTGTCCTTTAGAAGGATTAAGTAAGAGGCATCTGCTAAAACTACTTAACATTGTGACTTACTTTAGAGGAATTCCTGGAAATGAGGGTCTTTTCAGATCTACTTAAGTCCAAATATTACTTTTGCCCAGACGTTGAAGGGCAGCATCCATAGAGTTCTTTTCTTGTATCTGTTGTTGTTAACTCTCAAAGCCCCTGGGAGTAGATGCAGTCAGGGCTATTTTTCCTTACAGATTTGCAGTTTGGGCTTATTTGGGTGTATTCATTTTTTTATTGTTTCCCACTAGTTTTGTTGACAGATTGTGGTGATATAAATAGAAACCACTTTCATTGACATGACATGACCTCCCTTCTCAAGCCTGGCTCTTTTCCCAGTGTCAATGGATGGGGCTGTCATCTGCTTGGTGGCTTATGCCAGAAGCCTTGAAGCTGTTTCAGTACCTCCCCTTCTCTCTTGCTATATGCAATCCATCACCTAAGCCCATTAAGCTCTGAAGTAGTCACTCATATGGCCTTGCTTGTATCATCTTACCACCTCTTCTAATCAATACTCTCCATAGTGTAGCCAGAGTGATATTCTCAAGAATTACCTGTTCACATGTGAATTAATCTCACAAATATGTCTAGTGCCTGTGATGGATGTGGAAGGCATATAGTAGACAGATATGAAAATGGAAAACACTTGTCAGTCTCCTTGTCTAATTCTCTTCCACTTTATGTTGAAACACTGGTAGATTATTGATGCTCTGTGGTTAAAAAGTTTCCAGTGTTTTTCAAAATTTATCCCTATAGTTTCACTTCATCTCATCCTTCATTTCTTACCATTTCACTGTTTCTGTCCTTTAAGTGCTCCATCTGGTTTACCACCTCAGGCCTTTTGCCTGTGTTGTAATGTAGGCTAAGGATGGTTTCAAACTCTGAGCTTCTTTATCATTATGGTTGGCTTTTATGATATGTTGTGGTCAGAAATGTGGTCATGCCAGACCCCAGACACTTTTTACTAAAGCATATAGAAGGTACTGCTGCATTTCTTCTTGCTAGGAACAGATCATGTTTTCTGAAGTAAAGTCTTCAAGAGGCTATGAAGTCAAGAGTTTATGTGCTGGCTACCTCCAAAGAAGATACAGAAGTCACAAGGCCTCTCATCCTTCAAGTTCAAGTACTGATCTTCTCTTAATGGTATCACCAGAATGTCTCAAAAGAGGACCACTTCTTTTTCCTGCTTAGTCACTGTTACTTCACAGGCAATCCAGATAAGCCAAACTCATCTCAGCACCTTGGTGCATCTGTGTAGTCCAGCCAACCTGGGATCTGAATAGAGAATGTTACTTTTTATACTGATTTCACTTCTTATTTATCCTGTTATTCAAAGTTTTTTTTTGTAAAATATTGAGATTTGTTTTTAAAACAATGACTTTTTTCTTTTACTGGGTACTTCCTTTATTTGCATTTCAAATGTTATCCCCTTTCCAGGTCTCCCCTCCAGATAACCCCCATCCCATCCTCCCTCCCCCGCCTCTATGAGGGTACTCCCCCATCCACTCATTCACCCATCTACTCCGAGCTTCCCACTCTGCCATTCCCCTACATTGGGGCATCAAAACCCCTCAGGCCCAAGGGCTGCTCCTCCAAGTGATGTCCAACAAGGTCATCCTCTATCATATATGTGGCCAGAGCCATGGGTCCCTCTATATCTATTCTTTGAGTTTGTAAAAATGTTTCCTTTCTTAATTCAAGCAGATAATATGGATTGCTAAACCATATCTAGGAAAGACATGTTTAGGCAATTCTTGTATCATTTTTGAAAAACACAGACTTACAGAATTGACCAGAATTTTAAAACCAAAAGGAGGCTGTATAGATACCCAAGATTAGTCAGCACTCAGGTCCCCTCAATGCATTGAAGAATATGCTTGTTTTGTGTAATTTTAAAAAGACACTCTTTCTTGTGAGCTCTCCCACTTGTGAGTTTCCAGCAATGCTCCAAGAACAGCCGCTACCATGTTGCCAGGTGGCATTTTCCTCCAAGAGCGCTGCTCGTTCCTTCGGCTGGCTTTGCTAAGCAGTCAACAACCACCCTTCCCGAAAACGCTGGGAGCTGTTGTTCCCAGGCTACTGGCTGCCCACCTTGTGGCTGTGCCCTTTCTCATGCCCACCTGAGTCACCATGGATAGAAAACACATGACAATCTTAATATTTTAAAACCAGCCAGATAACACAGCCACTGGACACAGAATCCATTGTCCTAAACTCATCAGCTATCTTATATCAGACTTCTTCTGGCGGTGGAGGCCACCACTGGTTACAATAGCCCCCAGGCCTAAATGTTGTGCTAGCTCCTCTCTCCAAAGCCTGGCTGAATCTTGACACTTTATCTTGATTCCTCTTCTTCCTCCTGGGACGTGGAAATATACCGCCTCTATGTTTTCGCCTAGTAATTGGCTTCTGCTGTCTTTATTGACATATCAGCTCCTTCGCCTCCACATGCTCCATGGAGTATCAGACCTGATGGATTCCCAGAGCACTCTGGAATTCATGGCAGAACCTTCCATATTTTGTATGGAACTAAAGAAGCAGGAGGACAATGATAGTATCGTGTGGGTAGATGAAGGGTGATTTAGATATGACCATTGTTGAGGGATGGATAGTAGCAAGAGAAGCCTCATTAACATTGGTGATAGAGTTGGCACAATGCTAGTGAATATATGCGCGGGGGAAGCAGCAGTAACTAGTCCATTTACAGCTGGGATTCTGCTTGTAGGTAAAACTGCAATGAATGACAGAAAAATGTGTGTAAATCCCAGTGAAGCGGAGGATAGTGGTTAGGCTTAGGCTAGAACTGGCTTTGCTGTCTCCTGGCTGAGAGACTTGGATACCAGAGTCAGTAATAGTAGCTGTTGTCACATATGTGAAATAGGATGGCAGTAGTCCCTTCATATTTGCTGTGAGAATCAAAATTCCTTTAGTGCACACCAAGTCAGGAACCATCCCTCCTGACTTTACTGTTTATAGGAAGTTGCTTTAGGGAATTTTAAGTGGAACCTGTTGCCTGGGTCTGGGTAATATGGAAAAAGTACAAACAGATCCTTGTAGATTGAGTGATTATAGAGCCTCTTATATATCAGAAGAACAGTTCAATTGTGTTCTACATTTGGACTCAAAGCTAGCATAGCCTGCATATAGTATATATATATATATATATA
>NW_022196896.1:61079883-61097482 GCF_008632895.1 Mastomys coucha | reverse complement strand
ATATATATATATGTATATGCATACTGTATGCATACAGTATATATAGTGCATGACTTATAAGCATTTGCTTTCTGTTTATATTCATGGTGTGTCAAACATTTAAAGTGCACACAAACTACCTTGCTGGCTTGGCTCTGTCTTAGTGACAGGTGCCTAGGTCAAGGACCACATTTGGGTAGCCAGAGGCTAGATTCTGATGGAAGAAACGTGTGAGTGGAGGTGCTGAGAGAAGCTGGGACAGATTGGCAGAGAACCTGTTGTTTTTCCCTAGAGAGCTCACACATCAGATCTGTCATGGTCTATTATGGTCTGACAGGTATTTTCAAATGCAGTTTCCTCTGGAGGCTGGGCTGATCAGATGACCTATGGTGGTTTGTTATCCTGTTATTCTGTGATCAGATTATAAACCACTCTGTGGTCTGATACTCAGTTCTATGAGTCCTCACACACCCACAAGGCACACAGCATTCTTTTATGTTGATGTATAAATTTTGATGCAACAACATTTATTTCCAGTTCTCTTTTATTGATTGATTGATTATTATTTATTTGGCTCTGAATATAGTAATTGGCTTAGTGGAAGTCACAATACTATGATATTACTCTTTGTGGTGTTATTTGACAAAATTTGTCATCAAAACTTTACCCCATTAAATAAAATATCATTTTACATGTAAAATACCAAGACATGTAAAATATTTAGGCACATATATATTTTTAGCATTGTAATTGATGCAGGGGTGAAATGTCCAAAGAACAGAAGGGTATTGATGATAGAATGGGATAGGAGGACAGACACTAAAGAACAAATCCGTTTCTTTTCTTGGAGTTTTCAGATCCTACTGGAAAGCCCATTCACATGTGTAAAGTCATTGGTGAATGATGTAAGGTAATGCAGTATTGCCCAGCTGCTCTCAAACTCTTGTCAGTTTCTGAATCACCTGAGACACAAGGCCAGTGAAGTCTCCAGCTGAACTTCTGATGTCAGACCCAAACCACTGATGTGGACAAGCCGTGGTGGCTTATTTATATGACCACGGAATCCAGGAGAGAGGCAGAATAGAAAGAGAATGAGATAGTGAGAGCAAGCTCCACATCCACGGAGAAGATGCCAGCCAAGGAGGGATGTGCTGTGAGTGTTAAGAAGGGAGAGGAAGGCAGAAAGCATTTTAAGGCAGTGTTGTGAATGAACACCGAGACTATACAATTCATGAGACTGTATGGAGTGAGTAGATACAGAGACAGGTTGGGGTAACACATGCCACTCCAGAGAATTGTGTGAATAAGATGCGGAAGGAAGAAGCCCAACTTCTTGAGAAAACAAAAATCCCAGCATTGAGAAGGAGAAGTGGATCCGAAGCCCCATCCCTAACCAAGAAGCCAACTGCAGTTTATGCCTGCTGGGAAAGGGGAAATTAGTTTTCTCCAATGGAGAGTCACTATGTGTATCAACAACACTCCAGAACAGGACCCATGCTCAGGAGGTGTTGGTCAACACAAAACAGACTTCATTGTTTTTTGGTGTGTGCATTTTGTTTTGTAATTTTTGTGCTACAGTGTGTGTGTGTATGTGTGTGTGCAGGGTGGTCAAGACAGGGTTTCTCTGTGTAGCTCTGCTTATCCTGAGTGGCAGACTCTGTAGACTAGGTTGGTCTTAAACTCAGAGATCTGTCTGCTTCTGCCTTCTGGGACCTGAAATTAAAAGTATGCATCAACTTGACCACCTATTTTTTATTTTTACTTTTGTTTTTGTTTTAAGTACTAACTTTTCTATAACATTTCTCCTTTTCTTCCCTCTAAAGTTTAGAGCCTAGACTTTCCCATATACCCCTTGCCTCTCTCCTTTAAATTCATGGCCACTTTTGTTGCTAGTTGTTATTAACATGCGTAGTTTTGTATATACGTATATATTCCTAAATCGAACCTGTCGAGTCCATATACTATTACCTGTATGCATGTTTTGAGGGATGACTGCTTGTTACTGGACAGCCAGTAGAGGAAGACAAGCTCCCAGCTTTCCTCACTTACCCACTTTTTGTGTATGGTTGAGACCTCATGGGCTTTTCTTTGTCAAGTTTAGCATGTTCACTTGGTCTCATCCTAAGGAACTAAGATGGGGGGGAATCTGAGAGGAGTTGGGAAGGAGAAAGAATATGATCAAAATATACTGTATATTTTGTATATCAAAAATATACTGTACAAAGAAAAAATAAAGACTGCCACCCATTCCCCCCCCACATCAGATGGGGGGGAATCTGAGAGGAGTTGGGAAGGAGAAAGAATATGATCAAAATGTACTGTATATTTTGTATATCAAAATATACTGTACAAAGAAAAAATAAAGACTGCCACCCATTAGGAAGGCTATTTGGTCTTATAAATTTTGGTGCATAGGTGCCTAGGAAGGTGATTCAGTGGGTAAATGCTTGCCACACAATTATGAGAACCTCAGTGCAGACCAGAGTCCATGTAAAACCGGAGTCACTAGTCATCTGAAACCCCAGGACTCTGGTAGCAGGATGGGAAGTGGAAACAGGAGAATCCTTAGAAACTGAGGCCAGTTACCCTTGGATATGCAGAAGAAAACAAGGGATCTTATCTCAAGCAAACTTTAAAGCAAGAACCAATACATGAGGTTGTTCTCTGACTTCTACATATGTGCCATGACATATACATAATACTAACATAGATGCAGACACAAGGGGAGGAAGGAAAGAAGGAAGTGAGGGAGGGGGAGAGGAAAGGGGATATAGCAGATTAGATATTATTTTTAATGCTTCTAACAAAGTAGAATTCATTAAAATATGATCAAAAAAGAAAGAAAAAGAAAACCCTAAATAATGTAAATATGCAAACAAGGAATGGGAGATGCAGTAAGGGAGGCAGGTCAAACAGTGAAGGGCTTGGTGTGGTGCTCACAGGCTTGGAATTCAACCCTTCTTTTAAGTCAGGGAATGCCATGATACAACTTGCAACTCAGAAAGATTGCTGTCATTTGGTGAAGTAGAGAACTAGATTAATGTGCTACTGATGCTACTCAGACAAGAGAGAACACAATTCTGAATCAAGACCATGAGCGTGATAAAGAGTGGGCGCTAAAGAGTTAATGGTCATAGTGTGAGAGCTCAGAGCTCTCATGTCAAACAAACCTACATTCAAAGGTTTTCCACATTGAAATTTGCACCTAGATGAATTTTATGCTTCAGCCCATCACACTGAACCTCTCTGGAGCTATTTCTTCATATTTGAAATGGCCACAATAATCACCACAACATTCCTAGAACACAAATTTATAATATGATTTCAGTCCTCTGGGACTGGGCAATGGCTAGAGGCAGTTTTTGTGTCACAACTGGAGGGATACATAGTTTTACTGGCATCTGGTGGGCAGAGGCCACCAGGGATGTTGCTCAATACTCTGCCATACACAGGGCAGTCCCCATAAGAAAGAGAATCTGGCACAAACTGTCAGTGGTGCCAAGGTTCAAAACACTGCACTAAGTATTCTGTCATAGATGATGTAGAAACCAGGGAGAGAAGCAAAGTAAGACGAAAACAAAGGGGTTTGATTTCAATGCAGTGGCTAAAGACTGGATGGCTTAGATGGAGCTACCAAATAGATGTTTGGGGTGAGAGGGAAGGGAGGGAAGATGGAAAGAGAGTCTACCTCTTGAGTGGGGGGTAAGGAGGCAAGAAGGTGAGAAGACATTGGGATTAGAAATTTCAATGGTGAGCTGTTCTTGTTGCTGGCCTCTAATGGACATGGCATTGCAGGTAGACTCAGACTGGGATCCTATAGCTATAATTGAAGGCTTATCATTGATAAGGCTCAAGGTTTCCTAGAGAGTTGGGTGAGGGTTCCAGAAGAGGGCAAGGGTAATCCACTTGCTTCCCATTCTTCTCTACACACCCAACAGGTTTGCCTCTGTGCAGTCCATTGTCCAACTATTGGGCGGGAAAGAGCAATTGCTAATCTAACTAGAAGTCAAGACTTTAAGTGAACTGTGTTTGAATCAAGGGATTGAACCACAAAACTAGCCATTTCCCACTTCCTGTTTCAGTGGGAATCTGGCTAATCTGGCCTGTGATTCTTCAGTTTTGTGTGCCTGGTTAGTGAAGCCATAGGCCCTCTGGAATCAAGCCCTGGATAAGGTGCCTTCATTTTGATTGGTTTTCCTTTTTATGTTTTATCCTATATTTACTATCAAATTTTATTCTCACTTAAGCTTCATCCACATGGTCAACCTTTGGGGACTTACATCCAAAATTCCATTCCCAAAGTCCTCTGACTTTTCATCCTGATTCTCATAAGAAAACATATCTCCTTTACTATCTCAAATGCTTACAAAAGCATGGCAGGCAAGAATTCTTACCCTATTCCTAATCATATGCCAATCTTCTCATTTCCCTGTTGTCTTGCTGTGTGTATTAGTCTATCAGTAGAGAACCTTTTATAAACTTTAGAAAGTTTAAGACACATGTAAATAATTTTTTGGTCACATGGTTGCAGTATCTTTAAGAATTAATCTGACTTTATATTAGAGAAAAGGGAAGAAAAAGATGGAAGAATAAACATAGACGTTATATTAGGCTTCTGTAAATATCAGCCAAATGACTTCTTTCAATTTCTTTAGAAATATAGACATTCCGGTCCTATCAGTAGCCGTGTAAACAATTCTGGCAAAGTGTTGTTACATTTTCAAGATGTACTAGTTGCTTTCCATTATAGAAATCAGAGCAGTGAATGTTTTTAGACAGTGAAATGAGTTGGTGAGATTTCAATGAGTTTCAAATCATGGGAGCAGATCCTTAATTTCTCGTTTACCCAATAAAAACAACTACATCTGTATTTATTTGAGAATTTAAAGAAAAGAAAAAGGCTTTGGAGAAAATGTATTGAGCTTTTGCTTACTTATATAAGAAAAAATGAGCATCAACTACTGGGTACTAGTTGTTTGGCTATTATGAAGGGACAAAGCCTCCACACAGTGTTTAAACATATCCAGTAGTGATGATTGATTTATAAATAAATTCAAATTAAAACTCCAAGAAAACTGAGTGACTGACAATTTTTTCTATGCCCAGTATACAAAACAAATAACATTTGTAAAATTTATTTTATTTGTTTACATTCCAGCCATTGCCCCCATACTTTTCCTCCTCCCACAGTTCCTCATCCCATTTCTCCTGCCCCTTGCTTGCAAGAGCATGGTCTCTCTCCCCACCAGTCCTTCCCCTTCCCTAGGGCCTCAAGTGTCTTGAGTATTAAGCACATCTTTTCCCACTGAGGCCAGACTAGGCAGTCCTCTGCTATATATGTGCTGGGGCCCTTGGACCAGCCCATGTATGCTGCCTGGTTAGTGACTCAGTCTCTGGGAGCTCTCTGGGGTCTTTGTACTCCATTCTTAAATTGGGTTATTTGTTTTTTGGAGATTAATATAAGCTATTTATGTATTTTGGATATTAGCCCTCTATCGAATGTAGGGTTAGTGAAGTTTTTTTTTTCTTCCCAATCTGTAGGTTGCCAATTTGTCTTATTGACAAACAGGATAGATTGTAGGTCAATGGTTTTGTAGCTGAGTTGGGAGCCATATTTCTCTTTAGGTAGACTACAGAGTACCTTCCTACACCAAGACTAGAACATAGGGGTGAGTGTTCCATGTAGGCACCAGCTTAGCTTCTCCATGTTTCATGAGTTGTGTGGATGTTGTCCTTGTCAATGGGGACCCACCATCAGTTTGTAGAGAGCAAACTTTTGTCTTAGCAACAGCCTGGGTTGCTTGAGGATTTCCATGGGATCCACTCTGTCAATAACTCAATTGAATGCAACCTTGTTCTGCCTCTGGAAGTCTCACCTGGATACAAGAGATGGCCAGTTGAGACTCTGTAGAAGAAGAGGAAGACTTTGAAAGAACATTCAACTGAGAAAAAGAAATCTAAAATATTATAAAGATATATGCATATATATGTTTAAACACTGACATACAATAGGTCCACAAAACAGTACAAGTTTTAGATGTAAAATAGAGTGACTTAGTTACTCAGCAAGCTTGAAATATATAGTATAGAATTCAATAATGCATTTCATAATATTTCATTTAAAAAGATTTAATACTCTAATAGTAAGCTGACTTTCTATAAGAGTAGAAGAGCATACACTTTAAAGGTTATTTTATAATTATGATGACATCTGTGCCTCAAAAGTTTTTTTGAAGTAGATGTCATGTTGAAAAATGGTAGGAAACTAAGGAAATAAAGAAATACATTTGGGGGAGAAAAAACCAATTTCTTCAAATTAAGCAAACAAATACTTAAAATTGGATGTGTAAGAAGAGATAATAAAATATGTTTAAGAAGCAATAGTTTATACATAAAACTTACATAGTAGGATGGGTACTACATGACTTCACTAAAACAGGTACACCATGCTTGGAAAAACAGTGAGGTTTACAACTTTAAGATGTAAGCTGAAAATATTTTTAGTTTTTAAAACCAGAAGATAGAGGAGAGAGACAAATATGGATATGACTTATAGGGTACAATGGAGGTTTGTCAAAGTTTGACTAAATTTGTGATATAAGGTTCATAGACTGATAAAATTTGGGCACAAAGAAAATGTACAAAACTTCTTAATTTTACTTATTTCTGACGTTTTAACTTTAAAGGTTATGTTCACAATTTGTGGTGTTGCTTTACATACCCATACATCTATGTTATATGTGGCATATACCCTCCATACCACCATCCCTTCCTCTTACTACCCAACATTAGTTACCCTGTTGCCCCTGGATAGTTTCACATTTTTTTTTCATGTTACATATACAGATACAACCTATGTATCTATATAAAATCTAGAAACCACATATGAAACAAATACATGGAGCATTTGCCTTTCTGAGACTGGCTTAATTCATATGACTGTCTCCAGTTATATCTCTACAGAGTCTCAACTGGCCATGTCTTGTAGCCAGGTGATACTACCAAAGGCACAGGACAAGGTTGCATTCAATTGAGTTGTTGACCAAGGGACCCTCATGGAAATCCTCAAATAACATAGGCTGTTGCTAAGACAAAAAGGTTGCTCTATGCAAACTGACAGTGGAGTCCCACTGCAGATCGATACAACTCACTGAACACAAAGATGTTGAGCTGGTGCCTGGAGCTGTTACATGGAGCCCTTACCCCTTGTTCGGCATGATTGAAAATAACAGCACTGTGTAGCTATGCCACATTTTCTTTATCCACTCTCCTGTTGTTGAACATCTCGGTTGGTTCCATTTCTTGGCTATTTTGAGTAGTGCTGCAATAAATACTGATGTGCAAGTATCTCTGTGATATGTCTGACAAATATCAGAGCAGCAGGTTGAGGAAAGGAGCTGGAATGAAATTATCCTTCATAAATGAGTTTTTCTAGGAGATCCTCACAACTGGAAGAACCATGACGGACCCTTGTGGTTGGAAGAGCATCAGAAGGGACCATGTATCATACCAGAGGCACCGTAATGGGACCTTGTAGAAAAGCATTGTAGACATTATAGAAACATTATGGAAGCTTGCCATGGATATTATGGAGGGAAGGAAAGACCAGATTCTCAGAGAAATCTCCCAAACAATTCTGACTTTTCTATCTTTTGGGGTCTGGTTTTTGCTCTGCCCCATCCACCCAAGATCTGTGTCATAGCAAGAATTATCATCATCTTAAGGAATAAACTACAGTAGACTATGATCTGATTTCTCCAGGATGTAGATCTGATATTTCAGAGTGATTGGCATCTAAAAGTAGAGAACCAATGATCTAACAATGTTGACTGGAGTCCCTTGAATATGATATCCAAGAGCAGTACCTGGGTCAAATGGTAGGTCTATTTTTAGACTTCTAAGAAGTCTCTACACTGACTGCTTTAGTAGCTAGACTAGATTACATCCCCCTACCAGTATATGAAGGCTTACTTCTGCCCATATCTTTGTTAGCATTTGTTGCAAATTTAAAAATTGACTGCCATTCTGGTTGAAGAACATACAATATCAATGTGGTCTTTATTTAAATTTCCCCAATGCCTAGTGGGGTGGGCATTTTTTCATGTGTGTGTTGGCTGCTTGTATTTCATTTTTTGAGAGCTGCTCATTTTATTAGACCATTTATTGACTAGGTGGTTTGATTTATTGATATTTAGGGTTTTCCATTTTCTCTCTGTGTTATAGATATTAATCTTCTGTCCTTTGTACCTAACAAAGATTTTCTCTCATTCTGTATGTTATCTCTTTACTTGACTGTGTATATACTTTTTGGTTTTGTGAGGTCCACTTTAGTAATTGCTCACACAATATTTAAATTTTTGTATATTAAACCATCCTGTATTCCTGGCATGAATATTAATTTCATTGGGGTGAATGATGGTTTTGGAGTGTTCTTGTATACAGCTTGCAAATATTGAGCATTTTTCATCAATATTTATACGTGAGATTGGTCTGAAGTTCTCTTTCTTTCTTTGGTCTTTTTGTGGTTTAGGTATCTGAGTAATTATGGCTCTATAGAATGAATTAGATAGTGTTTCTTCTGTTTCTATTTTGTGGAATAGTTCGAAGAGTGTTGGTATTAGCTCTTCTGTGAAGGTCTGGTAGAATTCTGCACTAAAACCGTCTGGCCCTGGGCTTTTTTAAATTGGGAGGTTTTTAATGGCTCTTTCTATTTCCTTAGGCAATATGTGACTGTTTAGATAGTTTACCTGATCTTGATTTAATGGTATGTGGTATCTGTATAGAAAAATCATTCATTTCATCTTAATTTTCCAGTTTTGTAGAGTATAGGCTTTTGTAGTAGGTTCCAATGATTTTTTTTTTAATTTCCTCAATTTCTGTTGTTATGTCTCCCTTTTATTTCTGATTTTGTTACGTTGGAAACTGTCCCTGTGCCCTTTACTTAGTTTAACTAAGGGTTTATCTATCTTGTTGAGTTTCTTAAAGAATCAAGGTTTTGTTGATTCTTTGTAATGTTCTCTTTGTTTTTCTCACTGGTTGATTTCAGCCCTTAGTTTGACTATTTCCTGCCATCTACTCCACTTGGATGTGTTTGCTTGTTTCTGTTCTAGAGCTTTCAGGTGTGATGTTAAGTTGCTTGTATGGGGTCTCTCCACTTTCTTTATGAAGGTACCTAGTGCTATGAATTTTCATCTTAACACTGCTTTCATTGTGTCCCATAAGTTTTGCTATGATATGTCTTCATTTTCATTAAATTCTAAAAAGTCTTTAATTTCTGTCTTTATTTCTTCCTTGACCAAATTATCATTGCGTTGTTTGACTTCTATGTGTTGGTGTTCTCAGTTCTTTTTGTTGGAATTTAAGACCAGCCTTAGTCCATGGTGATCTGATAGGGTGCATAGGATTATTTCAATCTTCTTGTATCTGTTGAGGCCTGTTTTGTGACCAATTAAATGGTCAGTTTTGGAGAAGGTATTGTGAGGTGCTGAGAAGAAGGTATGTTCTTTTGCTTTAGGATGAAATGAAATGTTCTATAACTATCTGTTAGATCCACTTGGTTCACAACTTCTGTTAGTTTCACTGTCTCTGTTTAGTTTCTGTTTCCATTATCTGTCCGTTGCTAAGAGTGGGGTGTTAAAGTCTTCCATTATTATTGTGTGTGGTGCCATGTGTGCTTTGAGCTTTAGTTAAGTTTCTTTTATGAATGTGGGTGCCCTTGCACTTGGAGCATAGATGTTTAGAACTGAGAGTTCATCTTGGTAGATTTTTCCCTTGACCAGTATGAAATGCCCTTCCTTTTCCTTTTTGATAACCTTTGGTTGAAAGTTGATTTATTTGATATTATAATGGCTACTCCAGATTGTTTCTTGGGACCATTTGCTTGACAAATTGTTTTTTAGCCTTTTACTCTGAGGTAGTGTCTGTCTTTGTCACTGACGTGCATTTCCTGTATACAGTAAAATTCTAGGTCCTGTTTACATATCCAGTTTGTTAGTTTATGTCTTTTTATTGGGGGAATTGAGTCCATTGATATTAAGAGATATTAAGGAAAAGTTGTTTTACTTCCTGTTATTTTTGTTGTTAGAGGTGGAATTATGTTTGTGTGGCTATTTTCTTTTGGGTTTGTTGAAAGATTACTTTCTTGCATTTTTCTAGGGTGTAGTTTCCCTCCTTGTGTTGGTGTTTTCCATCTATTATTTTTTGTAGGCTGGATTTATGGAAATATATTGTGTAAATTTGTTTTTGTCATGGAAAATATATTGGTTTCTTCTTCTATGATAATTGAGAGTTTTGCTGGGTACAGTAGCTTGGGCTAGCATTTGAGTTCATACCTAAGGTCTGCTCAGGGAACCATCCCAGACTGGAAGAAACCCATACCACTGGTTGGGCAGAGTTCCTGGGTGCCTGGGTCCTGCTAGTTGCAGTTTCTTTCGGTGTTGGGACAGATGTTGTGTCCTTTTCACCTCTGATCCTATGATCCTTGGAGTGTTAGGGTGCCTAGGAATGGATCTTTCTCTGGGTGTTGTGGGATTGGCTGTGGCATTCACACTCAAGGTCTGCTCAGGGCACCTGCTCAGACCAGAAATCAATTTGTGTTTTGAGCTTTAGTAAAGTTTCTTTTACAAATGTGAGTGCCCTTGCATTTGATGCATAGATGTTCAGAATTGAAACTTCCTCCTAGTGGGTTTTTCTTTTGATGAATATGAAGTGTCCTTCCCCATCTCATTTTACGACTTTTGGTTGAAAGTTTATTTTATCAGATATTAGAAGGGCAACTCCAGCTTTTGTGTTGGAACCATTTGCTTGGAAAACTTTTTTCCAGCCTTTTATTCTGACATGGTGTCTGCCTTTTTCACTTAGGTATATTTCTCGTATGCAGCAAAATGCTGGATCCTGATTATGTATCCAGTCTGTTAGCATGTGTCTTTTATTGGGGAATTAAGTCTGTGGATGTTGAGAGATACTAAAGACAGATGATTGTTAGTTCTTGTTATTTTCATTGCTGGAAGTGGTATTATTTGTGTGTGATTCTCTTCTTTTGGGTTTGTTGTGAAAGGTTTAGTTTCTTGTGTTTTCTTTGGAGTAGTTATCCTCTTTGTGTTGAAAATTTCCTTCCAGTATCCTCTGTAGGGTTGGATTAGTAGAAAGATATTGTTTAATTTTAGTTTTGTCATGGAATATCTTGGTTTCTTCATCTATGGTGATTAAGAACCTGGTTGGGTATAGTATCCTGGGGTGTCATTTGAGTTCGCTTAGGATCTGGATGATATCTATCCAGGATCTTCTGGCTTTTAGAGTGTGTGTTGAGAAGTCTGGTGTAATTCTGATACATTTGTATTTGTATGTTACTTGGCCTTTTCCCCTTACTGCTTTTTAACATCATTTCTTTGTTCTGTGCATTTAGTGTTTTGATTATTATGTGACAAGAGGATTTTCTTTTCTGGTCCAATGTATTTCATGTTCTGTAGGCTTCTTGTACATTTATGGCCATCTCTTTCTTTTTGATTAGGGAAGTTTTCTTCTGTGATTTTGTTGATTTTTTTCTGGCTCCTTGAGCTGGGATTCTTTACCCTCTTCTATTCCTACTATTCTTAGGTTTTTTTCCTTTTCATCATGTTCTTAATTTCCTGAGTATTTTGGCTTAGGAGCCTTTTACACTTTGTATTTTCTTTGACCAATGTGTCAGTATCTTCTATGGTGTCTTCTACCCCTGAGATTCTCTCTTCTATCTCTAGTATTCTGTTGTTGATGCTTGCAACTGAAGCTCTTGATCTCTTTCCTAAGTTGTCCATCTCCAGAGTTGCCCCCATTTGTGTTTTCTTTGTTGTTTCTATTTCCATTTTTAGTTCTTGGATTATTTTGTTTAATTCCTTCACCTGCTTCACCTATTTTCCTGTATTTCTTTAAGGGATTTATTTTTTTTTCCTCTTTAAGTGCTTCTACCTATTTGCCTGTTTTTTTCCTGTATTTCATTGACGGAGTTATTTATATCCTCCTTAAAGGTCTCTGCTGTCTTCATGAGATTGGGCTTTAGGCTATTATCTTTCTTTTCAGGCATGTTAGGGTATCCAGGGCTTGCTGTGGTTGGAGAAATGGGTTCTTATGGTGCTGAATTGCATTGGGTTCTGTTGCTTATGATCTTCGGCTTGTCTCTGGCTATCTGGTTATCTCTGGTGTCAAGTGGCCTGGGTGTCTTTGCCTGGAGCCAGCCTCCTGGGAGGCAGGTAGAACTCTGTGACCTGGTTTACAGTCACTCTCCTAGGAGACAGGCAGTGCTGTCTCTGGTTAGGGTAGGCCTCCTGGTCTCTGGTTAGAGTAGGCCTCCTATATTACTGCTTAATGTGGGACCTCTTGGGAGGCAGGCAGGCTATGTCCATGGTTACTGTGGACCTCTTGGGAGACACACATACTGTAGTGTATGGAAGGGTATTGGGCCCACTGATATGTCCCCAGTGGGGAAGCAGACTGGAAGAAGGAATACCATTTCACTTAGCTTTGAGAGTTTGTTTTAAGTGAGCTTCAGGCCTTACTTTTAGCCCAGTTTTTCCAAACTGGATTATTTGCTTTTTTAAAACTAAAAAGTGGATAGAAATCTCTCTGCTCAATCAGAATGATATCTGATGCAAACATAGAGACCTTTCTGGAGCCAAGGTGCTCACTATGGGCCTAGGCCCATGGAACCTCACTTAGGCAAAGTCAGGGAGTAGCTCTTGATTGGTATTGCCAGACTGACTGTGCTTATGTATAGTGAAAAGAGCGTGAGGTGGGAGAAGCCAGCCAAAAGGAGATTCGAGAGAAGGTTGTGAAGTAGGAAGACCTCTTACTGTTTGTCATCTGTGGCCCACATTTAAAAAGGGAAAGTTGCTCAAGGTAGGGCGTTGAAACATCTTCATGGATCTGAAGCTATCTGAATGTCTTTTTTTATTTGCTGGCACAGGGACTTCATCCTAGGAAAGCATTATTTCCCAAAGATTATAAAAGCAACATTACTACCAATAAGGTAACATTCATGGGTGCCCAGGAGTCATGGAAGAACTGGTATCTTGGGGGTTAGTGAAAGCCCTGCTTGTCTCCTACATCAACCCCTTGTATATTGAAAGGCTCTTACATGAGTCTGAACTGAACATCAATGAACAATCATTCCTCTCAAATTTAGGACAAAGTGACCAAGTACTGCCATCTGAGGGCATCATTTTCACAGCCTCCAGCCTCCTGGGCTACCAAGATAGATCTTGGTCCAAACCAGAGAAGAACCTTCACTACTGCAAAACCCCAAGACTTATAGATCATTGCAAAGTACAGGAAAACCTCAGTCCAGGCTCTGATTCAGTTCCACTTCCAGAGGAATGTGCGGTGATTCCCGAATCCATGAAACCCGCACTGACGTAAGCTTTCAGGTCTTTGACTTCAAGTTGAATGATGAGGATATGGAAGCTGTTCTCAGACTTAACTGAAACTGGAGGGTCTCTGTACTGCCTGAGATGGCAAGTATGGAGAAGTATCCCTACAGCATGGAATACTGAGGTCTCCCGAGGCTGCCTGGAGGATCTCTTATTTCCTATGTGCAACTCACTCCTCCTAAGTTTTATTTTAACCAAGCATGTCTAACATCACATGGTAACAGCCTTAATGTGGGCTAGAATATAGACAGTGCTGTGTTTAAACCCTCATAATCAACTGGATACACTCTTTCACAGACTCAGAGAAGCAAAGGACAATGTATTTCACTAAGTTGAACCAACTAAACATTTGTCAAACACAGGGAACTTTGTTAATGCTGGGAACACAAAGACTAAACAACAAAAATACTAATATTAAAAGACTAAAAATGCACTATCTGATTTGAGCATTAGCCAGGTGTCGGTAGAAACAAGTGAAACAGACTTTTGAGGTCACATATTTTTGATTCTGAAAAGTCTTACATGTGGTTGCTGAAGGCGTTGCCACTGTTTTGTCTGCAAAGTGGGGGTTTTTAATGGATGACAGTGGAATCTGAAGTACAGTGCAAGGCTTTCTGCAGAGAGGCAGTGTGACGAGAGGAGCAGGTGGGAATGACCACTCACTTGTGCTCATGGTGAAAGGAGTCAGAAATAGATATCTATACACAACTACAACCTGCTCAGTCTGTATAATGTTAGTTGTATGTGTGTTTGCAGGAATTACTGCTTGGTGTTGGATAGCCAGTTGGTGTATTGTTCTATTCAGATAATTAATAAGGAGTTGTCCTATTAACTACCTACCTGAAATACCTATAGTACATGTAATTCTGTATATAAATATTCATATATAGCTTCAATGAAAATATCTATCTATCTATCTATCTATCTATCTATCTATCTATCTATCTATGAATGAAAAGATTTACTTTCATTACTTTTAATCATGTGGGTTGTGTGCATCCACATGTGGGTATATACATGTGACTGCAGAGGTCAGAAGCTAGAGTCACTGAATTCCTCACAGTTAGAGTTGCAGGTTTTTGTGAGCCACCTAACACACGTTTAGGGGACTGAATTTAGGTTCTTTGTAAAAGTAACAAGTGCTCTTAATAGCAGAGTCATCTCTCCTGCCCCTAAACTATATTTTTAAATACAAAGAACTAATTGTGATTTTTTTCTTAGTTTTTAAATTTGTGCTTCTCACTGAATGTTTGTTTTGGAATAAAATACGTGATGGATGGTCATTTTCCCTGACATTTAGTGTTCCTTCTCTGTTGTCTTCCAACTTCTACTGTTGGTTTTGTGAAATCAGTTATCAATCCAGTTGTCTTCGTCATATTCATTTAATCCATTTTTATACATTTAAGTATGCATGTCAGCTTATTTAACAGGCTTTTGAAGCTGAGATTTCAAGGATATAATCGATTTTGAAAAAAGTCTCACTATATATTTTTTTAAACTGCTTCTCCATATTCTTTCCTTTCTCTTTCATAAACTCTCATTTAAGACCATTGAACTTCTTAGTTG
The DNA here is from genome assembly GCF_008632895.1 of Mastomys coucha. Lineage (NCBI taxonomy): Eukaryota > Metazoa > Chordata > Mammalia > Rodentia > Muridae > Mastomys > Mastomys coucha. The sequence continues at coordinate 61,082,537 of NW_022196896.1, read as the reverse complement.
GGTTCCCAAGATTTTAACTTTTTAAAAAAATAATCTGTCAGTTCTCTCATTTTTTTGTGTTTATTTCATTTCTCCAGGCATCTTAGGGCTCCATGTTGCTGACCACTTATTTTTTATAGTGTCTTAACTCTCCCAGCATCATAAGCAGGCTACTTATGCATTCTCTTTACATTATCCTGCAGTGGCTTCCATCCCACAACTCTGGTTTTTCTGCATGCCTGTTGCTTCCCCATGGTGAGCCTGTTCCCCATGAGATTGACACAGTTTTAGAGTAGATTTATAACCTGTTTTTGTTTATTTGTCAGGAGGAAACTTGCTCTTTCAAGCCTAGGACGTAGTAGAATTCTCTAGATGAATTATTTATTTCCTTCTACCATGTCATGCATAGAAGCTCAGAGGTCTTCAGATCACAGAGGTACATGTAATTAAGATTAATGATCTGCTAAATAAAATTATGCCATGTGTATGCACTACACAGTCTCATTTGGTGATGGACAACTTGGCTGGTAATAGGATCCATGTGCCATGAAATCAGAAGAGGAACAATCAGGGAGAAGAGGAAGGGGCTGGCAGAAGGAGAATGTGTGGAGAAGAAGTAACAGGAACACAATTATAAAAATACAATAATGAAACACATCTCTTTGTATACTAACCTAACCAATTGACTTTTGAAAACACTGCTAGACAGTAGTTTAAACTTGTCATTTAGATTCTTCCCTTTGAACTTATTCAGAGTCAAAGCCAACAGTCTCTTTTTCTTAGTGTAGATTTTTAAAGTAGGCAGATTTCTAGAATTTTAAAACTGTCAACATATGCCACAAAAGAAGTATATTTATTTGTTAGTAAATAAAGACTAGAAATATTCTATAATAAAGGCTAATATGACCTGTATCTTACCCTAGGTTGACAAGCACTTTGACACCTTGATATTTTAAAAGTTGTATTGTTTTTTGTATATATGCACAGAAAAAGAATACTACATTTCTGTTTATAATCATTTTTACTTAAGATAGCATTTAATGGGGACCAGGCACACAGGAACTCCACCAGCAGAGTGGCTCTGGTTCCTTCCGGTCTCTCTGGGCTGGTGTCCTAAGCAGATCTTGGGTGCAAGCTCTGCAGCCAACCCCACAACACACAGAGGGAGCTGCTGTACTCCCAGGTGCTCTAACAAGCCCAGGGTCACAGGATCCCAGAATCACAGGATCACAGAGACAGCCTGACCCTGAGGAGTTCTCATAAAACCAGGATCACAGGAAGGACTGACTCCAGTCAGATTTAGCAAGGGCAGGTAGCAGTAGAGATAACCAGATGGTCGGGGGCAAGTGTAAGAAAATAAACAACACAAACCAAGGTTAATTGGCATCATCAGAAACCGATTCTCCCACCATAGCAAGGCCTGGACACACCATCACACTGGAAACGCAAGATTCAGATATAAAATCACTTATCATGATGATGATACAGGACTTTAAGAAAGACGTTAATAGAACCTCAAAGAAATGCAGAACACAGGTAAAGAGCTGGAAGCCCTTAAAGAGGAAACACAAAAATCCCTTAAAGAACTAGAGGAAAACACAATCAAACAGGTGAAAAAAATGAGCAAAACCATCCAGAATCTAAAAATGGAAATAGAAACAATAAAGAAATCAGAAAGAGAGACAACCCTGGAGATACAAAACCTAGGAAAGAAATCAGAAGTCATGGATGCAAACATCACCAACAGAATACAAGATATAGAAGAGAGAATTTCAGGGGCAGAAGACACCTTAGAAAACATTGACACAACAGTAAAAAAAATGCAAAAAGCAAAAAGCTCCTAACCCAAAACATCCCAGGAAATCCAGGACGCAATGAGAAGATCAAACCTAAGGATAATAGGTATAGAAGAAAGTGAAGACTCCCAATGTAATGGGCCAGTAAATATCTTCAACAAAATTATAGAAGAAAATTTCCCTAACCTAAAGAAAGAGATGCCCATGAATATACAGGAAGCCTACAGAACTCCAAATAGACTGGACCAGAAAAGAAATTCTTCCAGTCATATAATAATCAAAACACTAAATGCACTAAACAAAGAAAAAATTTTAAAAGCAGTAAGGGAAAAAAGGCAAGTAACATATAAAGGCAGGCCTATCAGAATTACACCAGACTTCTCACCAGAGACTATGAAAGCTAGAAGATCCTGGACAGATGTCATACAGACCCTACAAGAACACAAATGCCAGCCCAGGCTACTACACCCAGCAAAACTCTCAATTACCTTAGATGGAGAAAACAAGATATTCCATGACAAAACAAAATTTACACAATATCTTTTCAAAAATCCAGCTCTACAAAGCATAATGGATGGAAAACATCAACATAAGGGGCAAAACTACACCCTGGAAGAAGCAAGAAAGTAATCTTTCAACAAATCCACACAAATCTAATTGCACCTCTTACAACAAAAACAAGAGGAAGTGACAATTACTTTTTCTTAATATCTTAATATGAAAATTAATATTACCAACATATCCTAAGAGATTGAAATCCAAAAATATGTGGAATTAGAAATTTGTTGATTGTCATCCAATGGTCTCTCACAATTTGGTAATTGGAGAAATAGGTCCAATATTGTACAATCTATATATACTTTCAGCTTGTTTGTGACA
>NW_022196896.1:60976534-61078901 GCF_008632895.1 Mastomys coucha | reverse complement strand
GTACAAAAGGGAAACAAGAATGTGATTTAATTCTATTTACTTAAAATATGTTTTTAAATGTTAAAAAAGATAGAATTTAACACTTCCAATAAAAATAAAATTTTAATTAAAATATTAACTTATTTATTGAAGACAGTTAATATGTATTTCACCTTAGTATATTTAAATCATGGCTTAGGGTATGTTCAGTGGCAGACTACTAGCATGACATGCCTTGTGCAAGGGCCTTGAAACACCCATACACATCCAAATACATGCCTACACATGCATACACTACATGTTGCATACACATGCACACCCAGAGGCACCCCATACATACTTTAAATGCCTGAGGCTAGGGACAGAGCTAAGTTGGTGAAGTGCTTGCCACGTAAGCATTGACACTTGACTCTGAGTCTGACCACCAACATAGCAAGAGTATCATAAGGCATGTGCCTGTGACCCCAGTCCTAAGGAGCTAGAGACAGGCAGATTGCTGGTCCTCACCTTTAGTCAACCTATCCTAATCTGAGAGTGAGTCATATATTCAATTACAGATCTATCCTGAAAACAAAACAATAAGAAAGACCAAGGCAGACAGCTCCTGAGGTATAACTCCTGAGAGTGAACTCTGGCCTGCAAAACATGCATATGCACACACACACACACACACACACACACACACACACACATGCACAAACAGAACACAGACACAGACACACATGGACACAGACACACACAGAAACAGACACACACACACACACTCATAAACACACACCCATGCACATATATAAATCATATTCAGCTTTCTCTATATAGTGTCTTCTATCTTTCTCCCTTTGTGACTTTTGTTTATTCTTTCTCTTTTTTAAAGTGAGGAAATTTTTGTGTTTTTACTTAGAGAGAGAGAGAGAGAGAGAGAGAGAGAGAGAGAGAGAGAGAGAGAGAGAGCGAGAGAGAGAGAGCTTGATTTTGCAATCTTCCTGCTTTAGACTCTCCAGTGCTTGCACTTTAAGTGTGGGCCACCATGTCTCATTTCTAATATAGTTTAAACAAGAATGGTTTTTGCACTGGGCAACATCTGGGAATGATTTAATTGCTATTGGTAGAAAGTGGTACAGATATCTAGTAGGCAGAGGATAGACAGGACACCAAGCATTTTACTGGCCAAAGAATGGTCTTGTAACAACCAATCAATTCAAAATGTCAGTGAGGTCAAGGGTAGAACATTGTTCTACAATGCTATCTTAATGGGTGTTAATTAATTGGTCCATTGTCCTCTAATCACCACAATCCTTAGTAGTCAGAATCTTTAGTAATCTTAAAGTTTGAGTTTACATTACTTCTTAAGCAAGGATACGTGCAGCCTTTAATCTACTTTATCTACTCTCTAAAGATTGACTTCTCTGTTTTGTTGGCAAATTTAGGGTCTTGATTCTGAGCAGTGGTATTGAATAATGAGAATAATGAACACTCCTCTTGTGGAGATGCATTGTAGTTTGTTGGATAATCTTGAGTTTATGATTGAATCCAAGCATTGCTCCTTAGGGATTTTGAGATCTGGATTTATACTTTTCTAACCATAATTTAGTGAATGTAATATGGACACAACCATATTTTATTATTAGAGGTTTTGGTGGCATTTGAGAGCATATGGGGAAAATGGCAAGTACTATCTTGTAATTTGCAATTTTTAAAGCATTGGCATATGTGTCTTGTTGGACAACAATATGTAGAATATTCTGACTAATATTGGATCTTGATGAGCCAGGAAAAGTCAGGTACTACTGAGAGTCTACCAGGGTTAAATTAATTCCTTCAGATTGAGTTATAGTCCTTAGAGAATTGCCATTATTTTTTAGACAAATATGACACTGTTGAATGTACTAAGACAATAATGACTAGTAGCCTAAGTATCCTACTAAATGAATATGTACTGAACTTTGAAAGGGTCCCAAACCCAGAAAGATAAAAATCACGTTTTCTCTGATCTGTATATATTAGACTTGAATCTTCAGATATGTATATTTATTTTGAAATAAACATAGAGGTAAGGAAATTAATAAGAGGCTATGGAGAGAGGCTTTCAAGAAAGGGGAGACTTAGCCAGGTGGTGGTGACGCACGCCTTTAATCCCAGCACTTGGGAGGCAAAGACAGGTGAATTTCTAAGTTTGAGGCCAGCTGGTCTACAGAGTGAGTTCCAGGACATCCAGGGCTACAGAGAAACTCTGTCTTGAAAACCAAAAAACAAAGAAGAAGAAGAAGAAGAAGAAGAAGAAGAAGAAGAAGAAGAAGAAGAAGAAGAAGAAGAAGAAGAAGGAGACTTAATGACTGGTATACAAAGTCAAAGGGAATAATGGGATGGAAAGAGTTAAGAAGTTTGGGTTTGAAGAATAGAGAAAGATAGAAGAGGGGATTTGGCAAGAGATAAATATCACAAAATACCTTTTGAAAAAGACACATAGATATTTACTATGGCAGAAGATTCCATATATATATATACATATATATATATATGGGATATATATAGTATATATGTATATATGTATATATGTATATATATAGTAGGGGTAATCATGCCCCTACTACATATCAGAAACTAACAAATAAGAAGCCCACTTCCTGAGATGGGTTCCTTCTTTTAGAATTGTTGGCCAGTGAATTCCCATAATCCTTCCAATCACTGTAAATTATTGCCATTGCTCTTGATCACCATCCAGAACTTGAATATAAAACCCTATTGCCAAAGATAGCATATACTTTAGTCATAGTACATGATAACACCAAGATGGTATTCACATAGATGCTTCATAACTGCTGCCTAGATTTCATAGTACTGGATGGTACTACACAAGCTACTAGAGAAGAAAAATAAGCATCAGTAATACCCAGTTGTGAACCATGAGTTACAATAATGACTGGTCTGACAAGACATGCTGACTAGGTGTTATTATAATGGCATGAATATCATAGGAACAACCAACAACTTCCTGATTGGATTTAAGTCCTGCTCTACAAGATAAAATCCATACACAGAACCATTATTGATTGGGCCAAGAAAGTATGGCTAGACAGGGTATAGGACCTCAGGGAGAAGATATCACTACTTTGATAAATGTAGTTTAAACTGACATCTAATGACCTTTTATACTGCTCATAGATCATTGTGTCCTTCAGTCCTCAACTGAAAAGGTTCTATTTTCAGTATTAGTGACTAAACAGTGACCCTCAATTGTCCAAGGTACAGAGAAGAGACTGTAGAATGCTTGACCCTAAATGGAGAACATATATACTGCATGTACTCGTCCTAAGGTTCAGGAATTGTAAAAGAGGAATAGGAAAGAGTGTAAGAGCCAGACAGAATGCTGGATGACTACATAGAAACATTATTGTCTGGACGCAGCAAGGAAGGTTCACATGTTAACTCACAGCAGATGTGACAGCATGTATAAAACTTGTGCAAATGTAAGATGGGCCAATACTGAGCATGGCGATAAGAGTTAGACACAATTCTCCTCTTGAGCTTCAGTGATTTATTAATTATTAACTACTGGGGGAGGGGCATAGATTTTTAAAAGACTTTAGGCCCTGCTAAATTGACCATTCTCTAGTGGAAGACCACACATCTAAGAATATTTGAGCAGCACAAAGTTGTCTTTAATGATTTTTTTTTTAAATGAACATAATTAGGTGGGTAGGAAAAAGGGAGGGAATCTAAGAAGAACTCATGGAGGCAATGCGAATATGATCAAATGTTTCTTAAAACTCCTCAGAGAAACTTTTAAAAAGAAAAGTAATGCGAAATCTTTTATTCTTCTTTTAGGTATTTTGTTTTGAGTCTATAATGATTTTGGTAGAATGGTTATGTGCACAGTATTAATTCTGCCATCCATTAGTATAGGAGATCTTCCCATTTTCTAGTATGTTAATCAATCTCTTTCTTCAGAGATTTAAATTTTTCATATTAGAGGTCTTTCATCTCTCTGGTTAATTTTATTCCTAGATACTTCAATTTCTTGGGGCTGCTGTGAATAGGGGTGTGGCGGTGTTTTCTTTTTCAGCCTATTTGTCGTTGGTTTGTAGAAAGCTACTGAATTTTGTAAGTAGATTTTGTACCCTGACATTTTGTTGAAATTGCAGATGATTTCTACAAGTTTTCTGGTAGAATTTCTGGATTTCTAATATATATTTTTTCTTTTTCTATTTGTTTCCCTTTAAACTTTTTATTTTATTTTTTTTTAGCCTTATTGATCCACTTGTACTTTGAACACTGTACTGGAAAGAAGGTGGCAGGCAGGGCAGGGGAGAGGAAAGCCCTGTTTTATTCCTCGTTCTAACCAGCTTGTTTCCAGTTCTCCATTTAGGATGATGATAGCTGTAGCTTTGTCATATATAGCCTTCATTATGCTGAGGTATGTTCCTTCTAGTTCTACTCTCTCAAGAACTTTTTAATCATGAAGCTATGTTGGATTTTGTCAAAGACTTTTCCTTCACCTATTGACATAATCTTTTGATTTTTGTCTTTAATCTTATTTATGTGGTTAGTTACATTTACTGACTTACACATGTTGAACCATCCCTATCTCTCTGGGATAAGGCCAACTTGATCATCCTGGATGATCTTTTTGATATATGCTTCTATTTGATTTTCAAGTATTTTATTAAAGATTATGCAATCCATGCATATGAACACGTGCATGAAAGCATGCAGGCATATTTACTAACATATGTGAATATGTCTATTAACATTTTAATTAAATTTCATTTTGGAGAGGTCTTGCCACCAAACACAGTATCTCTTACCCTGCTTCAAGTATCTTGTGATATGGTTAGACCGTTTAAGGGCATACTGCAATTGGCCTACCTTGTTTAACTTCTGTTAGCACCAGGGTTGGTAATGTCCACTGCTCAGCTTCTATTCAGTGATGTCCACTGGGGTTTGTAGAGCTTTAATGACATTAGAAAAAGCTTGTACGCTGTTATGCTATGACCCATTTGCTGCTGGCCATATGTGACCTCATGCTGCCATGTTCAAAGAGAGGATGCATTTTGTAGCTGTAGGATAGAGTTCCACTCTTGCAACACACCAGCAATGTGACCCTCCAGAGCCTCCTCTGTGAACAGAGGCCTAGGATGCCTCCAGCTCTGTAGTACTGGGAAGTGGAGAATGCATGTAAAAAGCACTTAAAACCGTTTCTGTTTGATACTAAGGCTTTAAAAAGAAAAACCATAGACTATTTATACTTTCATCTCATAATGAGATGTTATCTACAGGCACTGGGCTGTGTCCTTGTTGCATTACTGCTCCACAGAAGTAAAAAATTACTTTTGTGGTTAGATACAAAATTATTTGTCATCTTTCCTTTTTGCTATATCTATCCACTGATCTCATCCAATAGACAGGTGTGTGTGCTGGATTTTAAGTACAAGAAAGTCGTAACACTCTAATAAATAAGAGCACAGCTGCTGGAGCTTGTTGATAGCTCATTGCCATAAAAGTTTCTCCCTGAAAAAATATAAAAGTGTGTATGTGTGTGTGTGTGTGAGTGTGAGTGTGTGTGAGTGTGTGTATGAGTATGCATGTGTGTGAGTGTGAATGAGTGTGTGAGTGTATGTGTGAGTGTGTGTGAGTGTGTGTGAGTGTGAGTGTGTGAGTGTGTGTGAGTGTGAGTGAGTGTGTGTGTGTGTGTGTGTGAGTGTGTGTGAGTGTGTGTATGAGTATGCGTAAGTGTATGTGAGTGTGAGTGTGTGAGTGTATGTGTGAGTGTGTGAGTAAGTGTGTGTGAGTGTGAGTGAGTGTGTGTGTGTGTGTGTGTGTGAGTGTGTGTGATTAATGTAGGAGAAGGCTGCTTTAGGGATTCCCAAAGTCCCCAGTCCTTCAGGAGGAACAGAATTCTGAGTGCAGATCATAACTGTATGTGAATAGGATGACTTGCATTCTGATTTACACAAGGTCACTTTTCTAGCTCAGGGCCTATGAGACTGAATACAAAATATGACCAGAATACCCTAGAACTGCTATCCTTAAAATATAATCTATGAGCTGGATCAAAACCACTGGCTTCTCTTCTAGAGGCTTCAGGTTAATTCCTGACACATGCATGTTAGCTCACACCCATTTGTAACTCCAGTTTTGGTGGCTCTAATGCCCTCTTCTGGATTTGTGGGCACCAGGCATGCACGTAGTTCACATACATACAATGCAAGCAAACACTCAACCACATAAAATTCCAAACTTAATACGTATTTATAATTACTATCAGGAAAATTCTTTAGGATGGAAATAAAGATTAGTAATGGTTAAAAATAATGGGACTCAAATAAAAGTAATAATACTCAAATAGTACCAATTGAGGCTGTTTTCCCTATGGTTTATGGAGAGCAGTGAGGCCCAAATGAAGTAGTACTAGGTCACCAAGAACTCAGAAAACACGTTACGGAGTCCTTTAGGGCAGGGACATGCATATCTTTGACCTTTGCAATTTCTGTAGCAATCTCGAGCTGTTCTTTGTGCATTTAACAATGACAAACTGCTGCCGGAGAGGACAAATGTGGCACTGTTGGCCACATTGACAAAGGGCAGACTCAGGCCACATTAATTAGGGCTGTGCCATATGTCACTGGGAGTTCAGGACAGATCACAACTTGCTCAGCCTTTTACTCCCTGAGAGGGCAGAGCTAATTGTGGCGAAGAAGTATATCACTCTAACTGAATTCAGTTCCTGAAAGGATGGTGCTGACATGTTTTTAATTCAGAAACTGAGTGTGCTCTGCGACTTAGTTAGGCTTCCTATTGCCGTGAAGGTACCACAACTACAGGAACTCTTCTAAAGGAAAATATTTTGTTGGGACTTGCTTACAGGTTCAGAGGTTTAGGTCATTATTGTCATAGTGTGGAGTATGGAGACATACAGGTAGGCATGGTACCATGGTTATATGGAAAGATGGCTTCACTGTGATATTTTTATATACATATGTCTTACTTTATCCTTATTTACTCTCCTATGCACTCTACCTCCATAGTCCCCTCTTGTCTGTCTTTCGGTCTGTCTGTCTGTCTGCCTATGTATGTATGTATGTATGTATGTATGTATGTATGTATGTTCCTCACATATATTATATGTATGTGTCTTTTAAATTTTCTTTGTTCACCTCTCTTCAGTTTCATGTTCTTTCCCAGCCCTGAAACATACACACACACACACACACACACACACACACACACACACACACACACAGAGAGAGAGAGAGAGAGAGAGAGAGAGAGAGAGAAAGAGAGAGAGAGAGAGGGAAAGAGAGGCTTTGTCTTTTTGAGTCTGCCTTATTCTACTTAACACAACAATTTCTAACTCCTCCATTATCCTGAAACTGTCAATATCATTTTATTTATGGCTAAATAAAGTCTATTGTGTATATGTGTCATCCTTTATTGAACCATTCATTTCTTGATGGACACTTAAGCTTGTTCCTAAACATTTCAAAGGAGAAGATGATGGCTAACAATGAATACCTTTTCACATATTTTTGACCATTTGTATTTCTTTCTTGAGAAGGAAGAAATTCTTCAGTTCATTGGCCCTTATATTGCTTGGATATTTTGATATTTTGATTTGGAGTTTTCTGCAGGCTCTGGACATTAATCTCCTGTCAGATATATAGTTGGCAAAGATGATCTACTATTCTTTAAGCTTTCTCTCAACTCTAGTGATTATTTCCTTATTTTGGTGAAAATCCCTTTTATTTTCATGCAATATCATTTGCCATTTTTGTGGGTGACTCCGCACGTTAATGGACTCCCATTGAGAAAGTCTTTGCCTATGGTTGTGTTTTGAATTACCTATACTTTCCTTGAGCATTTTCAGAATGTCAGTTACCTTAAGGTGTTTGATCCATTTTGAATTGGTCTTTTTGTCATCCTTGTGTAGGGGCCATGCTAATCTTCTCTGTATCATTCCAATTTTAGTATATGTGCTGCCAAAGCGAGCAAGAATTGGTCTTTCTGTTGAATGAGAGATGGAGATCTTCTACATGAGGATGGTCCATGTTCACCAGCACCATCTGTTGAAAAGGCTTTCTTTTCTTTTCTTTTTATTTTTTTTAATTTTATTTTAGATATTTTCTTTATTTACATGCGAATTTCTCCATTCCCAGATTCCCCTCCAAAAAACAAAGAAACAAACAAAAACAATAAAACCAAACCCCTGTTGCCTCCCCCTTCCCCATGCCTGCCACCCCGCCCTCTCTCACTTTCTGGCCCTGGCATTCCCCTACACTGGGGCTCAGAACCTTAAAAGGGCTGAGGTCCTCTCCTCCTATTGATGATCGACTTTGCAATCCTCTACCATACACATGCTGCCTGAACAATCAGACCCCTCCATGTGCAGTCCTTGGTTGGTGGTTGAGACCCTGGGAGCTCCTAGGGTACTAGTTAGTTCATATTGTTGTTCCTCCTAAGGGGCTGCAAACCCCTCAGCTCCATTGGTCCTTTTTCTAATGTATTTTTCAACATGTTTGTCCAAGACTAAGTGATAGTAGATGTGTGAAGTTATTGTTGGGTCCTTAATCTTGCTCTACTGATATTTTCCCCAAGGCTATTTCACAGAACAAATTCTAAGATTTTACAGTGAGACTCAGTAAACTTTTTAAAACCAGCCTCAAAGAGTTTTCTAAATAATGGTATATATCAAAATCTAGTGTTAGTAACAGTAAGTTAGTCAACACTTTTCATTTCACCTTTATTTTTAAACTGATCTTTAATTTTTTCTGGTACCATTTAAAGATCAATTTTATTAATCCTGGCATTCTACCATATGCTCTTTCCAACACGTCTTTGATGTTGATGTGGCTGACATTATCTTTTTATCACACATGACAAAATGTGATATTTAGGATAGGTAAGTGCCTCGCCTAAGACTCACACTTTGAGTGGAGCTAATACCAGCTTGGTATTAGTTGAGGTTTTTTAACCTTGTATTCTTTCCGTTGTACCATTGATGTCTTCAAAAGAGCCTCTAGCATGAAAAGTATTTTAAAATCTTTTAAAAGAATCTTAAGAATATTTCTCCCATGGTTTTTAGTCTTTTAAAATATTTTAATGACATCCCAATTGCTGGAGTTAAAGCCATTTACCACTATGCACATTGCATGTGATACTGGGGAGTCATACTGAAGGGCTCAGGCAGGCTAGGCAAGTACTTACTGAGACTCAATGGTATGCTTGGTTTCATATTTGAACTTAACAATTGTAATATGAAGACAGACAAGTCTAATGGAATTTTAGGGAAAAAACACATCTTGAGGTTCAGGCTATGTATTGTTATGTGAAGGAAATAGAATATCCTCTAGCTTTGTGCAGACAAACGATTAGAAGAGGATGATAAAACGAAGCAAAACAGGAAAATAATTATCCTAGATGTTCCCTGGGGATCCCCCACTGTGTAGTGACTTATATGTGAATTTCTCTACTTAACATCTTTCTGAAGACCAAAGGAGAATTAAAATAGCACCTGAATTTGTTGCTGAGAAGGGCTCTATAGACATCTAATAGGTATTATAAAGGTTTCTTAAATAAAGAAGCTTCTATGCCAATTGAACATGTCCTCTCCGGATCACCGTACCACAATAACCCACAGCAAATGTGTTTCTAAGATGCATGAAGCACATTATTCACACACACACAAAACAGAGACATTGCATCCATAGATGGTATAGTTTTCATTACAGTCCATAAAGACATATATAAAATCCCACTACTACTTTATCTTCATTTTATTATTGTGCTTATTGTAACTACCCACTGACCCATCCATCCTATTTATTTTGAATAACTTGTGTACAAAGGTCAGTAAGTATTTGAGAATGTCAGCCTATAACCTAAGTGACTGTCATACTGTGTTTTGCCTCTTTGCTGGGGGTGGCAGGGGGCCTCTGGCATGCTGCTGGGTAGAGACATGGCAAAGTCCAAAATGGGAAATCCACAGTGGATCCCGGTGGCCTCTCTGGGTATCCAGGCACCACTGGCATACTGCTAGGAAGGGAAGTCAGAAACAGGGTTCCATGGTCTACATTTCCTCTCAGGGCATCTACACACCAGGCCAGGAAGGGGAAGGAGAAGAGGAAGGGGAAATGTAAGGTAGATCCTGGGATGAACAGGATCCTGCCAGTTTAGGACTGAGGGCAGAGTACCAGAGGGGCTGGAGGACAGAAAGCCTTCCTCAGGAGTTTTAAACTCTGCTCTTTAAGGCAACATCCTTTCATGTGGCAGTTATTAATAAAACAGTCCCCTGAGATGATTCTTGCTTGTTCATTTTGCTTTAAATATTTTTTGGAGATGGGCTACCCAGGAAGGGAAAGTCATTGGTTGAAGGTTAAGGCTACCTCATTAGCATGGTGAAGAACTCCAGGTGTTACACTATGTGACTGAGTGCCTGTGGTCCTCTCAGTGGGGCATTGTGGTTGCAAGTTTCAGAGTAGGAGCAGAGAAAGGTAGGGAAAGGCTTCACTCCTGCCATTCTCAAATTTCTGAGATTCCCATGGTTTGAGTTCATTCAGGCTTACCAGTTCTTATGCCTGTGTGGTAGCAGGGTCCTTCATGCCCTAACAAGCAACCTGTACCAGTTGCAATGGAAAACCCAAAGTTTCATAAAATGGCTGAGATAAATATGCTATTGGGAGGAAGAGTTCTATAGATTGTTACCCTAAAATAGTGACTTCATCAGCTTTGCAACATTCAAAACACCCCACACATCGGTAGCTCATAATGACATTTGATTGAGTGAATGTAGTAAGGTATGGGAGGGGTGGTTGATCTATCTATCTATCTATCTATCTATCTATCTATCTATCTATCTATCTATCTATCTATCTATCTATCTATCTATCTTTCTTCCAGCTTTGGATAGTCATGGTGGAGGCCAATAAGACCAATCTAATCTGAGAATACACTCCAAGTATCTAAGTATGTCAAATCTGCAATGAGAATTTACTTATTGACTAAAGCAAGTCAGATGACCAAGCCCAATATTAATGACATAAAGCTGAACAGAACTATGGAAACGATGGGGAGAAAACTATTTATGAAATATAACCCAAATTATGGAACAGCACAAGAGGCTTCTAGATGGAGCCAAGGATGAAGTAGAGCTGTCACATCCCAGAATTCTTTGCACCCTCGAAGTCCCTGAGGAAGAACACTGTCTGTATAAGGTATTGCAACTTGTGAGTGTGAACAGCAAGCAAGCTTCCCGGGGTCTACATGCTTCAGAAGTAGAACAAACACCACGAAGCACCTCAGATGGTACCTAGTCTAGACATTATGGTCAATGTGCCTCTGTCTCTACAATTTCATGGAGAAGTTTTGAAGAGAAGGTCCTATATGCCTGAATCTTACTTGGCGTCAGGCAGTCTTGGTCTACTGAGGCAATGGCACAAATAGGAATGTCACTCAGACAAAATGGCAGTAAGGCATTTGCGTCTGAAATGAAGAGGTCTTTGTTCTCTGTGCTAGCCTTGAACCTGCTGCTGTAAGCCAGAAATTTCTCCTCTGGGTCTTTTTTTTTCCATCCCCTGGAAATGTACATGACATTACAATAAATTCTTAATGAAAATGTTTTGGGCAAATGAATAATCCATATTTAAAATTTCATGTTTCTAAAAGTCCTATAAAAAGCTGACTCGAGGAAGGGAACTAAGCAAGTAACATTTTTAAAGTAAAATGAATTAAACATTAATTCTAATGGTGCATTATCCGATTTCATATTCCTCCTTCCACGAAAAATATGAATTTGAAATAAATGAAATCCCAGGGAAAACATTTGCCGAGCAAAAAGGTCGATGCTCGCGTGTCACTCCGTGTGCAACCTGTAATTCCTATTAGAGAATGGAAAGACTATTCAGACAGCCATCACGTCACTCCTTCACACAGGCAAACCCCCACGTATCTCAGACCTTGCAGGTTTTAGACTCTCCTCGTGAGTCACCGCTTCACATGACTTCTCAGTGGATCTGTTGGATGTCTTATCACTTTGACGGGCCCCTTACTTATACTCATTTTTGGTTGTGAACATAGCTTTTAATGGCTGAACCATCTCTCCATCCCAGGTAATTTACTCTGGATGAAGAAAAAAAAATTCCCTATATCAAAAAAATATAATTATTGCCAGAACCTAGATATTTTCCTTTTTTTTTTTTTTTTTTTTTTTTTTTTAACGACAGATGAATGGTCTGAAAGTATAGTTTTGCTTAACTTGAAATGCAAAAACCCATCTTGGTCTCTTAGTTTAAATGACAGGAGCCGTACAAACATGGCACTTTCTTTAGGAATCCCTACTAGATAAACAAGGAATGTCTAGTGCTACTGTCTCTATTGTTCCTTAGGTATCAACTTACTACAGCTTTCCAACATGCTTAAGAAACTGTGCTCTTGAACAGGTAAGGAAGGATGGAATCTCTCTCTCTCTCTCTCTCTCTCTCTCTGTCCCCCAACCCATTTTGAAGAACATGAAAAAATAATTCAGCGATTTTCTCTCACCCATTTAAGTTATTATAAGTCATATTGTGACAGTTGTATGGTGGTTGGTCCCTAGAGTTTGGAGCAAGAGATGCTTTTGTCTAAATCACAACACCATCTTTGGCCCATTTGCTTAAGCTTTACCTTGCCCAGTTTAGTATTAAAATGTTTTGAAGATTGGGTTATATCAGAACTTTACAGTGATACCTGGCCTATAGTATCATTGTCCATGGCAAAAATGTAGGAGTATGGAGAAAGAGAGGCATCAAGATTAACATATGCAAGAAGCCAGTTGGCAGAGAGACTGGAAACACTTCCCTACCTAGTCTACAGTTACAGAGCATTCATGAAAAGGCCTGTCTTAGGCAAATCAGGGAGAAGGCTGGTACTATGTAAATTACATATAAAGGATCCATGGCACCTTGGTTTTTGAGCATCTCTCTTCCCATATCACTAGCCCATTTCCATCCTGTATTTCCATCACTATTTTCTTAGTTAATTGTCTCTATTTTGATTGCTATCCATATGCTCTTGGTTCAATTTATTGCCCTGGGACACAGGAAATCTCACTGGTTGCACCCTTGGACTCCATTCTGCAACTGTAATAATCATGCCAATAACATTTCTCTTGACTTGGTTTTCTATGTCTGTTGTTTGAATACAGACACCCTCGAGGTTACAAGCTCATCAACTTCTTTCCTTTTGCTTTTGCATCGGACTTGTTCCATTTTTAGAAACCTCCATTTGGATTTGGGGACAAACAGTAAACTCTTTAATAAAAGCTGTTCATCAGGCGGGGGGAAGTTTCTAAGCTATTTAAAGATGTTCCTGTCTTCCCCTAGCTTTGGTGTGTTTTATGTTTTCCTCTGGGCAGCAAACTCAGCTTGAAACTGTAAAAAGACCCAGGAAACTCTGATCTTGCATTAGGGTGATTTTGGATGCATCTAATTTGCATGTTAAGAGTCGTCTTTTCAGAAACACAAGGCCATCAGCTGGAAAAGTAACCATTTCTACAATTCAGTGTCAATAAAGAATGTCCTGCAGCAGGAGTGAAAGGCATACTTACAGCCTGAATCCAGTAAGAAACTAAACATGATCAGATTTTGCTTAGCATGGAACTCACTGTGGCATATGATGCTCCTTTGGGCAATCGTGTGCTCATTAGATTCTTGTGGGTTTGGCCATCCTTCATTAAGATAGCTCATCTCTCTTAGTAGACCCACAGCAGAAATGTAAACTTTTGGGGTATCCACAATCTACTTACTGTAGAATGTCCTCATTTGCTACAGAGTGACTTTAGGCAGGGCAGGGCCATGAGAGTGGAGAGAATTTGAGGGGATGGAATAACAGTTAAGATTTTGAGGTGCTTCAAGTCAGGTTGGGTATTTATACTTAAAATCTCACAAATGACTTGTTTGAAAAGCATCCTCCACGGTTTAGATGATTGATTAGCATAGTCAATGGGACAGAGACTCATCGCCTAGATGCTTTGTTGAAGGGACACACCTTGCTTCTGGTATCAGAAATGTTAGGGGATCCTGGCAGAGTAACAGAGAAATGCAGGTATTTCCTCTCAAGACTTTTTGGTCTCATTAATAAAAGAATTCAAGAATGAACTTAAAGGGAATCGTGAGGACAATTTTAATAGAGCTTAAAAGGAAAACACCTAAGGTAGGCAAGCTGTCAATCTCAGCAGCGGCCAGAGAGGGATGGTGGAAAAGATCCTTCTGATCCCAGCCAGAACTGAAGTCAGCCAAGCGATGGGGAGGTTTGCTTCAGAGAAAGAGTAAGGGGGCCCCATGTACCAACCAAAGAATATTTAGGCACAGGACAGCATCAGAAAAAAAAAAGGTACAGAAAAGAAGAAAAAGTTTTCCAACAGAATCTCATGGAAACTTGTAGAGATTGTGTTACATAAGAAGTGTTTTATCTCATTACAGGGATAATTATTCATTTTCCCTCTTTAGCATTACAGGGATTATTTTCTTTTTAGCTCTTTAGCATTGCTTAATGTACATCTGCCTTCCTGAGGGGCAGTCTTGCCTTCCTGAAGGGTGGTCCTGCCTTTCTGAGAGGTGGTCGCTCAAGCATGCCATTGGGCTTTCTGACACCTTGGAAATGATCCTCTATGTTGGGCCACTTGGTCCCAGCTGGTGGTGCAGTTGAGGGAGAACATAGATGTTTTAGGATGTGAAGCCTTGCCTGAGGAAGTGGGTTCCTGCATGTGGGGTGGTGGTAGAGGGGGGTTGAGAATTTATAGCCTCATTTTGCTTCCAATGTGCTCTCTTTGCTTCCTGTGTATGAATGGAGATGCTCACTCTCAGCTTCCTGCTCTCGCCCTCTGATTTCATGTTTATCTCTCCCACCGTTATGAACTCCTCCTTTGGAACTCTAAGCTAATTTAAATGCTTTCACTTATAAGTTGCTTTTGGTCATGATACCCCAGCAACAACATTAACTAATACAACAAAACAACAAATAATATTCCTAGGAGGAGGAGGCAGGAGTCTGATAGAACACAAAACTGTTAGTGTTCCTATACCATTACATATTAGGTTATTCTGTTAATTCGAAATAGAACGACAGATGGAGATGCTGTGCGACTGTGTTGCTGTGGGATGTTGCTCTTGTGATATTTTCACGCCTGTGAATGAAATACAGAAGATGGAATGAGCTTGTTCCATTCAGTCTTGGTAACACCTAGGAAAAGAAATCTGTCTTCCCAGGACAGCCAGGGCTATATAGTGAGCCTCTGTCTCAAAAAGCAAATAAAACAGAAACAACACAAAAAATTAAGTGAAAATAGAGGTAATCATCCTATTCTCTCCCTATTTTCACAGTCAGAGGCCCAGCAGTTCTCCACTGGGCTGGGGAAAGCTCTCACTTGAACTCCTTGTTTGCCTCTTATAAGACCAAGAGCAATTTCAGTTTATTTTGTTTGTTTTTTGTTTTTGTTTTGTTTTGTTTTTTGATACAGGGTTCTCTGTGTGTGCCTGGCTGTCCTGGAACTCACTCTGCAGACCAGGCTGGCTTTGAACTCAGAAATCTGCCTGCCTCTGCCTCCCAGGTGCTGGGATTAAAGGCGTGTGCCATCGCTGCCCGGCATAACTTCTGGTTTTAAGACTGTCTTGAGAACACCATTTCTTTTAGTTTCAACATGAAGTTGCCTTTCCGCTACTTCTTTTTCCAATTAGGATAAAAACCTCCATCTTCTATTTTTTTTAAAATAAATCTAAGTTCATTCACATAAAAATTCATTTATTTTTAAAAGCTTGTGAAATGCAAACAATTATGAAAAGCAAATTAAACCATCTACAACCTCTAAAGTCTTCCTAGCATTTGTGTGTGAGTGTGTTTGTGAATGTGTGTGTTAGTGTGTGTGAGTGTGTGTTATGTATTAGTATGTATGTGTTTGTTAATGTGCATGAATGTGATTGTTAGTGAGTGTGTGTTGTGTGAGTGTATATGTGTTTGTGTGAATGTGTATATGATTGTATCTGTATGTGTGAATGTGTATATTGTGGGAGTGTGTGTGTGTGTGTGTGTGTGTGGCCAAATACTTATACTGAAATCCTTCCAAACGTAATGGCTTTAAGTGAATAACTACTTTTTACAATGGCATGACTTTCTGGGCTAATAATTCAGGTTGACTGTGATTAGAAGATTCCTTTGCTGCATGTGGTATCCACTGGGGTTACGTGATCGTCCCTAGCAAATGACCAGCCTTGTCCAGGCAGTTTCAAGACTGGCTCTTTTGTTTTTTCTCTTTGTGCCTGCAGTGTGGCTGTACTGCTTCTGTTGTCTCTTTCCTTCACCAGGTAGTATAAGGCTCTCTGCATCTAGTCTCTCCCTCAGGCAGCCAGCAGGCATCTAGCACTCAGGTACTCCAAACATTTTGCTAGTCCCTTCACTGGCCAGTTTCTGCTCCTTGGAGACGAGGTCCTATGGCTCTTGCCCTTGATTGCCAGGTGTCTTCCAGTGCAGCCTGTTCGACGTTGAGCACTCACTCTTCTCAGCCTTCTGACCATGAAGGATTGAAGTGTAATGGTGGCTTTACCTCCAGAATAGTTCCATCAATCTAAGCTAATAAAATTCCTTTATAAGCTGTTTTTGGGTGAGGGTAGTGTGTGTGTGTGTGTGTGGTGTGTAGGAAATCCTTAGGGATCAATTTATAATAGTCTCCTCCCACAGAAGCCACCACAATATTTCTTTCTTAGCCTTTCTGGCTTTGATGAACATGAAGGTGCTATGGGCCGATGCCTGTCAGATTTTGAAAACCTCTGTTGCCTAGTGAGAACACCTGAGAGGGGATGCTTCCTCTTAGCAGTCCTCCAGCATACTTTGATGTGCTCCTGAATGGCCTTGCAGTGACTATGTCTTCAGATCATGCCCTTTAATTTGTACTTATATTATTCTGAATTTGTGTGTGTGTGTGTGTGTGTATGTATATATGTCTGTCTGTTTGTATGTATGTATGTATGTATGTATGTATGTATGTATGTATGTATGTATTTTGCCTCCAAGCCATTTCCTTGAGTCTACCATGCTGGACAGAGTGGAGACAGAGAAACACCTTGCTGTGATCTGAATAGGAAATGCCCCTCAAAGGCTGGTCCCGGGTTGGTGGTGCTGTTTGGGGGTGGATTGTGGAAACTTGTGGAGGTGCAGCCTTGCTGGAGGAAGTGCATCTCTTGGGGTGGGTTTGAGGTGTGCTCTCTCTCCACCTCCTTTGTGCAATGGACTGGACTGGAAGGTCTTTGCTTGGGCTGTGCCAAGTCTCCCCACTGTGCTGGACTCTTCCTGTCTGCAACCATCGTCAAAACAAAGCTTCTCTTCTTCTTCAGGTTGCTTTTGATTGTGATACTATCACAGCAATGGAAAAATAACTGATATCCGGCTTTGGTTTTCAAACCAAGTGAGGCCTGACTGCAGAGTTTCTTTAAATTCTACTGGAAAACTGAGCAATTTTTTTAGGTTGATCAATTCTTGTTTTTAAATAGTATGCTGCCACAGGCTTTTAGAAGCAACCTGGCATGGTGTACATTCTAGCTGGTAAATTTCACAGCTGGATCTAGGAGTTCATTAGTTGTCCTTTCTACATGGCAGCCTGTCAGTGTAGCCAACCTCTCTACCACGCAGACTAATAATTCTCTTCCTCTCTCAGACCCTTTCCAACACTCTCCATAGGCCACTGAACTACTATTTGTTGTCAAGGCCTGGAGCCAATGGCTCCCGGTTTTGATTTGTTTTCCCTGGGACAGAATCCCATATCTGGAGGCTGACTTCTTGTATATGTCACATATTTAATGCATAATTACCACCATCCCTCCTGTCTTCTCCCACTGCTTGGCACATTCTCGTAATGTATACCTAAGAGCTTCAGTCGCCTTTTCTTACTCTTGCTTCTGAGCCTTCTGCCGGTGGCACAAGTCCTAAATATGCTGAGAGAGGTAGACTTTGCATGCTAAAGAATCCCTAAGTCAAATAAACTCATTTAGAGCTAAGCTAATCCCCGAGATTCTTCTCTCTTCAATCACCTTTAATGCTGCAACATGACATGAAAATAATTGAAAGTAAAACAAAAGGAAATTTAAGGAAAAGGTCAGAGACAAATATTATTTTACTTCTTGGTCTAGTTTAGATAGAACTTGCTCATTTGCTAAATGAATGTATCACGATGCATATTCTTGTTATGGATTATGGGCTTTTGGAAGGGATAGGAAGGTTCCCCTCTACCGTGTGATACCTAATAGATGGGGTGGGGGATAGGGAGTGAGAGATTATTAGAGATTAGGGAGTGAATTCCAGCTATGTTCCAAATAACATTAGGGTCGCAGATACTGTTTTATTTTAGTAAATTTCAGTTAGCTTTCTGAAGCCATTACAATTAAAGCAGTGATTCTTAAGGGGGTGGTAATGTGGGGATTAGAGAGAAACAGGAAGGGGAGGAAAAGAAGGGAGACATATATTAAAGGGGGAGCCAGAAAGAGAGTTTTGTGGTTAAGGGCATCAGCTACTTTTCTGGAGGACCTGGGTTCAATTTCCAGCACCCACATATTGGGTCACAACTATCTATAAGTACACTTCCAGGAGATCCGACACCCTTTTTTGAATTTCAGGGCACTACATGCACTTGTTCACAGACGCATATGCAGGCAAAATACCCATACATAGATAAAGAAACAAACCTTTAAAAATCATCAGGAAAATGTTTTGACTTTTTACAGCATTAGAGATCTATCCCAGGGATTTGATTGTAATAGGCAACCAGTTTACCTTTGAGTTACATCCCTAGCCGCCGGCTGTTTGAGACAAGGCCTTGTTATGTAGCCTGGGCTAACTTCATCATAATCACCATGTAGCTCAGGCTAACTTTTGATTGACAATTTTTGCCTCTGCCTCTCAAGTGCTTTTATTACTGCTTTTTTCTTTCAGAATACCTGTTCTTAAACTTCCCAGGGAAGCCATGGTTTTTGGTGTAGTCCTTCATGGCTTAGAAGTAATTTGTCTTTTGGTACCTCTTTTTGTTTGTTTGTTTTTTTGAGACAGAGTTTTTCTGTATAGGCATGGATGTCCTGGAACTCACTCTGTAGACCAGGCTGGTCTTGATCTCAGAAATCTGCCTGCCTCTGCCTCGCAAGTGCTGGGATTAAAGGAGTGCACCACCATTATCTGGCTGTCTTTTTGTCTTTTTGACCAAATAATTCCAGTTGCTTTAAATTCTCTGTGGTTTATGGCTGCTTAGTGGATTTGTAATCACAAGAACTTTCTATCACAGAGCTTTGAGCAAGGTGCTTCTACCTCCTTGGTACCATTCTTAAAGAATCTCTACAGAGCCTTGAGAGTAATTTCTGAGCCCTTAAAAGGCTTTCCTATGGAAGAAACATCATAAACTATCTGTGTGCTTGAATGCAGCACAATTTGAAATAAAACTATTCATTTTACTATAAGCTACACTCCAAGTGTGCACGGTCAGCTAGCTACTTTGCGTTTAATGAGACCTTACCCCAGTGTGAAAGACAGCTAGGGAGGTAATCAATTCAGCTAGAAATTGTTATCTCCTTCTAATCAAAGATAGGGAAGAATTGAACTTCGGCTTTGAGGGTCACTGTTTGCAAAGATCCTGTGAGCTTTCTGAGTCTCCCTATCTTGTGAAGCAAGAGTAATGAGGTTGATTCTCTTTCTGTTTCTGTCCGTCTCCGTCTCCATCTCCCGTCTCCGTCTCCCTCTCCGTCTCCGTCTCCCGTCTCCGTCTCCCTCTCCGTCTCCCTCTCCCTCCCCTTCCTCTTCCTCTTCCTCTTCCTCTTCCTCCTCCTCCTCCTCCTCTTCCTCCTCCTCCTCCTTTTTTTGGTTAGGGAAATGACATCCATGGGGAGCTACGCTTCTTTTATAGCCTTTGTGTTCCTTACCCCTCAAAATACATAGCTGAAGACAGTGGCCATCTGGCTGTGACCGCTGAGAGAACAGCAGAAACTGCTCTGATTTGATGCCATTTGATGAGATATTTCAACGTGTGTATCCAGTTCCCCAGCTAATCATGTATGAGCACTTCCTTTGGGCTGGTGGCAGTCATGTATCAGGTCACCCAAGACTCACAGGAAGTTAGTCTTATATCCAGCTTAAGAGTGGCACAAGGGAAGGAGATGGGCTATCACAGGAACTGTTCATTATAAATTCAAAGATGGGATTTTTATTAAAGAGCTTTCAAGAGCCTACAAGTGTATTAAGAAAGAGAAGCCCAGCTTTGACTATGAGGCACATCCAGGCAGCACAAAAGGTATATAAGCAGGGAAGTACTCACAGAACACAGTGCTTTTTCTCATCCTTGCCTTCTCCATCATCAGGAAGTGGTGGAGGGAACCTAGAGAGTGGCCAGGTGGTGAGAGAGTGTGACCATTTATCCAGTTCCCTGTAGCTTCCACTCAAAGCAGAAAAAATAAGTGTGTGGAGAAGTGTGCAGAGGAGAAAAATTTCAATTTTAAATTACATGTATGCTATGTTTACATGCCTCTGTGTGCTTGCGTGTGCGAGTATGTGTGTGTCTTTGTGTGTGTGCATATGTGTGCATGAGCATGCATTCAGCTACTGCCTTCAGAGACCAGAAGGGGCATCAGATTCCCTGAATTTGGAGGAACAGGCAGTTGTGAGCTGCCCAACGCGGGTGCTGAAAACCAAACTCAGGTCCTTTGCAAGAGCAGGGCATGCTCTTAATCATAGAGCTATTCTCCAGGCCCTAATATTTAAAAATTTTAATGAGGTTGTGAACATTTTTTTATTGTAACTTGGGAAAATTTATATATGCTTATGAAAATAAAGAGAGAGGTCAACACTTCCCAAGGTGTTCTAGGAGAAATAACCCATTAGAACAGTAGTGAAAAAATTGCAACCAAGGCATTTTTCTTGTTCAATGCAATAATTGTAGATTTGGAACCTAAGGGTACATTTTGCAGGGCTTATTATAAAGGAAATATTCATAACCCCAACTAAAAATGTTTTTGGAGTAGAAGGTCACTCCTTGACTTAATTATGAAAGCAGGCATAGCCGTAAAGTTGATGCTAAACAAATGGGCTGTTATTCTTTCTCTTTTTCCATCTTATTTTACAGTTTTATTTTGCAAGATATTTTGAGGTGTGACCAATGTGTTTTTTTTCTGGTTCTACCTTCAGATATAACATGTCAGTTTAGTTACTACAGTGTTCCATTGTTTTTAAAAATGTCACTTCAGAGAGTGGCGGGTAGAGGAAGATCTGCAGATAAGAAGGGTAGAATATTTCTTCTGTGGACCTCACATTAACTTCTAGAGGCTGTGTCTGATTAAATTTCAACTAAAGTGTGGGAAGAGTGGCTGTGAGGATGGCTCAAAGGTTAAGAGCACTTGTTGCTCTTCAGAGGCTCTGATTTCAGTTCCCAGCACCCCTATCAGGTAGCTAATAGCCACCTGTAACTCCAGCTCCAGGAGATGTGACATCCTCTACTGATCTCTGTGTGCACCCGGTCTCTCCCTGCCTTTCCTCACCCCTAAATTACGGGAATGGGAGTGGTGACAAACTTCTCATGCCCCAGCTACCCAGAGTCCATGTCAGGGAAGCAGCGATACATATACAGTGGAAGCTGACAGCAGGTGCATTCTGAAGTCATTCAGAGACTTTGAAGTCTTGCTCTGTGTGTGGTGGTTTGAATATGCTTGAATCATAGGGAGTAGTACTGTTAGGAGATGTGGTCTTTGTTGGAAGAAGTGTGTCACTGTGGGCATGGGCTTTGAAGTTCTGCTCAGTGCTGAAGAAGAGTCACTCTGTTCCTGGCTTCCTTTGGATGAGGATGTAGACCTCTCATCTCCTCCTACACCATGCCCGCCTGGGTGTTGCCATGCTGCTGCCTTGATGATAATGGACTGAACCTTTGAACCTGTAAGCTGGCCCCAGTTCATTGCTGTCCTTATAAGAGTTGCCTTGGTCATGGTGTCTCTTCACAACAGTAAAAACCTAACTAAGATACTATGAAAAGCTCTTCTTCACAGATTTTCCATTCACTGACTATTGCAGAAGAATTTTCTGGCTGAACTCGGTTAATTACTTACACAAAAAAGCCAGGAAGTAGGAAAAGAGGCATAGAGTTATTTTTATTCTTTTAAACAATGTTCTGAACTTGCTGGGATGGTCTTGGGGCTTTTTATTTAATTACATACAGCTTTCCTCAAATGAAGGAGAAGTTGTGTAGATGTAAAATAAATCAATATGCACACACACTTTGCTTTGTTGCTTTTTAGCCCCTGGTGTTGCAGCTTATAATGCCTCTTTTTAGGAGAAACTGTAAGAATATTATTATTGCTCCATAGTTTTGATATAGACAAGTCTTATTGATTTTATTTGAAAATATGAATGTAAGTTTGGCCCGTTCTCTAACTTCATAGTCATATAACACAAATTCTACTCTAACAGATACAGTTTTGTTTTTTAGGGCCTGTCTCACCACCTTCCTCCTCTGAGCAATGTGTCATCACAGCCTGTATCTGTGGTCATAATGTTTGAATACTACAGTCTAGTCCTTTGACCATGACATTTGGACATACCTTCCTCTGTGGCCATAGCAGGCAAGAGTAGGGACAAACTTTGAACTGAATTCAGTCAATCTAGTCTTTTTATTGGCAGATTGGAGTCAGGATTCAGAAATACAAGCTGTTCTTGTTGGCTTAAGCGAGGTAACACAAGTTCTGCAACAGAGGTGGTTGCAGTGGGCTGATCATTTAAAGCGACAGTTTTTAGAGGAAGAGAATAAAACAATTATTTTGAGAGGTCAAAAACTAAGACTGTGTAGGTACACAGAGAGTAAGGAAGTGTGGTAGAAGCCGGCAGAGACTTGTCTTGGTAACTGGTAGACTGGTTTCCTCCAGAGGTCCTGGTTTTCAGGTATATCAATGACAGCAATGGCATGTCTCATGTCTCACAATGTAATCCACATGGTCCTAATATTTTGTTTGCTTATTAAGTGTTCTCTTTGACTAAAGAGCTTCTGTTATCTGCAGGCCAAAACAAAATTTGCTGAGCTATTTATCCAGTTGCAAAACAGATGTTTGACAGCTCAGCAAATTCTTTGGCTTGCATGGCTAGCAGCTGATTCTCTCAAAAGTGCACTACTGACACTCCGCTCAGTAACCTTGAAGAATGTTGTGATCACAGACTCAGACTTCCCATTGCTGTTTATATTACTGACTTGATTCTTTTTTAAAGGACACTAACCTAATGTATATGATTACAAGAGAAAAGTTTCTAAAGAATCTATTTTTTAGTTATATTAATATTCAGGCACTGGAACCCAAGCTCTCTTAGTCTGTGTCTCCTTTTGTTGTCATCTAAAAAAGTGTTATAGCACTCAGCACTTCAAAAGTCTCAATCCCTGTGTAAATCATATGCAGTTTCTTTTTGACCATTTATTTTATTTTTTGTATATGCTTGTTTTGTCTGGTATTTGTCTACACACCAAGTGTGTGCTTGGTAATTACAGAGATCAGAAGAGGGAGTTGGATCCTGAGCCATATCTCTAGCCCCTGTAAAGTATATGAGAATGAGAGATTAATAATAAAGTCTAGATAAATCAAACTTGGTAGGAAAATTTCTAGTCATAGTATAGATAGCTCTGGATTACTTAGCTACCTGTACTTCCACTTCTTTTAAAATACAAGCTCTGTTTCATGAGTTGGTCAATGGTGAACTAGCTGGTAGCCACACTTCCCAATGTCTTTTCTAATAACACTGCTCTTACACAGTCTCTACTATGAACTAGATATAGTTTTGAGAAGCTTATATCTACAATCTCTATACTCAAAGTCAATACAAGGTTAATTCTTCACAAGAATTTGTGATATATGAGCCATACTTGTCTTCATTAACATACTGAATGTTTTCCTTCTAATTATTGATTATATTAATATAATCAATGGAATACACATCACCAATGATGGTAAGAGCTCTGAAAGAAATTAAAAACTTATGAAGGGTAAGAGGAAACTGTTGCTAACGTGGTCATGGAAGGCTCCTCAGCAGGTGATTCTTCAGCCATTTCTAGAAGGCTGAGAAAGGAGATGAGACACAAGGGGTCACTTTGGCAAGGAAGTATGAGTGTCAGGATTTGAGTTAATAATGCAGGGAGCTGATGTTCCCTGTATGGGAATCCAGAGTTGAGAAAGGTCTTAGTATACTGAACACCTCAATGAGGCTAATGTGGATCTCTTTTACAACAAATTATCTTCACAGATCCCTTTAGCTATCCTGAAGTGAAATTCTCATGCAATTTTATGTATGTCATTTGCACTGGTAAGATTTTCACTCTATCAAACCTTTGGGCATTCTTATGAGTTATTTCCTTGATGGATGACTGATGTAGGAGGATCCAGGGCGCTATGAGCAGTGCCACTCATGGATAGGTGGTCATGGGTAGTATAAAAAAGCAAGTAGAGAAAGTCCTGAAGAACAAGCAAGCAAGGAAGGAAGAAAAGAAGGGAGGAAGGAAGGAAGGAAGGAAAAAGCAAGCAAGCATCCCTCTATAGTCTTGGCTTCAAATCTTTTTTTTTTTTTTCTGGGACTTAGCTTTTTTCTCTTTTCCACTTTTTTTTGTAAAGATTTATTTATTTATTATATGTAAGTTCACTGTAGCTGTCTTCAGACACACCAGAAGAGGGCATCAGATCCCATTACAGATGGTTGTGAGCCACCATGTGGTTGTTGGGATTTGAGCTCAGGTCCTCTGGAAGAGCAGTCAGTGCTCTTAACCACTAAGCAATCTCTCCAGTGGCTTCAAATTTTAATTCCAGGTTTCAGCCTTGATAACTGATTTAGTTTCTATTAATGATGGACTGTAACCTGTACCCAGATAAACCTTCTTTCCCCCAAATTGCTTTTGGCAAAAGTATTTTATGAAAGCAACAGAGAATCAAACTAATACATCATTTAAAAACCAGTGTGATGTATCTTCTAGCTAGAATACAAAGGGGAAGCAGGAGGAGAGAAATATATTGGCAATTAATAAGAATTTAAATATGTAAACTATTAGTCAAATGTGTTCTGGAAGATATAATGAAAATTTCAGATACTTATATATCAGTGATTCACAACCTGTGTGTCATGACCCTTTGGGGGGTCAAATAATCCTTTCACAGGGGTCTCCTAAGACTATAGGAAAATGTAGATTTTACATTATGATCATGACAGTAGCAAAATTATAGTTATGAAGTAACAATGAAAATAATTTTATAGTTGGGGGTCACCAGGAATGAGGAGCTATATTAAAGAGCCATAACATTGGGAAGGCTGAGAATCACAATTATAGATGAACATCAGACAGCAATGAACAATACAGATAGATTCAACTGTGTTGGTTGGTGACTCATGATTCATTCCTGAACTTCTATTGATATACTGTGTTCACATGGTGAATGACTTGTATAAACTCCTGAACAAATTGAAATACCACTTTCTAGATTGACCCAGAAGCTGTATACACTGTATATGGTGGCACACACCTGTAATCCTAGAAATCTAGAAAGCAGAGGCAGAAGAATCATGAGTAGAGTTCAACCTGGGCTACTGTAGCAAAACTCTCAAAAACAAAACAAAGCAAAATAAACCCCCCCAAAAAACCCAAGTACCAAATGGCAAAAAGTGTACAAATTAATTTGGTTTTGTATATAGAATAGAATTACTCCAAGTACTAATAAACCTCAAAAATCGTCTGGTGAGATATCCTAAAATCAGATAGTAGAAGGCTTGTTTATTGCATTGGCTCCACACTAAATGTCAACAGTGGCCTTTAACCATTATGATGAACAATTTATTTCCCAGGGAATGTGCTGCATCCCTGAGAACAGCTGGAATTGAGCACTGTTGCAAACTGGAAGAGGTGCTGAAGAAACGAATTGAGGGATGAACAAGACTGAGCCATCAGAGATGTTAGTAGCCAGGGATACTCAAAGATCCATAGGTTCTTTTTCCAAGATCTCTTTAATATTTATAACTTCTTGGCTTTGTTTTTATAGCTAGTGGAAATGGACTTACATTTCTAAATGGTCTCTAGGACCATACTAAGAAACATTATCTCGAAATTGCAAAATATGATTGATTTATTTGCCTGCTTCAGTTTAGGGAATTGAGAATGTGAAGGTTATTAAAACTGAGTAAGAGCTTTAGGACCTTATAGAAAGATGAAGAGAAGATTAATCATTAAAAAATGCCAAATAAAGGGAGTTTTAGCTGTATTAAACTAGTCTGCACAAATTCCTTGGGAAAGGCACAGCTTGATGGCATTCAGAAAGTTGAATGGATAATTTCTGAATAACTGAATAGAGATGATACAAACCTTAGGTTAGAAGTAATTTTCTCTATTTATTATTGTTATATAGCTTTCAACACAAGGGAATTATTGGTTTCTAGTTCTTGGGTTTGCCTATCTGGCACTCAACATTATTGCTTGATTTAAGTTCAATGTATACATGAAAAATCATGGTTTTGGTACTAAAAGTGGTTCTAAAGGAACAGAATCATAAACATGAGTTTTCTAAATTGATTCTGTGGGTTTTTTAGAACTGATTCTATGATCTCATTATGTTTAACAGTGCTAATGGTTAGTAATTTTCAATATCAAAGAAAGTTTTAATAGCTTAATAGGTGTGACTTAGAAGTAGAAATATACAATATATCACCACTTGTGTATTCCCATAAGAAGCTAAACATATTTAACACTTTAACATTTATTTCTTTGTCATTATATATAAAAGAATATGCTGGTGTGATGGTTAATAGTGTCAGTTTGACAAACTCTAGAATCAAGTGGAAGACGGGCTTCTGAATATAAGTCTGGAGGCTTATATTTTTCCAAACCCACTTTAATAAGAGTTCTTAAATGCTTCCACCTTCCTATAGCCCTCCAACCCTTAGCAAGACACCAGACATGAATAGCAGCAGTAGCTAGATCCAGAAGAAACGGTGAGGCTCTGCTGATCTCACAAGTCCACTGAAGTGGGAGTCAGCAGCTTGGAACAGCACCAGAAATTCTTTGGCACACTGCTCTCTTCAAAATCATGACACGTGAAGATCAGCAAAGAAAGCACGTCAAACCAAAGCAATACCACTGTTCACAAAGACCAGTGCTGGCGAAACGCGACATAGACCAGCAGTGAGAGCCAAGGCTAGAGTGTTGTCAGCTGTCTGTTGAGTTATATTTACATTCTTTCCAAACATCACATGTCCGTTCATCAGGCAGCCTTTAGAAAAATACCACCTGTCTGTTCTCAGCAAAGCATCCTCTTTTAAGACAGTTTTCAGAAAAAAATCACATGACACAACTGGGTCTCCAAGGAAACCAGAAATTTCCACTTGATATGCCTGTGGGAATTATCTTGATTATATTAAATTATATGAAAAGACCCATCTTAATTGTGGGTGGGACCATTCCCTGGGCAGGGGATTTTGGACTATATGAAAGAGAAAGTGAGCCAGCACTCCTTGGTTTCCAGATTGCTGGTGTCACGTAACTGATTGCCTCAGGCACTCAGGGCTCCCAATGGCTTTAACTTTCCCATTACCATGGAATCTGCCTAGGACTGTGGGCTTAAACCAACACTTTCCTTCTTGGGTTGCTTCTGTCAGAGTATTTCATTGCAGCAACAGGAAAAAAAACTAAGGCAGGCTTTGCTTCTGTAGTCCCTGGGGAAAGCGGGAAACAGGAAGGATGAGTCTAGGAATACAAATTCAACATACATTAGGGTTGCAGAGGTGGAAGAGTGGATTATCACAATCCCATAGCCTACAACCCCAGGGTAACTTGTATCAGATGTGGACAGAGCAGTGGAGAATTTGAGGGATTGCTCCAAATGGTGGGAAAAATAAAGGCATAGAACCGTATTGGAAAGTTCAGGGGCAGGAGCAATCTTTGTTCTCCTTTGAAAAGTCTCACAACGTCTTCTTGGCTTACCACATGTTATATTGGTATATGCTTAAGAAAGGTTGGTCAAATTGGGCCACATTCTTGATGACAGAGCAGTTTGCTCTTTCCCTGCTAAAGTTTTAACACCAGTAGAACTGTCTAGTAGCTGATGAAGGAGAGCTATGGTGCAGTATACTGGTGAACTAATAAGGTAAGTTTATTTATATCAATTTGCTTACCCCAGAATAAATGAACAAACACTTCTTAGGTGGAAGTTCCTCTTCTTCTTCTTTTAAATAGCTGACTTAACTACTGCTAAGAAACTGATGACATAGATATTCTACATTGCTGTTAGCTTTTGGGATCTATACAGCCTCGTTTCTGATTTTTCTCCCCCTCCAGTTAAGTGAGATAATATTAACCCCAAATCATCTGGCTATTATGAAAAATGTTTTAATAAAAAATATTCCCACCCCAAAGCACCCTTCTGGTGATGAGTGGATGTTGGGATAATGAGGAGGTAATCTCCAGCTCAGTAGGAGGGAAAGAACTGAGAACAGCATCAGGAATGGGAAGAGACCTGCAACCTCCCTGGGAATAATTACGCTAGTAACCACAGTAGCAAGAATAAGAGCAAAGCTCCAACAGCACTTTTCCATCATGCCATGGCTGTGGTAGAACTTCTACCGCAAACTGGAAGGCTCAAAAGCTTGTGTTGAGGTTGTGAGGAATGAGGGTCTACCTCCAGCTGAGAAGATGGTAAGATAGCAGTGTGGGGGCAGAGAAGTGAGCAGACATGAGGGCGATGGCAAGAATCCCAGTGTCAAGCTGTTTCTCTGCCTTTCAAGCTACTTCTTGAGGGTGATGCACATGGCTTTGTGTTTGAGCATGTCATTCCTGTGTAGTGTCTGTTGAAGGAACACTTTGTCCTTAAACTTCTGCTTTACGGAGTTCTCTTACTAGATGAAATTATGGAAAAAGGAGGTATCCGTGGAAGACTGCCATGGAAGTTAAGAATAAGGGTCTCAGCCGGGCGGTAGTGGCACACACCTTTAATCCCAGCACTTGGGAGGCAGAGGCAGGCAGATTTCTGAGTTCAAGGCCAGCTTGGTCTACAGAGTGAGTTCCAGGACAGCCAGGGCTACACAGAGAAACCCTGTCTCGAAAAACCAAAAAAAAAAAAAAAAAAAAAAAAAAAAAAAAGAGGAATAAGGGTCTCAATCTATTTGATGTCGTCTGAATCACAGTAACAAAGGGGAAGGATGCTCCTAGCTATGTAAAAGCTCCCAATTTGATTATATGTTTGAAATCAGGACTGAGGGCAACAGTCATGATCAGGATAATGTATTCTCATTGTCCCAACCGTTATATCAAGCTTCTCAGTGTTGGAGAACCTCCTAAATGTTTTGGAATAAGGCTAAAGTTACATTCCTGAAAATGAGATGGTGTCAGTTAAGTAACATGTAAGAAAGGATTCAGGGTAGCTTTCGTGATTCTAATCTACTATGCACAAAAGGAAAGAAACACTTCTAACTCAATTCACATGCTGGTCCCTTTTATCAAGTTACTGCAGAAAATCTCATAATTGGTGATTAGAAGTGAATTAAGAATTCAAATTTCTTCCTTCAGCAATACCAGTAAGATCTTTGGACAGGAATTCAGCTACACCTTACTGCACATGCTCCAAGTGGCAGAATCCACCCTGAGAGGCCAAATTGAACTTTACATACTAAGCAGCATTTTTGTGTTTTTGATTCTTGAGCTTTGCCTAGGGCATCTTCTATAATTAATCATCCCACAGGTTTTGAAGACTTCTGTTTAATCCTCTTGGATTTGTTAAAGAAAAGAAAGTTTTCATATGAAAACATCCTTATCTGGTGTCACGTCATATAGGTTTCACTCTTTAAGTCCACTTTCTTTTAAAATTTACTGACTGTTCCAAACCAGAAAGATGAAAAGCCTACATGTATCTGCCGTCCATCAACAATGGCAGGTGGAGACCACAATACAGTAAAGGAAAGGGATAGCTATTTAATATGCTTTCATTCTCCATTCTGATCACACACATGCCTGCTGAACGAGGCCACACAGCATGGAGTCTGACATCATGGCAGGGTTTTCAGGAAGCAACCATTGAATATTCCTCATTAAAAAGATCTATAAAAGAATCACAGTGAAGTCAGTACAAACAGTAAACCTTGCAAAAACTGCTTTCAGATCTAAGGGAGTGGAGAAGATTCGCTTCAGTAACGGTCTTCCTGCTCATAGGATGATTTTGAAAGTCTTGTGGTCTGAATTTATCTAAGGCAGCTGTTCTCCTGTAGGTGGAGACTCCTTTGGGGACATGTCGATTGACCCTCTTACAGAGGTTGCCTAAGACTATCAGAAAAAAACAGATATTTACATTATAATCCATAACAGAAACAAAATTACACTTACAAAGTAGCAACCAACATAATGTTATGGTTAGGGGTCACCACAACACGAGGAACTGTGTTAAAGGGTTGCAGCACTGGGAAGGGTGGGAGCCACTTTCCACTGAGTTCAGAAGGACCAGGAACCATTTTAAATGCATCCAATGTCACTCAGTCATCTCTGATTCTGAGAGACTACCCAATAGGCAAGCTAATTATCTTGATGACTTAATTAATAGGCCGTTCTTACAAAGAGGCTAAACACCTGAACCCACTGAGTCTCCTCTTCTCGGGCAGATCCAGCCCAGTCTATACACTAGTTTCACTAAACGAGAATTTGGTCAAACTGTATGGTGCTATAAATAATACTAAATGTATATAAGTCAAAAGCAGTAATGAGAAAGCACCTCTTGTTTTGTTTTTATTCACAGAGGCAGTTTTAGAAGGCTCTCAGGTTCAAGGGCAAGGACTCTGGTCATCCGTGCAGATGTCCTGGCTCAGCCCCTTGCCTTCCTCTCTCTGCAGCTGCTCTGCCACTTTCTTCTGGCCTTTCCTGACAAAGTCTCCTTTTTGCTCTTAACCACAGAATGAACTTTTGTCTGTTTTTCCCATTCTGTGTTTCTTCCTCATTCAAATATTCAGACCTATTGGTGTGTGGGCACTTAGGTGAACAGACCCATTAGTTAGCTTAGGTGTCGAAGACTCTGGTTTAGTAGTTTCTCAATTTTTCTCCATCTGAAAAAATGCAAGGAGTCCTGTTTTAGCTAAGTGCATTTATGTAATTTTCTTATACTCTTGGGTAAGGTGGTGAATGTTATGTCTATGTGATAGTAATTTAATAAAGAATCTGAATTTCTATAACATTTCTTCCAGGGGAGTTGTGTGTGTGTATGTGTGTGTGTGTGTGCATGCATGTGTAAGCATGCATGTGCATTCTTCGAGTCACCACTGACTAAATTAGTAGTGCTCAGACTTTACTTAAAAACAAAACAAAACGTTATAGTTTTCCCAGGGTCTGCGGGACCTATCTTCGTTTTATGGACTGGATATGAAGTTCTTGGTTCCGAGTTCTCAGGCAGTACAGTAGCTACTGCTTCAAGGGACCTGCTGCTCTAGAGATAAGACAGGAGAGGGGTTAATGCTTTGGTTTGAGAGTCAATAATAACTTATTATTATTCTTATTTTATTATTACTATTAAATTTTTATTATTTAAAACAAACTCTAACTTTATTTTTTAAATTTTTATTGGTTATTTTATTTATTTACATTTCAAATGTTATCCCCCTTCCTGGTTTCCCCTCCACAAAAACCCTTTTCCCGCCTCCCCCTGCTTCTATGAGGGTGCTCTCTCTCCTCCCCCATTCCCTCCTCATTGTCCTAACATTCCCCTATGCTGAGGCTAACTTTATTCTTTTGATCATAGTTTCCCCTCCCCCAAGTTCTTCCAGATCTTTCCCCATGCCCTACCCACCTAACTTTAAGTTCTTTCTCAAAAAAAAAAAAAAAAAAAAAAAACCCAAAATCCCAGTCCAACTACAAAACCCTCAAACCAAGGGAAAAAACAAGCAAACAAAAACAACCAAAAACTACAGCTGAAAAAGAACAAAACAAAATTGAACACAAAACTGTGAGCAAATAGAAGTACACACACACAAAACTGTGGAATCCATTATACATTGGTCAACTTCTCGTGAACGTGAAGCCTGCCCTGGAGTGGCTGATCAATCTAGTGTCACTTTATTAGAGAAAACGGATGGCCTATTGAGTTGGTTATAAGCCTTGTCAGCTAACGCTCTCTCAACTTTAGATTCTACACTGTCACAGCAGTTTAACAAGCATCCCTCACAACTCCTTAAGAGGAAGAACAGAAAAGAGATGGATTTAAGGATCTGAAAGGATCTGGATTGTGCTAGACAGTTTTCTTCTTACTATTCTTATTTCTTCTCTATAACTCAATTTTTAGAGCTTTTAATTGAATCATAAAGGGTCTAAAAGACGTGTATAACAGAAACCAAAAAAATTTTGAAAGCAAGTTCCTTTTTTGAAAGATTACAATATTTTACATAAGTTTACTCTCAACATATGAAAATAGAAGGTTTCGATAATCAAAACAACATGCTACTGGCTTAGAAAAAAGCAAATGGGTTAAAGGAATAGATTGAAAAATTCTGTCAGACGTAGGCAAATATATATGAATTTGTCCACTTGAAGAGAAATACATATAAATGGATACACAGAGAATTTCAAGTTTGTGAAAAATATAGACAATTTAACTGTATTGGAAACATCAGTTACTGATTCAAAATAAGTATTACAAGAAAGTAATTTCTAGGTGAGTTTTAAAAAAATCTAAAATATAGAAGAAATAGAAAATAGAATATAAAAAGAAAATAGGAAAAAAGCCTGCTATATTTCTGTGATCTTAGAAAATAAAAAGTGAAAGTGCTGGATGGAAATATCAGAAATTTACATCAATAACTTTCATATGAAAAATCTACTCATTTTAAATACATGTAAAAGTCAAAATAGTTTGGTTAAAACTATTTTAAAAGCCAAAGTAAAAAATATTTAAATCCAATTACAAGGAAAGGATTAGATAATAAAATAGCTTGTCAAAGCACTAAGAGAACAAAACACACAGTACAATTTTAAAAAATTTAGGTAAACCCGAATAGTAGCCAGTGGAGAAGAAGACGAGCTAGAAACAATGAAGGTGGATAGGACATGATATCACTGAAGGGCCCAGCTTAATTATTACAAACTCCATTTTGTTTCCATACTCCATTTTATTATTAACTTGCCCTCTTAATGAACTCAGCTCCTGGAAAACTCCCAAGTTGTTCCAGGAGTCATGTCACCCTGGTAACAATCACAATTTCCTCTGAGCAAAAAGCCACTCTACCCCTAGTAACAATCAATAAGTTCATTATTCCTTAAGAAATAAAAATTTACTGGTGGAAAACAAAAAGTGCACTCTTTAAAATGAAAGTATCTAAAGTTTAAAGTGGATTGATTAAGCTAGCAACCATTGTTCACACCAAGCTAAAGTCATTCCTAGCCAATAAAAGTGCACCGAGCAAAGGTCAACCAATTGTGTAACTGCCAAGCTGGAAAGTCCCTTACCCTGATCCAGCAACCATGATAAATAGGCAAGGCTTGTACTAACACAGGATCTTCTACACCATCTATTGTGCTGGAGAGGTTGGAGGGTTTGAGCTTGAGCTTGAATAAAGACTGTTTGCTTTGGCATATGAGTTGGACTCCTGATGGTCTGTGGTGGTCTGTGGAGACCTTGAGATTTTGGGCATAACAATCACAAGGCTTTGAAAGCCGTGTCAAAGTTAGAAATAAAAATTTACTGGTAGAAAGCAAAAAGTGCACATTCTTTAAAATGAAAAGCTACTTTTAGCAATTTCTGCATTAGAAATATTTTCATGTAGGAACAGTAATATAAGGATGTTTATTGAAGCATTAAAATATTTTGACTTTTTAAAAACAATATTTCATCTAATACATTTTGATAATGTTTTTCTTCTGTCCTAATTCCTCCCAGATACTTTCCAAACTTTCCTACCCACCCAATTTTGTGTTCTTTTGTCTTTCTTTTTGAATAAACAAAAGCAAAGGGAAACAAACAATAATCTTTACACACAAAAATATCCCACAAAACACAAAAGTGGAAATTGAAATGTACAAAAAAAAATGCCTAACCCCGAGAAAATGAGACAAAAAATATACAAAGGTAACACTGAATTTGTTTTGTATTGGCCAACTATTCCTGGGTATGGTGCCTGCCATGAAGTGTGCTTAATACAACCAGTAAGGCACCACTGGTAAAATGTATTTTTCTTTGCCAGTGGGTATTAATTGCAGATAGCTTCTTGGATAATGGTGGAAACCCATGTCCAGTTTCTTCTATTGGTACTGAGACCCCCATCTGGCTTGAACCTGTGTAGGTCTGATGCATGCTGTCTTTGTGAGTTCCTATGTGCATCAATCCTGCTCTGTTTGAGAGATCCTATTTCCTCAGTGTCATTCATTACCTCTGGATTTTACAGTCTTTCTTACTTCTTTTCTGCTTAGATCTCTGAGCCGTGAGGGGAAGACTTAGATGGAAAAAAAATTCCCATTTAGAGTTGAGTGTTCCAAAGTCTCTCATTCTCTGCACATTGTCCAGTTGTGGGTTTCTGTTAATTACCCAAGTTACTGCAAGAGGAAGCTTCTCTAATGAGGGCTGGATGATGTGCTGGTGTATGGGTATAGTAATCCATCCTTGGGGGTTATTTTATTGCTATGTTCCTTTAGTAAAGGGGTTTTCAATATTTTTAATGTTGTGACCCTTTAATACACTTCCTCATGTTGGGGTGACCCCCAACAATAAAACTATTTTTGTTGCTACATCGTAACTGTAGTTTTGCTACTGCTATGAAATGTAATGTAAATACGAGATATGCAGGAAATTTAACATGCAACCCATGTGAAAGGGTCTTTGAACCTCCAAAGGGGCCATGATTCATAGGTTGATTTAAGAGAATAATAACATTAAAATTTCCCCTAGAATTCATTTATCTCTCATCTAGTGTCAGGTTCGTGGCAATTTAGTAGTGTCAGGCCTGAGTTCTATCTCATGGAGTGTGAATTTGAAATCTAATTAGAAAGTGGTTGGTTACTTTTAGAACATTCGTGCCACGGTTGCATCTGTATACCTTTCAGGCAGGTCACTGCTATAGATTGTAGCAATGGTAGTCAGGAGATATTGATGATTGCCTTTCTTTTTTTTTTCTTTTCTTTTCTTTCTTTTTTTTTCTGTTTTTTTTTTTTTTTTTTTTTTTTTTTTCTTTTTCAAGACAGAGTTTCTCTGTGTAGCTCTGGCTGTCCTAGAAATCATTCTGTAGACCAGGCTGGCCTCGAACTCAGAAATCTGTCTGCCTCTGCCTCCCAAGTGCTGGGATTATTCTTTT
This sequence comes from Mastomys coucha, assembly GCF_008632895.1. Classification (NCBI taxonomy): domain Eukaryota; kingdom Metazoa; phylum Chordata; class Mammalia; order Rodentia; family Muridae; genus Mastomys; species Mastomys coucha. The sequence continues at coordinate 61,043,621 of NW_022196896.1, read as the reverse complement.
CTACTAGTGTGCAGAGTACCTTCAAGTATTATAAATGTTAATAAATAGTGATGAAGTTTCTAGTTAGGCACCAGCTCATCTTCTCTTTGTTGATGCCATATGTAAGTGCTGTCTTCAGTAGTAGAGTTTGTCTCTGATATTTTGGGTTTCCATGAGGCCCCTTTGACCAAATACTTAAGGAAGATATAACCAATTCCTTGTACTATAGGCTTTACTTGGTTGAGATTAAACAGTTGGGGCATTGTCTTTCTATTACTTGGTGACTCCATTTAGATTGCTTTCATCTATTTATCTATTTTAGGAAGTGTATACACTGGTAGGTCTCTCTATATTTTTTAAAATGACCTTTACTGTTGGTTGCCCTCCTTTAGTCTTCTCTTCTATCCCCATTCCTATTTAATCTTCCTATTCTGATTTACCCATTGTCTTTCTATAAACATTTTTTGCCCCATCCTTGGGAGATCCTCTCCTCCCCTTAGTTTCTTACTAGGTACATAACATCAGTGGTTATTCAAATTGTTAGAGGCTAACACCAACATAAGGGAAAATATAAAATATTTGTCTTTTTGTGTCTGGTTTACCATGACGTTTTAATTATATAGCTCTTTAGAACAACTTGAAATTGGAGATGAAGATACCTCTAGTAGTTTGATTTTTATTCAGGTTTCTTTTTTTAAGTATCTTGAATTTTTGTGTGTGTGTGTGTTACCATATACAGTTGAAAATTAATTTCAATTTTGAGGAAGACGTGTTGGGGATTTGATGGGGATTGTATTGAACCTGTAGATTGTTTTCAGTAGGATAATCATTTTCACATTTTTTTTTTTAAACCCTACAGCACCCGGTATTCCCAGGCGGTCTCCCATCCAAGTACTAACCAGGCCCGACCCTGCTTAGCTTCCTAGATCAGGCGAGATCGGGCACGTTCAGGGTGGTATGGCCGTAGACCATTTTCACAATTTTTAAACTAATATCATCATTAATTATTTGGGTGTTTAATATAGTGATCACATTCACTTCCGAGTCTTTCCAGCTCTACTTCCATCCCCTTTGACTACCCCCAAAGAAAATAAGAAAAGGAAAAAAAGAAGAAAACATACTAAGTCTAATTTGTATTGCCAATATATTTACTGGAGCATGGTCAAATTCCCAGGGGTCAACCCTTTAAAGAAAATTGAGTCTTTCCCCACCCCAACCTCTCCAGAAGCTATCATCTGTAAAAAGCTATATTTTAATATTCCTGTCACTATTTTTTAGAAGTTCTTTTCAATGCTTTCCTATATAGACTGTTTCCTTTTGGGGGGTGTCTGGTGTGGGAGAGAGGTTGTCACAGAAGCCCACTATGTCTCTCATTCTCACTTGTAAGTCTGCAGTCATCAATGCCACTGAAAAAGAAGCTTCCTTGCTCTTCACAGTCAGCAGCAGCACAGATCATGGACTTCCATATGGTTTCTGTTAGCTGTACAGACTACAGATACCAAAAGGGCCCTTGGCATGGGCCACAGACACCATTGTGGTCCTCAGTGGCAGCACAGGACATGGACATGGGCATTATCTCTAGCAGGAGCACAGACCATGAAAATACACATGACCTCTAGCATGAGGTGTGTGTGTGTGGGGTCTTTATAACTTTTGTGTCTTCTTCAATTTCTTTCTTAAATATCTTAAAATTTTTATTCTGTATATATTTCACTTGTTTGGTTAAAGTTTTAGGATGGGTGGTAGTGTTTCTGTGGGTAGACAGGTGAAGACAGAAATGAAGATGGCCTGGAGGAAAGGGTGAAAGGAACTATGGGAAAGAGCTAGGGGACAAGCCTGCACCAAGAGGCAGGGCACACAGGAAATTGAGGTGTGTATGGGACAAAAAGGGGCTCCTGAAGGGCTCCTGTGAGCAGACCATTAAAGGACTAAGAATAAATCTGGGTAAATTTTACTGAAGGACAGGAAGGATAGCGAGAACCATCTCCCTGAGTTGCAGTCCAGTGTAACCACTGCAGATCTCTGGTGAAAAGGGTTTGTGCAGATTGGTGGTTGGCCCAAGGTAATGGATATGGTTGAGAAGAGAAAGATTAGAGGGTTAGTAGGAACAACCATAAGCTGGGTCTGCACCAAGAGTGGATTCCCCATGACTGAGGCAGTTCTCTTAATGCTAACAAAATTCAAAGCAATCAAATGTGTCTATTCAGAGGAACTGGTTAATTATGTTGTGGGGTATCCCCATTGTGACACCTAAATGCTGTGAAGAGGAATTCCCAGAAAGAAGCTCTGCCTACCATAGCCACTTGGCTGACTAGAACCTGAGTGGTGTATGTGGGGGTGGGATATTGTGATCCCAGAGCCAAGTTATTCTCGGGATATTTTTAGCCCCCTTACTAACATTTGTTACCTCCTGTATGTATGTCTTAACATATTTCATAACCTCTATAAAAATTCATTGGAATATATGAACAGACCCTTAGTTTCTAGCAACCAAAGAGCTAAGAATGGTGTCAGACAAATCTAATATTTATAGCACAGTTTCCCCAACTTTGCTATGAATCATCGACTTGATATACCTACCAACATATTTTAAAAGTGTGTTATTTTATGACTGTTTTTGTTCTATTTCTATAAAGAATTTATTAAATTTCTACCTCATTGGTATTTTGGGAAACCTGAACCTGCAATTCTATGCTATGGTCACTTACACTGGGCTCCAAAAACATGGGTATCTGCTTTGGGGAAGTGGGACATTCAATGCATAAAACTATTGAGATATTAAGGCATTTAAAAATTACCGATTAACTAAAAAATACAGATTTCTTGATTTCTGGTCTCAGAAACCACTATTTCCATAAGCAATGTCCAAAAAGGATAATGGGACATATACTAGAAGGACTTGAAATTAATGAGAGAGAAACTGAAACAACTCAATTAATGGTCCTTAAATTTGAATGTACATCAAATCCAGCTAGAGGGCTTGTTAAAGCACAGATTGGCTTCAGCTAATATTGTCTTTTTATTAAAATGTTCATACAATATTTTGATCATATTATTTTTCTTCCTCCACTTTCCCCAGACCCTCTCCACTTCTTTACCTACCCAATTTCATCTCTCTCCAAAAGAAAAACTAAACCAAACCAAATTAAAACAAGAAGCAAGCAAACAAGCAAAGCATCAATCAGACAAAAAATGTTACCAAACCAAACCAACCACACACATGAAAAACAACCAAACTCAGCATAACAAGTCACAATAAGACCAGGCCCATATCATCACATCCTGGCTGGTCAAGGCAATCAAGTAGAAGGAAAAGAGTTCCACAAGTAGGCCAAAGAGTCAGAGAAAGTGCTTGTTCCCACTGTTAGGACTCACACAAGAACACTAAGCTATCCAGCTATAACATATGCAGAGGACCTAGGCCAGACCCCTGTAGGTTCCTTGAACTCTGCAAGTCTTCATGAGTTCCAGTCAGTTAATTTTTTGGCCATGCTCTTGTGGTATGTGCCTGACCTCCCTGGTTCCTCCAATCCTTTCTCTTCCTTTCCCACAGGACTTCCCAGCCTCTGCCTAATGTTTGCCTGTGGTACTCTGCATCTACTCCATTTGGTTGATGGATGAAGTCTCTCTGGTCTCTTTGATGACCATTCTCCTAGACTCAAAAGGACAAAGAGTGTGTACTCACTTAGAAGTTGATTTTAGCTGGAAAGTAAAGGATTGTCATGCTACAGTTCACAGATCCAGAAAGGCTAAGTAAAAAGGAGAGCTTAATGGGGGATGCAAAGGTCTCCCTGGGAAGAGGGAATAGAATAGATTTCAAGGGGGGACTGGGAGTGAGTGAGTTGGAAACAGGAAAGAACAGGTGAGGCAGAGTGAGGCAGAGATGACTCAGAGTGGGAGAGATGACTGGACTCAGAGTGGATTTTGGGGCCAGGTGGAAATCTAGTGTAAAAAAAAAAAAACTTCATGGAATTAGTGAGAGTAACCCTGGCAAAGATTTCTAGTAATGGGGCATGTGGAGCCTGAACCATCAATCTTCTATAAAATATTTTAAAAGGTCCTCTTTGCTAATTCCTCACTGAAGGAGACTAATGCTATAAGACCTCCCAATCAAGGTTGTGCTAGTTTCTAGTACCACTTCCACAGAAAGGAGCCAAAATAAGGCGCTGAGATTTATCAATAATTTCAGGTCTTAATTTGGGATGTCTTGTGTTAGAAAGCAAGGAAATACCAGAAGGGATGGGCACATGGGAAGAGTTCACAGAACAACTAGTGGAATGGCTAATGGAGAAAGTATAGATATCAAAAGTTACACTAGTGGGTTACATACCACACTGCATTATCAGAAACTGACAAGGACATTTGGACTAATACAGACTTCATGAAGTTTCTCATGGTGACTCATTGGAGTCCTCAGATTGCCAGTGTCATGAAATACAATGCAAAAAGGAAATATCCTTAGTTAAAGATGAGTGAATTGTATATGGTCCATGCTAAGTGCATGGATTTTACAAACACAGTTAGCAAGGATATCTCTATAGACAAGGAAATCTGTGCTCAGATTCTTAATAAGACAATATCACATCAGAGTAAATTTTCTGGTTGCGATAATGTTGTTGGTTTGTTTCCTGGCCTAAAAAGGTATTTCCATATAAATGTGTAAAGAAAAATTACAGAAGTGGATTTAAAACTTGTTTTCTCTGAGTATGTGTTAATATAATACCAACAGAAAGCAAAGATGTCTGTCTGAATACACCAGGAATGTACTGCTAGAAACTTCCATCTGTAATCGGTATATATTCATCAAAGTATAGCTGTATAAAAAGAAAAAGTAAAAATCAATGGAGTTTTGTAATTGTCTTCCAGTGTTTATATGCTTGCATTCTTTAGACTCTTTCCTCTTAGGAGAAAAGATTGTAGTTATTCCTTACAGAGGTCAATGAAACCAACGGGAGCATTTATGTGTGGTTCAGTTTGTTTATTTTATTATTTGCCTTTCTGCAGATGAGTGTGGCAGGAAACATATTACAGGAATTTTAAAAGAGAAGGACAAAGTAATAGCAACAAATTTCGATGACTTAATTTATGAAAAACATAGAAGAAATTATAGGCAGAAGACAGATAATTTAATTTTTGTTGTCTACACTGGGGTGATATTTCATTCCCTGGTCTTGCTATCTTGGAAGAGGACTAAATATAATGTGTAGCTGTGAGGAAGCAGCTGCAAGCCTTCATATCCCACTTTACTTGCCAATATTTTATGACCAAACAGATGTGCATGCAAATCGCACCTGCTCACCCTCCAGAAGCAGTGTTTCAGTCAAGTACTTGGAAATAACTTTTGCCTTGAAGATAGAAAATGTCCTAAAGAATCTCGAAGGCCGGACAATGAAGGTGTCAGCAGCTCCCGACCAAGGGCACAGTTGAGACATATGGTCACATTTTTACGGTTTCATGGGACTCCAGGGAGCACTGGATAACCAATCAATGAAAACCTATTAGATGAGAAAATAAGGCCAGAGAATGTGCAGGGAACAATGAGAGGCAGCTTGCCCTGCAGATGCTGTTCAGAAAAGTTGAGAATGGCAACAGCCTTGCTGATATCCTAACAGCAGGCTCACGGCACTTTGAAAGACAGAGTTGCCTTCAGAGAAGATGAAAGGTATTGTACTTGGTGTTAGCTGTTTTGATTCCTCCTAAAGTATTTTTGTTTGGCTTATCCAATATATCACAACTTGGAAGAGAAGACTGATACTCTTTCTGTAATGGTGTAGTAATAAGGAGAGACTTGCTTCATTTTGTAATATCAGCTGTGCTGTGTCAGGCTCTGAGACTTTTCTTCTCTCACATGACAGCCTCCTGCCACTTCTTCCTGGTTATTTGGTACTGGCTGGAATTTACTGAGATATACTTGAAAAACAGCACAATTATTTTTCATTGCATTCTTTGCAGACATGTGATGATTTATTGTTGGTGATAGCAACTCAACTATCCCCGCTGCATCTGCCTTTTATAAACACAGAAATCAAACTTATGGTGGTCCTCCAGTCTCCCAGCTGACGATCTCTCTCTGCTGGTCCCAATCCTATGCTGTTAAGGACTTCACATCTTTTATATTTAGTTTTGATTTCCTAGTAAAGTTTTTGCCACACAAAATATGTTTGATCTCTGAATTTTTATCAATGTATGAAACACATAAGAAAGCTAAATACATTATAAGCTTGAATATTCTGAAAAACATCACATAAATATACCCAGTAACTGAAATACAGACAGAAAATGGTGTACTACTCTGATCCCTTTGGGATTCTACCCACAACTTGTGTTTATAATCACAGTCCTATTTTTTAAAGATTTGCTCAATTTTCTCTACTTTTGAAAACTTTTGAATATTTCTGCCTACCTTTATTTTATTTTTTATTAGATATTTTCTTTATTTACATGTCATATGATTTTTCTTTTCCCAGTTTCCCCTCCCAGGAACAAACAAACAAACAAACAAACACAACAAAAACAAACCCCTGTTGCCTCCCTTCTCCCCATGCCTGCCACCTGACCCTCTCCCACTTATTGGCCCTGGCATTCCCCTACACTAGGGCACAGAACCTTCTCAGGACCAAGGACCTCTCTTCCCATTAATAATTGATTTTGCAATCCTCTACTATACACATGCTGCTAGAACAATCAGTTCTACCATGTATACTCCTTGGTTGGTTGAGTCCCTAGGATCTCTGAGGGTACTAGTTAGTTCATATTGTTGTTCATCCTAGGGGGCTGCAAACCCTTCAGCTCCATTGGTCCTTTCTCTAACTCCTTCACTGGGGACCCTGTACTCAGTTCAATGGATGGCTGTGAGCCTCAACTTCTATATTAGTCTGATACTGTCAGAGCCTCTCAGGAGATAGCTATATCAGGCTGGCTTGTCCTTCCTTCATAGTTAGTGTCTGCAACTCCTTCTGTGGGCATTTTGTTCTCCCTTTTAAGAAGGAATGAAATGCCCACATTTTGGTCTTCCTTTTTCTTGAGTTCCTTGTGGTTTGTGGGTTGTTATTCCTGTATTCCAAACTTCTGGGTTAATAACCACTTATCAGAGAGTGCATACCATCTGTGTTCTTTTGTGATTATGTTACCTCACTCAGGATGATATTCTCCAGATCCATCTATTTCCCTAAGAATTTCATAAATTTATTGTTTTTAATAGCTGAGTAGTACTCCATTGTATAGATGTACCACAACTTCTGTATCCATTCCTCTGTTGAGGGACATCTGGGTTGTTTCCAGTTTCTGGCTATTATAAATAAGGCTGCCATGAACATTGTGGAGCATGTGTCCTTATTACATATTGGAACATCTTCTGGGTATATGCCCAGGAGTGGTATAGCTGGATTCTCTGGTAGAACTATGCCCAATTTCCGGAGGAACTGCCAAACTGATTTCTGGAGTAGTTGTACCAGCTTGCAATCCCACCAGCAATGAAGTAGTGTTCCTCTATATCCACAACCTCTCCAGCATCTGCTGTCACCTGAGTTTTTAATCCCAGCCAATCTGACTTCTACCTTTATTTTTTAAAAATTTCTATGCTACAGAGCATTCTGTAGAACTGCTTCTTCTACCCTAAGGTTGGGACTTAATTCTTAAGCTCTTACATATAGAAGTGTTATGCTTAGCTTTGTAAATGCTTTGGATGAATGTGCCATTCTTTTTGGTATATGTCTATAAGGAGAATCCCTAGATAGACTAGATAGTCTGTAGGATATTCTTGATTGTAGAATTGCAGGAATGTACCTGACTAAACTGTCTCTCAGAAAGGTCTTTCTTAATATTAAGGAAATAATCCTGTTGACAATACTCTCAAATCCCATCCTTACCCCCCCACACACACCCTTTGGAATAAACATAGCCAAGATAACAAGAGACCTCCACAATGAAATGTTTAAAACCAAAGGAAAAAATTAAGGAAAACACTAGAACATGTGATGCTATTCAATGCTTTTGGAAGAAAAGAATTGATTGTAAAAATGACCAAAAGTAATCAACAGATTCAATAGAATTCCAATCAAAATTGAAACTATATTCGTCACAGAAATGGAAAAACTAATCTTACAATTGATGTGATATCTTAGAATTTTAGTGCTGTGAATAGACACCATGACCAAGGCAAGTCTTATAAAGGACAATGTTTAATTGGGGCTGCCTTACAGATTCAGAGGTTCAGTCCATTATCATTAAGGCAAGAATATGGTAGGCATGCATATTCTACAGGAGGAAGGAGGAACTGAGAGTTCTACATCTTCACTTGAAAGCTGCTAACAGGATACTGGCTTCCAGGCAGCTAGGATGAGTGTCTTAAAGCCCACATCCACAGTGACACACCTATTCCAACAAGGCCACACCTACTCCAACAAAGCCACACATTCTAATAGTGCCATTATCTGGGCTGAGCATATACAAACCATCACATATGGAAACACAAAAGACCCTGCCAAGCAATAGTAATCTTGGGCAAAAAAGAATAATGCTGTAGGTATCACTATACTTAATAACACGTTAAACTACAGAGCCATAGTGGCAAAACAGCATTATGTGGATCAGTGGAATGGAACAGAAGATTCTTAATTCGGGATATGCAACTACAGTCAACTGAGTTTTGACCAAGAGATCAATAGTACATACACATAAGGGTTCAGACAGCAACTTTGACAAATGGTGCTGGAAAACCTGGTAATTCACATGCTGAACAATGAAACAAGATCTTTATGTCTCACCCTGAAAATCAACTCCAAATAGACCAAAGACCTTGATGTAAAAGCTAAACTGCCAAAACTCCTGGCAGAAAAATTAGGGTAAGATACACAAGTAGTAAATGGCTCTCTAAATTGGGCTCCATTTTTTTTAGGAAATAAGGTCATACACTGAAAAAATGGGATTTCATGAAAGTATAAATTTCTGAACAGCAGAGGAAAACTGTCAGTCAAATGATGAGGCAGCCTACAGAATGAGAGAATATCTTTAACGGCTATACATCTGACAGGAAATTAATATCTAGAACATACAAAGAACCAAAATATGAAATACTCAGAAAATTGCACATAGAATTTTCAAAATAAGAAATACAAATAACTATTAAATGCCTTTAAAAATATTCTACACCATTTCCTATCAGGAGATTGAAAATTGACACTAGTTAGAGATTTCATCTCATCCTCGTCAGCATAGCTACTAGGTAAAGAACAAGACAAAAAACCTCCCCACCCCAAACAAGCAAGCAAACAAACAAACTAAAAAACAAACAAAAATAATATCAACAACAAAATGATGATAGAAGTGATAGTGAGTAAAGGGGAAACATTTTTTCTTTATGCAATTGATTTGTTTTTACCATACAATGCATTTTCGTAGTGATGTTTTGTCTCCACCAATTCCTTCCAGATCATCCCCACCTCCCTATCCAATATTATGCTTTTTCTCTTTTTCTTAAAAAAGAAAACAAAAGCAAAACCCCCAAACAAAGAAAAGTTGTACTAAGAACAACAAAACAAAAAAAATGCAGACAGCACCCCCCCCATAAAAATGAAAATCAGAATAAACAAGCAAAAGATTAACAAGACAAAATGCCCTCAAAGAACGTTGAGAGAGAAAAGTCTACAAAAATAACATTGAGTTTGTTTTGTGTCGGCCAACCACTTCTGGGATTTCAGCCTGGCCTCAAGTATGGTTAATATATCCAGTGAGACTCCATTGGAGAAGACTGATTTTTCCTTTGCTGGTCAGTACCAATTGCTAATGACTTCTTCGTTAGGGGTGGGAGCCCATGTATGATTCCCCTGTCAGTGGCAGGACCACATATGGCTCGAACCCGTGCAGACCTTGTTTGTGCTGCTACAGTCTGAGTTCACACGTGTATCAATCATGTTGCGTCTGGAAGGCACTACTGGAATCATCTATCACCTCTGACTTACCATCTTTCCACCTCATCTTCTATATAGATCCCTGCGCTTTGAGGGAAGGGCTTTGATAAATACATTCGATTTAGGGCCAAGTACTCCAGAGTCCCTCACTCTTTGCACATTATTCAGTTGCCCACCTCTGTGCTAATTACCATCTACTGCAAGAAGCTTCTTGGATAAGGGCGGTGTGATGTGCTGACTTAGAAATGCCATTAGGAGTCATTCGATTGCTATGCTCCTTCAGTAGAATAATAGCATTTGGTTTCCCCCAAGCCTATCAGGTTCCTGGCCACTTTATCAGTGTCGGGTACAGGTTCCATCTCATGGAGTGATCCTTAAGTCCAATCAGAAAGTGGTTGTGATTTCCCATAACACTGGTGCCACCATTGTACCAGTGTACCTTTCAAGAGGGTCACTTGCAGGGATTGTAGCTGTAGGTGATTGAAATCTGGGATGGTGATACCTCCAGTAGTTCTTTTATTAGTCATGATTTAATGTGAGCTATTCAGGACTTTCTGCTTCTATATGAAGTTGAAATTTTTCAATTGTTGTAAAGAATTGTGTTGGGATTTTTATGGGGATTGCACTGAGCCTTTAGATTGTTTTTGGTAGAATGGGCATTTTTACAACATTAAGTCCTAGTAAGTCAGTGGGTAGGAGAATGAATTGAAATGTGCCAGGAGAAAAGGAGCTTGGGAAAGAGCTAGAGGGATCATATCTACATCAAGAGGTGGAGTCTCCAGGGAATGGAGATGTTGTGGGAGGAGAGGTTCCTGCAAGCAGGCTGCAGTAGGACAAAGAGTAAGTGTGGAGAGACAAGAATGTTAGGGCTTGGGGAACCCTGAGTCTGCACCAAGAGGTGGAATCCTTAGTAAAGGAAGTAAGAGGTGGGGACTCCTGCCAGCAGGCCACTACAGATCTAATAGTATGTCTGGACCACAAAAGCTCTGTTTAGCAGAGGAGATGGTTTATGCAAAGACTCGTATCTGGTCCAAGTGCTGAGAAGTGACTGTTGAATGCTCAGCCATAAATGGGATACCCTCTCCCACCTAAAGCCCAGGAATCATTATATAAACGGGAACAGAAAGAGCATATGATCTGGAGGTTGTAGAGGAATGCAATTTCAGACACATAGCCACAATGGTTGTCTGCAGAAGACTAAGCCATTAAACTTTCCATCATGGATGGAGGAGGTACCCAAGAAGTTCTATCTCTTTCGGGGTGTCTCTTAACTGTTAATTCTTTCTGTGGGAGTGGGTGTCATTTTCTTTGATAGTGTGGCCACCCCTGGATCAGTTGGGAAGAAGGGGTTCAGAGGGAAAACAGTGGGTACAACAGAGATTAATGTCAGGTAAATGTAAGCACAATATATTGTGTGCATATATGAAAGTGTCAAAAATAAAAAAAAAAAACAACAAGAGCTGTAACTATTAAAAAAGAAAGAAAGGTCTTTATCATAACACTCAATGAAGAGATCAAAGATGATGGAATGATTTAGGTGAGGACTGATGCTATTTGAAGTAATGATTTCAGTGTAGTAGAAATAAAGAGATGAATAGGAAAGCTATTTATGAGAAAAAAACAATTTGATACTGGGGGACAGGGTGCCTTATTAAGCATCTGAATGGATATTGATACAGTGCATCAATATTAATCAAGCAATAATGGATATTGGCATAATAGTCAATATTAAGCATATTTATATCTAACACATGATAATTTCAGTTAGCAAACATCAGTTGCATTACATTTAGTTAGTGTTTTGTTACAGTTTATAACAAAGATGCCAAAAGACAGAATCAGGGTGACTGGAGTTGTGGCTCAGTGGTTAAGCACATATTGCTTTCTCAGAGCATGCAGAGTTCAGGTCCCCACATCCAGTGGTTCACAGCTGCCTGACTCCGGCTTTAGGGAATTTGATGCTGTCTTCTAGCCTCTGAGGACAGCCACACTCACATGTACATATCCCCCCCATGTATGCACAGCAATTAGATGGATCAATTAATATATGTGTACATAAAACTGGGATAGTTATCTTACTTAGCAGCTTTAACCTAGGCCTACCCATTCCCCACATGCTGTTTTTGCTTTAAAATAGAGATATTAGCATGCTTAACTCTTACCACGAATATATTTCAACGCTCCCCAACAAACCCGCCCTAATCTTTTATTGGATAAGTATCCCGCATTGTTTTTTAGGGCCTCAAAGTTTATGCTAAGATAAAGTGTCTGCTGATAAGATTCTGCTACCTGCTCTTGGCTTCTAAGATATAAACCTTCAATTGCCTTGGAAACAAAGCTGCAGTATAAAAACCTACAGCTTTGGTTTTGCAGAGTGGAGATCATTGTTATCCATCATCTGTACCTAAATCTGTATAGGAGACAGAAAGACCTAGCGCCACACCAGCTTCTACAGGGCACTGTGGTACTCTGCACCTAGCATCACACCAGCTTCTACAGGGCACTGTGGTACTCTGCACCTAGCGTCACACCAGCTTCTACAGGGCACTGTGGTACTCTGGAGAAGCCATGATTTTCCATCCTGGTAGGTGTGTGTGTGTGTGTGTGTGTGTGTGTGTGTGTGTGTGTGTGCATGCACATGTGTATTATGAGTGTGTGTGCATGTGTGTGTATGCTTGTATCCACATGTGTATATGCATGGATTCACATGTGTTTATACATGTGTCTGCGTGTTTGTGTGGGTGTTCATATTCGGAGAAAACAAGAAAGACCATGTTTCCCCCGTCCTTTTTCCTTGTTCTCAGATATGCAGGCTGTGCAATACAGGCTGGGGAAAACTTTTGAGGATGAAAATATTGAACACAAATGCAGATGTCTTCATAAGTGAGATCAGGATTGCAGAGAGACACTTTTAGAGAATGCTTTATATCAGCCAATTCGCTTCCAACAGCCCACCCCCATCATGGCCTGTCTGTTTCCTCCCTTCTTCCTTTACAAAGGAACCCTGCATTATTCAATGTCTTTATGTAGTAATACAATAAAATAAAAATGTGATAGCTGAGCCACCTAATGTTATTGTGAATAATATTCACTACCTATACAAGTGGATAGCAATACATACACTGATTTACTGATCTTTTCTGATGTACAAAAGGACTTGAGATTAGATCTATGTTAAAACATGGCGCTCACTCAACTAAATTCTCACTCCCATGCCCATGCTCCCTTGTTACCAGACTGCAGAAAACTGTCATACAATGCTACTTTGGCCTTTCAAACCCAGATGGAAAGGGTATTTTTTTAAAAAATACTTAGGACTGATCCACATGTTTAGTTGTTGTTGTTTTGTGAGGCCCAAGGAGACTGAAGGGATGAAAGTGTTTTAGGACTCCAAGGTCTCTTCATGGAACATTTTTTTTTTCTGGTTGTGTGGAAGGGTCATGCAGATGTGAAGCAGCAATAATGTCTTGTTATACATGACTCTGAAGACTCAGTAGAAGTGTTTTGTTTACTAAAATACCAAAAAGATGGGCAGACATATAGCCAGAGTATAAAAATGATAAAGCTAAGCCCCAGATAATAGCATTAACACAGGGCGTAACGCTCAGACTGCAATAAAATGCTTTGGAAAATCATTTCTAAGCCCTCGCTCATGGCTGAAATACTCTCTGTGTATTTTACAATTCTTTACATGAGACATGAAAATTATCAAATAAAATGAATGAAATCCCAGAGTACCTATTTACTGAGGTTATGCACAGTCTCTTCATGCTGGATTTACTGGTAGTGAAGGATGAGCCAGATATTGTTGAAAGAGACTCGGGAGCGAGTTGACATCCAAGGCTATTGGTGCGTAGCCACAACTGTGGTCCATTACTGGGTTGTTGGCACTTCCCTCAGAACAGGCCTCTGGTCGTATTGTTGTCATCACACCTGAGCAGTTGGCAATGGCAGCTGGAGACAGGATTACAGGCATTAGGGCGAAGTGTGCTGAGTCAATAGGAGCACATCAGTGGGAGCAAGCTTCCTCCACTACATATATGTGTGAGTCCTGCCTGTGTCTAAAGCTGTCTCCTACTCTGCTCTTTCTCTGCCTTTAGAAAATCTGTGACTCCCTATAAATATATATTTCTGCAAAAATCAAGGGAAAGGCATAAAGATTGAATGCTCTGAGTGTGTTTTATTCTGCATTCCTTTTCATGTAGGGGCTTGGTTTGGTTGGTGGTGTCTGTTTTGATTTGTCGGCTATTTATTTTTGCTCAAATTTGTTTTAGCTTCAAGCCTTTGCTTTATGATGTTGTGTATTAACATCTGAAAGGGGGAAACACATGGGATTGCTTTTTTTCAAGAGAGTGGTGATATGAATTCTCAAATATTTGACAAAATGCTTTAGACCTGGGAGAGCCAGTCTGTTCAAATGACATAGATGATTATGTCATTTGAATTCCTCTTTTCAAGGGTACATATTTTTTCTGCTAAAGACATGTCTTAATCAGTAAGTGAGAAAAACATTTTTTCCTGTATGCATGTGACTTGTATTTACCCATGAATTTCTTGATGTGTTTTGTCAGAAAGTATTCTTACTGTACATAAACAGTAAGAATAGCATGCATTGATCTAGGGATTTTCTGAGCTGATTTGGATTATAGAACAGTATCATTGAGGATTTCTACAAGTCTCAGAAATATTTATAATAGGATCAGTATTTTAACCTCAGCTGTATTTGTTTAATGTTAACCTCATCAGGTAGTAGTCTGTCTATGAACGTGAGAGTGTGTCCAAGCTGTGAAAAGCAAGAGGGCTTAGAGAAGTGAGTCTCTTCTCAGAACCAGCTCCAAACTTGCCTCCAAGCCACTCACACCCTTTCTTTCCTGCACATATTATATGCTACATCCATTTATCTCTATTGATGTAACTAACCTTTTACACAATAAAAATCCCCACCCTAATACATGATATACATTTGTTCACCCACACACCCATTAATTCAGCTAATGCTAAAGGTTGAAGCCACACAGTGTTGTATTGCCAGGTGTCTGCCAGCCCTCTTGAAGTTTTAGTTTGGAGACAAGGCCTCAAGAACTTGCTCAGGCTAGCCTCAATCCTCCTGCCTCAGCCATCTTAAGGAACATTTGTGATTTAAACATATATTACCAAATTGATATTCCCAGAAGTTGCAAAAACTTAGACCCACTTTCCCCTCTTCTTAAGCAAAACAAAACAAAACAAAAAACCCCAAATCTTTCTAGTATTTTCCAAGTTGATAAAACCTAGTCTTCATTTTACTTTAATCTCATTTCCCCATGACTGATGCACACAGTTTCAAATCTTTAGCTGCTACAGTGACTGGTGATTAATGTCTTCATTTGAACTTTCTCAAATACCCAAGATGTTCCCATCACCCCAGCTCTGGTACCAGAAGCCATGTACAGGTTGTGCACAGGGCTCTGTAGGCACTTAGAGCTTCCTGATCGCTTGAGCTATGTTTTGGCTTATTCACAAGGACACCTATCAGTTACATGTGTTGAGTGAAGACTTCATCATTTCGTTCCTTAATGATAGTCCCCAAGTTGTCATCTTATTAGGACAACCATTTCCCTATACTTCCCAAGTCTACCTTCCATTACTAATCGGTACAGAAGTTTCTAGCATCCAGAGGAAGCCTCTTCCATTCAAATAGTCCTCATATCATTTTCTTATAAAAATTGTCCTATGTAGAGTTCAGGGCCCTACATCCAGTGGTTCACAGCTGCCTGACTCCGGCTTTAGGCTTTATGCTGTTGTAGAGCAGGCCGAGACACAAATGTATAGGTACATTTTAATAGATATTCCTGTCTTTACATAACTTCCCCTGTTGGGCTGTGTGCTTATCTCACTTCTGGGATGCCAGAGCGCTGCAGGCAGGTCACTCAGGGAACATTGGATACAATATGATCGAACTTTAAAGGTTCTGAGAGGTTCTGAGGGGCTCTGCCCTGGCTGGAGAGTTCAAAGTGTTACAACTCTCCCAGAGGGAAGCTAGGGCGGGGCAGGAAGCCAGATCTTTTTGGCTTTGGTTGCAGCCCCAGTGCAAGTGGCAGGAGTAGTGATGAGCCGTGGCAGGCAGGCAGGCAGCTAGAAGCCATAGCCTGAGGCACTAAGCAAGTGGCAAGATATAGTGGCAACCAGCAGCTGGTAGCTGCAGCAACTGTGGCAGAAGCTCGTGCCAGCCACGCTGGACAGAGCTGAGGTCCAGTCCTGAATGTTACTCTTCCCTGGAGTGTTACAGCTCAATAAAACAGCCACCCTCAGAGGACTCTGGGTGAAATAACTCGTCCACTTTAATCCATGCAGATAGACTGTGCGAATAGAGACAGTAGAAACATTTTGGGAATAAGGTGGGATCCTGGACTAGATGCTTACCATTGGCTCAGTCTGAGAAGTTAGGGAAACTTTATTTGCATGGGGAAGGACTTCAGGTATTGTCCCTATGTGACTGGTTGTCATGGTCCTTTCAATGGAGAGTTGTGGTTATGTGTTCCAGGTCAGGTAGGCCCTGGCTGGAGCTGGTTCCAACATCTGCCATTCTGGATGATGAGAATTCCTGGGGTTTTGGAACCTGCTTCCATCTTACAGGGTCTTCTGCCTGGTGGCACAGTCCACCTATCCCACATTCCAGTTCATTTAATGCTCTACAAGAAGAATATACTTTCCAGAATTCCAAAGTCAAAGAGCATATCTAACCACAACAAAGTCAAAGGGAGTAGGACTTTAATGTGTAATTGAGTCTAATTTAAAAGGGTGGGATCTGTTTTATGCTGTTTACCTAACCATCGCCCAAGAGCACCTCTGGTTTCCTGTGAACATTTATGCATGTTAGTCTCATTTGTTTAGCTGGCCATGCTTCCACTGAAAACCATAATGGGAGTTTCCTGTTAGCATTTGTCAGATTAGGTTGTCAGCTGAACTGTAAATGTGTGAGACAAGGAATCCTCTCAGCGGGAGGACAGGATTTCCCTGAGATGACCTGCAGGGCTGGGATTTCTTGCCACCATAAATCACAGCACACTGATGCTTCTGCAGAGCTTCCTGCCAGAAAGAATAGAAGGTTTCAGGGAACCATGAGTTGGCTTGGCCTGGCTGCCTTGAGAAGCATGCGTCATAAGTTTTTCAGGTTACAGTCCTTGGCTCCTGGGGCACTATGTGCCTTCCAGTTCTGGACAGACCAAAGCACTCCCTCAGGCAGTGAAGCCTTAGGCTGCTTTGTATTTCTCAGTCTGTCCCCTCAGTAGTCCAGAAAGCATGGAGACTTGACAGGACAGTTGGTTTTGGACATTAATTTTGTGAACCCTGGATAGCTGGCAAATTTCATTGTAACCTGGCAACTACAACTGTATTGATCCTGGCAACTGGCATTCCATTCTGTTTCTGATAAAGTTATAAAAAATCTGATTTTTCTCAATAAGATTGCCACAGCTTAAGTTTTGCTGTGGATTCTTCAACTGACCTGGTTTCATTCCTTGTGGCCATACCGGGTGACCTTGGCCTGGTAAGTAAGCACAGTAGCTTACAGAATGGTACAGGATATTTACTTTTAAAAAATTACTTCTTTTTCTTTTTAATTAAAAAAAAAAGTGAAAAAAAAAGTCAGGGAGGTAGGACCTAGGAAGAGGTCATCAGGCCACGGGGACATGTTGCGGATCATATGTGACTTCCTGCTAGTTTGACTCTCTTGAGAGGACTGATAGAAAAGGAGCAAACCTGAGTCATCACTCTCTTTCTGTTCTAGTTGGAGACATGACAATGCGTTCCACACACACTCCCACCATGGCATTGCCAACATCCACCAGCCTCTTTGGAGGCCAAGCAACGGAGCCACAAGTCTTTTGTGTTTCCAAACTGTGAGCTGAGTAAACATCTGTTTTTTTTTTTCACAAAAAAATACTTCTTTAGTTTTTGAGATTATAATTTAATTACATTATTTCCCACTACTTCCCTTTTCTCCTCAATTCTCCAATATACCCTTTTTTGCTTCTTTTCAAATCCATGTTCCTTTTTTCATTATCACATACATATATGTCTATATCTGTGTATATATTATATGATATATAATAACACATACATTATATTATATAGTATTTAAATCACACGCACACACACATATAGCTAGTTTTGTGCATCACTTGACACAGAGAGAAAGGAATCTCAACTGAGGAAATGCCTCCATGAGATTCATCTGTAAGGCATTTTCTCAGTTAGTGATCAACAGGGAGAGCCTAGCCCATTGTGGGTGGGGCTATCCCTGAGCTAATGGTCCTGGTTCTATTAGAAAGCAGGCTGAGGGCTGGAGAGATGGCTCAGTGGGTAAGTGCACCGACTGCCCTTCTAAAGGTCCTGAGTTCAAATCCCAGCAACCACATGGTGGCTCACAACCACCCGTAATGAGATCTGATGCCCTCTTCTGGTGTGTCTAGACACAGCTACAGTGTACTTACATATAATAAATAAATCTTTAAGGGCTGGAGAGATGGCTCAGCAGTTAAGAGCACTGACTGCTCTTCCAGAGGTCCCGAGTTCAAATCCCAGCAACCACATGGTGGCTCACCACCATCCGTAATGAGATCTGATGCCCCTTTCTGGTGCATCTGAAGACAGCTACAGTGTACTTACATATAATAAACAAATAAACCTTTTACAGGGTCCCCAGTGAAGGAATTAGAGAAAGGACCTATGGAGCTGAGGGGTTTGCAGCCCCTTAGGAGGAACAACAATATGAACTAACTAGTACCCTTGGAGCTCCCAGGGTCTCAACCACCAACCAAGGACTGCACATGGAGGGGTCTGATTGTTCAGGCAGCATGTGTATGGTAGAGGATTGCAAAGTCAATCATCAATAGGAGGAGAGGACCTCGGCCCTGTGAAGGTTCTGAGCCCCGGTGTCGGGGAATGCCAGGGCCAGAAAGTGGGAGTGGGCGGGGTGGCAGGCTTGGGATAGGGGGAGGCAACAGGGGTTTGGTTTTGTTGTTTTTGTTTGTTTCTTTGTTTTTTGGAGGGGAAACTGGGAATGGAAAAATTCGCATGTAAATAAAGAAAATATCTTAAAAAAAAAAAAATAGAAAGCAGGCTGAGCAATCCTTGTGGAGCAAGCCAGTAAGCAGCACCCCTCCATGGCCTCTGTATCAGCTCCTGCCTCCAAGTTCCTGCTTTGTCAGCGTTCCAGTCCTGACTTCCTTTACTGATGATCAGCTACGTGGAAGTTTAAATCAAGTAAACTTTTTCCTCCCAACTTTCTCTATGGTTATAGTGTTCTTATTACAGCAATAGAAACCATATCCAAGACAATATATTTTCCCGAGTACATAAATACAACCTGTTCAGGCTCTATAATGTTCTTTATTTGTATGATTTTTAGGGATGACCACTCGCTATTGGTCCTTAGTTGCTTTTCTGTGTGTAGGGTTGAGCCCCTGTAGAAAACCTTCCACCCTGTTAGTATGTTTATTGCTGCTGTCCTTATTCAGCTCATGTTTAGGGAGTCATGTGGGAGACTTTATAAGTGTAGTTTCTGATATTCTTAAGAGACACAATCTCAGAGCAAACTCCATGATCCTCTGACTCTAACAATCTTTGTGCCTCCTCTGATGAAATGCAATGGACCTTAGGCGCAGGGCTTATTTACTTTGTTCAGTGGTTTCAAACATGTAGCATATATTACTGTATGGATTTTGGACAGAGATTTCAAGGTAATTGTCATGTCTCCTGCAGACATATGCCATATAATTTCTTAAAATTGATTTCTTACATTTATTTATCTGTCTGTTCCCACAAATGTATGCTGACTAGAGACCAACTTTCAGGAGTTGGTTTTTCTCCTTCTACCCTGTTGGATCTGGGAATCGAACTCAGGTTGTTAGAGTTGTTGGCAGATACATTTAACCACTGAGCCATCTTACAGTAGTCTTATTTCTAGCAAATCCAATATATGGTCTTTGAACTTTTAACTGTAGACCTTCCAAACTTGGATATGGCACACACTTTGTAGATACTGTCATTATACTTTCATTCAGTAAGAAATGATGAAAGTCACTATTTAGCATATAGAGCAATAATATTTAATATGTATCTAAATATTAAACCAAATTATCAATATGTTGATAAAAATACAATTAAAGATTACAGGGTCTTGATTTTTCCTAAAATTCACAAGCCAAAACCAGATAGTAGGTTCTATGATCAAGGGCAAAGAAAATAAAGATTTTTTTCCTTATGCTAAATGACATTAGACTGAGTTTGCACTAGTATTCTTGTTGCGTAGAACTGCATGAGATTTTTTTTTTTATAAGCAGCAGCCACAGGGCCTGATGATTATAAAAAGCCCCAGTGGCTGATGAAAGAAACACAGAATCCCTGATGGGCTATGCATGGCTGCATTGTAGGCATGTAATGTAGAAAACCTCTCCATGCTGAGGCTTCATACTTGGGGTGGTCAATGCTGTGGTAAAGTTTGTAAAATAAACATATCAACTAAACAACTTTCATTATTGTATCTGCAGGGAGTCTTGGTTTGAAAGCTTTTCACATCAAGGATAATTTCAGCTCTGTTCTGGAAAGCCTTGTTGAGGTTTGGTCTTCTGCTTGTATTGTAATGCTTAATATGGGCCCCAAGGCCTGGTTGCCCTTAGAGACAAGAGGATTTGCATGTACACAAATGATAAATGATGCTTTGTAACCCTCCCACCCCAAGTTATCCCCCTATTGGTTAAATAAAAATGCCAAAAGCCAATATCTGGGCAAAAGAGTTATAGGCATGGTTTAGGGTTCCTGGGCTTGGGGTTCTGAGGAGAACCACATTAGAGAGAGGAGGTGGAGAGAGGAGAAGCTGCTATTGGGTAAGTGAATCATGAAAACATGGCCCTGAGGGCTAGCCAATTGTAGTTAAGAGCCTCCCAGAAGGAACATGGCAAATTATAAAATGGGGTTATTGATGGGGAAATAGATCCTAAAAGCATAGAGGGTGGATATATGCTCAACTCTAGTGCTGATTAAGCCTAATTATAAATATAAAGGTCATGTGTCTTTTATCTAGTAACTGAGCAGTCAAAGGCAGGATAGAAACCACCTATTGAGATTAAATACTTTCTACAATAAGCCTGATCATGGGAGACTGAGCATGCAACATCAAAGTTCTTAGAGAGAAATGTGAGCTTTGGAGCCTATGAAATTTTACACGTACTTTGCTTCAACATGAATTATTAAATGATATTTTCATTTCATAAAAAAGAAATATCTGATGTAGCAAAGTTAGTCTATTTTCAGAAAAATTCAAACTTGTCCTTTCTCCCTGTCAATTATGGTGTATTTTATGTGCAGTGAATGTAGCTTACCCCACACCTTATTCTTATATCAGCCTCCAGTCAGCGGACAATAGGTTTTCAATTATTTGTAGTTTTTTTTCTTGCCTGCCTTCTGTGCTATCCCTATGCTGAAAGCAGTTTTCTATATTTCAGGTGAGCCCAAGGCACCCTGAACTTTAAGGCTCGTGCTGAAAGTTACAAGTGTGTGCCACAGAGATGTCTGTGGAGATGTCTGTGGAGATGTCTGAGGAGATGTCTGAGGAGATGGCTGTGGACATGTCTGTGGAGATATCTGAGGAGATGTCTGAGGAGATGGCTGTGGACATGTCTGTGGAGATATCTGAGAAGATGTCTGAGGAGATGTCTGAGGAGATGTCTGAGGAGATGTCTGTGGAGATGGCTGTGGAGATGGCTGTGGAGATGGCTGTGGAGATGGAGTACCAGAGCATGAAGGTTTTTGCCACCAAGTCTGACACCTCGAGTTCAGTTATCTGGACCCACGTGGTAGGAGAGGACTTACCCCTGTAAATTGTCCTTCAACCTTCATGTGTACGCCTATGACCTTCACATTCCACCTCCACAGTAAATAAATTAAAAGACAGGGTTTCTTTATTAAGATGCCTCAGAAAAACAAACCATTTCCTCATTGAAGCTAAGCATGTGGCGTGATGCTCGTTCTTAGTGTGTCTTCATTGGTTAACTTGCAGCTTCACTTTTCTGGCCTTTTTGTATTTGCCAACACACACACACAAGTAAAAAATAAAACCACAGAAAATTGCATACACATTGTCACACACACCTACTCATACACATTCACACATACATAACACATTCACAGACACACTCACATATACATAGTCACAGCCATAATCACACTCACAGTAACATACAGACACTCACATATAAACTCACACACATACATACACTTACAAAGCACATATATAGCCCACACTTGCAAACACACTAATATACACACAGTCACACACATTCACATTCACACACACTAACACTCATAAGCCCACTGATGCATACAGGCTCATATACTCTCAAGTACATAATCTGAGACACATACAGTCGCAGATACATTCAAATACACTTACACACTCAAAATCTCCTACATACTCTCATACTCATTCACCTGTATAGTCAGGTACTCAGACACACACACACACACACACACACACACACACACACACAGAGTTAAAAAATCAAACTCGCATATACACTCATACATGCACACATACTCACATACAAACACTCAGAGTCTCTATTCATTACATGGACCGTAAACCTAGCTATAAGTCGAAGGCACATATAAGTGGACCTAACAAAAACTGAAAGGAAGAAACTCCGTGGAGGAAGAAGATTCCAGGGATCTGGGGTATGGCTCAGTGATGCAGAGTGTGTTGAGTATGCTTGTGGCTCTGAATTTAATTTCCTGTACCATCAAAACCAACTAAACAACAAACAAACAAACAAACCAACAAAAAAACCCAACCAACCAAAACCAAATAACAACAAATTCAACACACACACATATACACACACATGCACACATGCACAACACAGACAGACACAGGGAGGGAGAGAGAAAAAGAGGGACAGAGACAGAGTGACTGAGACAGAGACAGAGTGAGAGCCCCAAGGGTCTAATAGAATAAGTAGGGTTTTGTAAACCCCAAGCTGAATTCAGCTGATGCTTACATTGCCTGTTTGAATGAGTTCACATCTCCTCTATTTGCTAAAGTACCCAAGAGCAAAATATAGTTTAATGTATGTATATTACCTTCGTACCATATATGTATATTAATGTATTATTCTGTATATACTTGGCTGATTTCACTCCAAATGTTTACAGTGAAAAAAACATTGCAGTTGATTTCAAGAGGGCCAGTGATCTGCAGCCACGCACAATGACTCCACACAGGAACAAGAGCAATAATTTAGTGAAAACAAAATTCTAGCACTTGGCTTCTCATAAGCATCTTGGGAAAGGTTCCAGGAGGCATCAACAAGGGTGAAGCGGCATCAACAAGTGTGAAGTGGCTGGAACTGCAAATATATTTCTGAAGATTTGCGGCTTTAAATCTTTTTAAGTATGTAAGTAGTAGGTACATGCCCTTGGCAAATATTATGCTAAAAATATTAGTCAGCATTTTAATGTTCTGTTCATAAATGTTGCAGTAACAATGGCTGAAAACATATTAGCATGAGTTGCCTCAGATGAGTCAGCCACTCCCTTTCCTTTTAATGTAACAAAATAGATGAGTTTAACACACACATGCAAACACCCTCATACATATACCTGCACCAAAATAGTGCAAGGTCATCCTTAGCTCCACAGTAACTCTGAGGCCACCTTGGGCTCCATAAGACCATGTTTAATTAATCCCAAATTCTTGCAAGAGCCTTAACTTCTTAAGCCATTCTGTTAAATTACTCTGTTTTAAGTGTGACATCAAAAGGAAGTTGATGGCTGTGCCTTCCTTGATGACAGTCCACATCATTTACTGAGACCAGATCTCTTGATGATCCTGGAACTTTGATTTAAGCAAGTCCAGCTAGGCAACTTGCCTTGAAGACCACCTGTCTGGGTATGGTGACACATGACACCAGCTTCATATGGTGTTGGAGAGTGAGCCCATGGCTTCATGCATGCTAGGCCAACACTCCCAACTGAACTACATGCATTCCCAATGCACCTCTAAAGTGTGTGTGTAACCCTCCTGGCTTGAAGCCTGCCTGTCATAACCACACCACTCTGCCCACCTCCTGCTATTTGCCATGCCTCGCTCCTGGTTCCAGTTACATGGGAAGTCCCATGTTTACAGAGACCAAAAGAAGCCGCTGATTGGGCCGGCATGCTGATGAACTTGTGGGAGGGGTTTTGCCTCACCTATTCTACCTGTTGGCTTGTAACAAAGATTCATTAAATTCAAGATGGCTGAGCAGTCATGACTCCTGTCTAATTTTTTAAAAACCTTCCACGTGGACAGGTATAATTTTGGCCACCCTATTTTCTCCCGACTCCTTATTCCTGAAAACTCTCTCCTACTGTTGCCTTTCCTTCTAACTCTATTTCCCAGGTAACCCTTTCTTTAACGTTGACGCTGGTTGCCAACATGTGTGTGTGTGTGATTCTGTTATTTGTTTGCACATGTATGTATGTTTCTGTCTGTGTTAGCCTGTGTGGCAGTTAGAGGATGATTCTTGAGGGTAGCCTCTCTCTTACCACCTTGTGAGATATGGGGATTTGAACACAGGTCATCAGGCCTAAGGACAGGTACCTCTACTCATTATAATCCTATTGGTCCTTAACAATATTACAGACTAAATTTAATATGTATGTAACTGTGCTCATGACATTATCAAAAGCTTAAAATGACACAACCAACCCATCTAACTTTTCCTCACTTTCTTGCCAACCACTTCCTATCTAAAGCATCCAACAGTTTAAATTCTGGTATCGTGAGGAGTAAAACGAAGATCCCATTAGATAACACTGGCATGTTTCCACACAAGCATGATGTGTCTGTATTGAGGACCTATCCTAGATGACAGGCAGATCTGAATGTCTTAGGCCATGAACTGCTTGTGTTTGGCTTAGCTCTCAGACGAGAACCACTCCATTGGTGAATCTCCTGTGCTTTTCTGCTTGGAGACTGCATTGCTTTGCCTCCTCATGAGCATCCATACTGACCCCTCCTTTTGCTTTTCTGTCTCTGTTCCTCTGCCTTTTGTTCTTCTATTGCAAGTCAATAATTGATGGTTCATGCCAATGGGGAGATAAATGCCTGTGATGAGCCTGATTATGGCTCGTGTCCAGTGTGTGCACTTGTAATCTCTACATATGTCATTGAGATGACCTAAAAGTGGTGACATTAGAACAGGACAGCATTCATGACAGTCACCCCATTACATTGGGGAATTTCTGGGTCCCAATGGAGTCTCTCAGTGTTTCCAGTAATATGAAGCTGGGCCACCCAAAGACAAATGAAAAGAACTGTGCATTGGCTCATGTCCTGATACAATAGCTGAAGAAATGTGTTGGAGTAATGTTTTTGTATACTGTGTGAAGATGTGTGCCTGTCCTTCCTTGCCTGCTGCCTAAGGTATATGCTGATTGGTTAAAATTAAAAGCCTATGGCCTATAGCAAAAGGCAGAATAATAAGGTGGGACTACCGGTCAGAGGGAGGAACTCTGGGTAGGAGAGAGGCTGGGGAGATTTGCCAATGAGACAGGGAAGAAGTCAGGCATACAAAACTGAAGAGAAGTAACCAGCCACATGGCAGAACTTAGGTTAGTATAAACAAGATAATTGGATTATGAGCTAGTGGGAAAGAAGCCTAACATAAAGCCAAAGCTATTAAAGAATTATAAGCATCAAACTGAGTGGGCTTAAAAAGGCTCACAGTTACAGAAAGGTGTTATTCAGTGTACTTGCTTCATTTAAAATAACAGAAGCAGTAAATAAATGGTGGACTCAAGGTCTCACCGACCTTGTATTGGCCTCCAGTCCTGCCAAAGATCTGGCTATCACGTCACCAAAGCCAAAGTGGAGGGAAGGCCGCATTCATTAGAACAATGGGACACTACGAAGAAAGACCAAAAAGCATACAGAACCAAAAACTCAAGAATAGACTTCGGAGAGCTACAGCACTAAGCCATTTGGAAGCAGGGTCAAACGGTGACTGTCATCTGCTTAGAAGACCAAACCTTCTTCCTGGGTCTTCAGATCTTCACAAGATTTATATTTGCACACACTCATCTTTTCTTGTTTCAGGTTATCTAGATTCACGAGGAACATTGATAAACTTAACTTTCCCTGTCCTGGTTGGTGTGAGATCTTCTAGGTGACATCATGGCCTCCAACAGCACATAACAGTGTAGTAGGTGGCCCTCAAGGATAAAGCCATTTTCTTTTCAGCTAAAGAGCAAGAGAAGTCCAGTGTGGGGGTCAGGGGAGGGAGTGGTAGTAAGAAGAAAGTAGGGTTGCCTATCTTGGCCAGTCTTCGTGGTCTGAGCCAGATTCCAGTTGAAGGTGAACTTGAGACCATCAGTAACTCTAACACAAAAGTAAAGCTGCCCCCAAGCAAAGAAGCTGTAACCAAGCCTCCCCTTGGACAGTCACTAGCAACAGTGGCCGATGACTATGGCATTTCTTCACTGGATATTGATGGTAGGACCTCCAGTATCCATAGCAGCCAACATGATAGAGGATGTTCATAACATTTTGCTGGTGGTGGCATTGAATGAGCTTTCTGCTTCCTTTATATAGAGGGTGGTGGGTCTGGGAAATGCTTAAGAGAAGCAGATAGAATCAAAGCTCCGAGGACCTCGGAGCCCCTGCCTCGAGCTCAGACCCACTGGTCCTTCAATTGCCAATAGCTTGTAGGTGTGTATGAATTCCCAAACAGTGAGAGCCTTGCTACACCTGTCTCCTGTCTCTTAGGAATCTCTGTTCTTCATTTCTTTATGTCCAGTGTCCTGAAACTTCGTTTAGTTGGGCGAATGTCAACTATTATTTTTTTAGTCGTTTCAGACAATGGATCACTTCATCTTTGCCCAAAGTGGAGGACTCCAAATATTACCTTCTAAACACTACATTTAAGTGTTCTCTTAAATTAAGTATTCTTTAAGAGAAGAATAAATACTATTGTAAATATATGAACAAAAAGAGAGCTGAATGCAATATTTATATTTATATCGGAACTTTATTCTGTGGCACAACACTAATAGCTTGAAGTCATCTTTAGTTTGTTATTATATTGAAATGATTATTATTTAATATATGTTAAGCCTCCCAGATATGGATGCCATAACTCTACTATAATTAATCAAATTCTTGCCTAGGGAGCCTGAGATCTAATGGCATGGAAGATACATACCATTAGGTGTTGGAGCTCAAATATAGAAGTGAAGTAAAAGTGTACAGTGAAGGCTACTGTGGAGATACACTAGGCTAAATTTTCAATCTTTCCCCCTTTTTTTGAAGCTCTTAAAATGGGAAAGTCAATCTACAGAGGCTTAATGAAAGGAGTAGCCATAGAGGAGATAAATTATGTAACAGTCCATAATTAGAGTATTATTGGATGACCACACAGAGATGGGACAAATAGGAGCTCTGTATAACAACATCCAGAAGTAGGGGCAAGTATTCCCTCAATATTAAAGAAAAGAATGACAGAGCCTAGGGGGTAAATAACAACCTCTTTAAAGACCTGCTCTGAGACACTAATCAAAGGAGACTCACCTAATTATTCATTCCTTTAATGTATTTTTTTTATTAGTGCTTGGAAATTTCACACAATATGTCTCAACCAATTATACCCCTACCTCTTCCCAGATCTACTCTTGCCCATCCTACAACTTTGTACCTTTTACCTCCATTAAGGCAAACTCATGACGCCCAAACATCCTTGTGTGTCTGGCCTTCCACTTGCACATAGTCTTATGAGTGTCTACGCATAGGGAAAACTGACATTCCTCTTAATAGCTATCAATTTCTATTGGCTCCTCAGCAGGAGGTGGGACACTGTGCCTAACTCTTCTCTTTATGCTGGAGTTTGGTCTGGCTTGAGCTTTTGCAGGGCTTGTGCATAGCGTTGCAACAGCTGTTAGTTCATAGGTGACCACCTTGCTGTGTCTGAAAAGCTTTGTTACCTTTAGTTATCCATGGCTTCTGGATTGTACATTCTTCCTGCCCCCTCTTCCTCAATGCTCCTTCAGCCTTGGAAGGAGGTGAAGTATATTACGTTCCATTCCAGGTGGAGAATTTTGCAGTCTCTGTACCTTGGCCAGTTGTAGGTCACCGGGCTAATTACCATGTACTGCAAATAGAAGATTCTCTGATGAAGGTTGAAATATGTATTCATCTATGGAAATAATGATAAATCACTAGGAATCAGTTTAGCATTATGTTCATTCAGCAAAATAATAGTAGCAGGTTCTTTCTTAGGGCCCATGATATATCTTGCTATAAGTTCTTGGCCTGATAATGATGCCAGCTATGGGTTTCATCTTGTGAAGCAGAACTTAAATCCAATAATACAGTGATTTGTTACTCCTATGGTGTTCATGCCATACCCGTGGGCATACCTTGGCAGGCAAGTCATTATCATAACTCACAGAGTTCAGAGCTGGGTGTAATTGATGGCTACTTCTCCATTAGTATACATAGCACCTGTTAGCACTATGAAAGCTAGTTAGTAAGAAGGAGGCTTCTGGGTGAGTACCAGCTTGATTTGATCATATTTTATGACTTCAGTATGTGGTGTCTTCAGCACTAGGCTTCTTTCTTTCTGTCAGTTTTGGACAGCAATTAATAGTTTTGGCAATATGCAGTAATGTATGAAGGCCTATGTACTTTCACAGGTCAACAACTTCAAAAGAAGTAGCCTATTCCTGACACTAGGCATTTTACTTATTGCTTCATTATAGGGTAGCTCTATCTTAATTCTCTCCCTCTCTTCTCTTGAATATGTGTATGTGGAGGCCTCTATAGGGATAGGTTTCCACATGACTTTTATGAAAAGCCTTTGGTGTTGCATATTCTTTTCTCCATTCACGTATCTTCTCCATGATCCCCGTCCTTACCCCAGTTTGACTCTTCTTATTCCATTATCCCCATTTATACCAGTGTAGTCTGTCTTGTCTGTTGTAAGGCTTCCCATGCCCTTTTTGTATTTCCAGACCTCTATGGATGTTCCAAGTAAGCACATATACCCAAAGAATCAAAGCTAATAGAATTTGTCTTACACAATTATGAGAAAATACTAGGCCTGGATGTTGAGTTGACATGGTCCTCTAGCTTGCTTACTGGAGTATGTGCAGATTTATCACACAGGGAAAGATAGACTTGGAAGGGTTCAATTTGATGTGGACATGTTAGATGCCTCTGTGGGGGTGTCTTAAGAGGTTCTGTATTTGTATTTTGAACTCTACAACAATGTGGTAGTTTGGCAGTATTGAACCACGCTTCAGCCCTTGAGTTCCGAGTTGTTCAGCAGAGCTTTATGCATATGCTAAGGGATGAGCCAATAATTGTGGGAAAATTAAGGAGTTGTAGAATTACAGCTAAGATACACCACTAACTTTACATTTAAAACACCACCACTCTTTTTTCTTGTGACTTCATATTTCTTTACGTGAGGTTTGGAAAGCAAGGCAGGAGCCAGTCTGCGGAGCTAATGCTTTCAATGGGTAAAGGACAATGAAGGATTTATTGTGTTGCACACTTTCCTGTCTCCCACAGGTACTTTCTCTTTTCCTCATCTGCATGTCCATATCACCAGCCCTTCTCTCTACCACCTCCATCATTGTCTCACACTGTAAACACCATGGCCTCAGCTGCCTTCTGGCAAATGGCCTCTCTGCTTCCAACCATGCCTTTTGACCTCCCATTCATGACAGTATACCCAGTGGTTTAAAAGTGTGGGTTTTTTTTATCACTCTCTGGTTAAAATTGTTTTGCATGGTGTCTTTTCTAACTGAAAATAAATCCTTGCTCATAGGTGGCTTGAGCTTTTAAGTTCTGCTTGCCTTGTATCACTTGCTGATTCTTTGCTTGGGATACTTTGCCATGATCCATCCCTAAGTGACCCACATTATGGTGTCCTTAGTAGGACAGACATGAAACTCCCAGTAGACTTCCCGGAAAAAAAAAATCACACACATTTGGATATTACAGGGCTGGCCAAAGTGTTAGATGTGGTGCTTCCTAATTGCAAAGCTTTTGGAAATAAAGGTGGTTTTAAAAGTGAGGGTTTGCCATTGATGAGAAACATTTCCATGTCTGGTGTTGTCTTAGGAGGCTGCCATTCCTGGTGGAAACACAAGCCACCCAAGGTCCATGTTTGTACAACAAGCACATGGCATCCACTTTATCTCCCTTACTATGCTGTCACCTCTACAAGCAGAGTTTTCCAGCTCGAGTGAGCATCCTCGGGACTGGAACGCCTGACCTTCCTTCCAAGGTCAACTGCAGTTCAGTCGACAGGGGCGAAGCTAGTACATCCATGTTGTGCAATTTGTGCACTGCTCTGATCCGTTTTGTGCCATTCATGTGGGCTTTGTTCTTCTGTCAGACAAAGAGGCTACATTCAGGGAGACAGACATGAAAAATGACCCGGGGAGAAATGGGATTTTTCTAACAAAGAGATCCATCAATGGGAGAACTTATTTAAAAAACATACCATTTATAATGCACAGATTGTGCTCATTGGCACAGTCATCGTTATTCTCAGTTCCCTTTCCAGGATTTGAGAGCAGAGCAGCATCCTCAGACAGCCTCTGTTATAAACGATGGGTTTTCCTTTTTATACCACACTACTGCGGTGTCTGTCCATCTGTTCATCCCTGTTTGCACTAGTGTGATGATTTGTATACGCTTGCCCCAGGGAATGGCACTATTAGAAGATTTGGCTACATTGGAGCAGGTGTGGCCTTCTTTGGAATAGGTGTGGTCTTGCTGGAATAGGTGTGACCTTGTTGGTGTAGGTATGGTCTTGTTGGAGTAGGTGTGTGACTGTATATGTGGACTTAAAGACCCTCATCCTAGCTGCCTGGAAGCCAGTATTCTGCTAGTAACCTTCAGATGAAGTTGTAGATCTCTCAACTCCTCCTGCACCATGCCTGCCTGGATGCTGCCATGTTCCCACCTTGATGATAATGGACTAGACCTTTGAACCTGTAAGCCAGTCCCAATTAAATGCTGTCTTTATAATACTTGCCTTGGTCATGGTGTCTGTTCACAGCAATAAAACCCTATCTAAAACAACTAGTTTCCCTTCTAACTTGTCTCTTCTAAGGTAGTTATAGGAACTATATTCCCCTCCACCCCTTTCAAAATAAAACACATAGAACTTACCTTTCTGCTTTGAGAAATTTAAAACTTCTCCAAAAGTATGCATGCTTTAAAAAAAAAGTGATCCTTAATAAAACATCAGTATCAATCAATTTTGCTTCCAATAAGAACACGTTGACAGCTTGTGTTGCCATGGCTAAGTATACTGTGCATTTGTATAACACTTAATAACAGGCTAGATTCTTCCTCAGTGGACGTTTATGGACCTATGAGCAGTCTTTGTTAATCTTTGGCTTCTTCTTATGGTTAGAGAAAGCCACTGAGATGTTTAAATCAACTCAACCAACATGCTGATAGTTGTGAGCAAAGTACTTCAGAGACTGGCCACACTGGTCTCTCAGAATAAGAAGTGGTAGTATTGAACATGAAGGTAGCCTCCGTGCTAGTGGCCACATGACAGGGTGTCAGGAGGAAGCACCAGGTAAACTTTAAAATATTTAAAACACTTTTCAGCTTTTAACTAGAACCCAGGAGTGTATGCTATGTATCCATGGCATCTTGAAATATACTTTGCTTTCTCTGTTGCTCCTCTCTGTCTTCCTGACACCTCATTGCTCACTACCCTCTTCCAATCTCAGTGTTTGCAAATCCCACAACTGAAGTTTTCATCATGACTGAATAAAACTTCATTGCATTTATGTGCCACCTTTTCATTATCAACTCATCTGCTAATGGACATCTAGGCTGGTTCTGTTTCCTTGCTATTATGAATAGAGCAGTAGTAAATAGATGTGTAGCTACTTCTGTGGTAGAACACAGAGCTCTTTGGGTATATGCCAGGAGTGGTATACAGCTGCATTATAAGATAGTTCTATTTTGAGTCTTCAATAAATATTTTAAAAATAATTTCTATGATGGCTATACCAGTTGATACTGACACCAAAAGTAAAATAAAATAAAAAGCTCTACCTCCCTATCCTGCACCAGCATCTGCTGTCATTTCCTTTCTTGATCTTACCTTTATGACTAAAGTGAGTTGGAATCTCAGAGTAGTTTTACGTTGCATTTCCCCGATGGCTAAGGATGTTGAACGAGTTCGAAACTATTTATTGACCATTTCTGTTTCTTCTCGAGAACTGTCTGTTCAGTTTCCTGGACAATTTATTGATAGACAGTTTTGGTATGTTATTGTTCAATTTTTACAATTCTATACATGCTATGGGCATTAACTTCGTTCTGAAGTATAGCTGGCAAAGATTTTCTCCTCTTGTTTAGGTTTCTCTAGTCAGCCTGTTGAGAGTATCCCTTGCAGAAATTCCGATTTTTAATGCATATAACCCAATTTAAAAGCGAGCCAATAAGTAGTACTGTTGTTTGGTCTCTGACTAAATTCTTACATCCAAGTTCCTACTGTGGCTTCCCTGGATGATAGACTGTCACTGTGATCTACAGGGTAAAATAAACCCTTCCTCTCTACATTGTCATGGTGATTATCAATGATCAGAAAGCAAGCTTGGACTAGTAATACCCTTGTGATATTAATTCTGTAGTTCAGGATCTTTCCTCATCTAGAATCTTCTCTGATTTCTTTTTTTCAAGTTCTTTATGTTTTCATCCTAGAAGTTTTTCACCTCCTTGGTTAAGGATGGTTTTGTTTTGTTTTGTATTGTATTTTCTTTTAAAGATTTACTTATTTATTATATGTAAGTACACTGTAGCTGTCTTCAGACACCCCAGAAGAGAGCATCAGATCTCATTATGGATGGTTGTGAGCCACCATGTGGTTGCTGGGACTTGAACTCAGGACCTTCAGGAGAGCAATCAGTGCTCTTAACCTCTGAGCCATCTCTCCAGCCCTTGTATTGTATTTTTTAAGCCACTGTTCATGAGATGCTTTCCCACTCTCCTCTGGGCATGCTGAGTTTAGCTCTCATGATGTTTCTAGTGCTCTGTACTGTCTCCTTCTGGCTATCCCAGAGCCTGGTACTCAGTCTCTCATTCCACTCCAGTCGTGGGACCCGACTCAGGCTAGCTGCTTGGCATGATGGGTTCTTTTCTGAGAAAGTCCCATTTGGTCTTATTTTTGCTTTTGGCGGCTCTTTATTTTATTGCTGTATTGTTGTTGTTGTTTTTAAATCTTTCTTTCTTTTTTTTTTTTTTACAGTCCAGTCATTATCCCCCTCCCATTCTGCCCTCCAATAGTTCCTCATCCCATTCTATCTCTCCCATCTCCAATAGGATGTCCCCACACCCCCGCAACTTCCCACACACTGCCAGGTCTCCCCATTCCCTGGGGCCTCAAGCCTCTCAAGGGTTAGGTATGTCTGTTCTCTTTGAGGCCAGACCAGAAAGCCCTCTGTGTTGGGTCCTAGGACCAGCTAGTGTATGGTGCTTGGTTGATGGCTTAGTGTCTGAAAGATCACTGGGGTCTAGGTTTGTTGAGACTCCTGGTCTTCCTATGGGCTTGCCCTCCTTCTCAACTTCTTCCAGCCTTTCCCTAATTCAACCACGGGATCCCCGACTGCAGCCCATTGGTTGGGTGTAAATATCTTCTTCTGTCTCAGTTGCTTGTTGGGCCTCTCGCAGGGCAGCCATTTTAGGCTCCTGTCTGTATGTACATCACAGCATCAGTAATATTGGTTGCTTTTAATCTTGACTTTGTTTCTATTTGAATGCCTGTTCTAGCACATGATGCTTCTAAGCTTAGTCATAGTATTAGCTCCAGTCCCCAGAAGACAGCCTCTTTAGCAGCAGGAAGCAGGTCAGCTCCATGCCTCCTTCCCTCTGTAGACTCCCTCCTTCCCTCACTCATTCCTGTTCAATTTTCAGTCTCCCATTAGGTCTGAACACACAGAAGAAGGCATGCAATCAAAGGTAGCTGATCTGTTATCCAGACCTCGGCATGGCAATAGGTGTGTTCTACCAATCTGTAATTATTATGGATTAAAGATTCGTGTCCACAAAACTTCATATGTCAGAATCATATCCACCAGGAAATGGGACTTGTCAGCCACTGTGTTAAAAGTGAGACTTTCTTGAATGGGGGTCATACCCTTTGATCGTAGCCAAAGGAACTGGTTTGCCTTTTCTACTATGAGAAGATGTAGGTGCTGGCTAAGTACCAGGAAACCAGTCTTAACCAGATGTCAAATTTTCAGACTCTGTGATTAAGAACTTCCTGACATCCATGACCTTGAGAAACACATAGCTATTTGGAAGTTACCAAGTCAAGATATTATGTTGCAGTAGTGGAAACCGGAACACCACCACCACCACCAAACTCACATATTTGAGTTAACCAAAGGTATGGGTGCAAAAAAATTATCAAATCTCCATCTCACAAATCTCTATTTCATAATTATTTTATTATTCAATGTGTAAGGGTACCTGCTTGTGTACTGCATGCATGGAACATAGTGTCTGAGGAGACCAGCAGAGGGTGATAGATACCCTGGAACTGGAGTGAACAGTTGATTCTGAGCTGCCATGTGAACTCTGGAATGTGAATCCCAGATTTCTAGAAGAGCAGTCAGAGCTCTTAACTCTGAGTCATCTTTCCAAAATTTATTAGAGTGCATTCTGTGCACAAGTTCTGTTAGACACACACTTTCAAAGAAAGATGTTGTAGGATCCATTCAAAGAATCATGTGTATGAAATGTTTTCCAAATTCTAACTTTAAAACTCTTTCTTCTCTTTTTCTGAGAACTCATGACTTGGTTTCTTAAAATGCATTTTTTGAAGCCCATAGCTTCTCTTTGAGATACAAAACTAAAGCTTTATAGTATTCTTTTCCCTCAGACTTAATTAAAACACAATCAAGTTTTACTTTGCTGGTAGTTTAAGGCTCAGGCCTGGAATAACATTTTATTCCTTGCCAATTGGTTTCATCCACACATCTTCAAATAAAACAAAGTGTTAAAATAGTTTAACATCATGGCGATATTTTTAAAAAGCTATGCATTTAGTTGGTTAATAAAGTCCTCACAATAAAGAACTCAAGTACCTAGACTTCCAGTACTCTTTCTTTTTTCCAGGTTTCATCTTTACTTCATTTATGAAATATTATTAGTGCCATGTGCCATGACAGTCTTTCAGGTTATGTATTCTATCTACTTACTATAGTTCTGCATCCTTTTCTGTATTTGCCTCAGTTCCAATTTCATTGATACCTTGTTATATTTGGTTGAATGTATTTGCCTTCGTTCCAATCTCATTGATACTTTGTTACATTTGACTGAATGTACTTGCCCCAGTTTCAATCTCATTCACATTTTGTGGCATTTTATTGAATGTATTTGCCTTAGTTCCAGTCTTATTCATACTTTGTTACATTTGATTGAATGTATTTCCTTCAGTTTCAATTTCATTCACATTTTCTTACATTTGTTTGAAAGGCTGGGATAAAAATATGAATGAGGATGACTTTTATTTTCAAGAGTTTCATAGGTTACATGTTCTACACTTGGGCATATGTATTGTGAGTTCTTTGTGGTCATGTATTACTTTAGAACTAGAGTAGCCATTTAATATAATAACAAAAGATATTGGGTGTAAAGTGCGTCAAATACCAGCCTATTAACTTGGCAAACTTACATTCCATTTTTAGTACTTAGTCAAGAAAGAAAATTCTCTTAATTATAAATGAATTTCAAACTGATGGAAGTTAAAATTTTTCCTTAGATATGACTTTTGTATCCAAAATACTGTCAAAAGATTAGACTCTTAAATATATTCTTTTAAAATGCTTACAGTAGACAGGAATAGTCTTAAAAAAGCTCTTTGCACTGAGTGGTGAATAGAGAGAAGCTGAATAAATCTGATGCTCACTTCTGGTCACCAAATACTCCACTCATTTATCTTTGAGCCCTGAAATCCTATGTACTTGCATTTTAGGCCATGGCTTTCTTAAAATTTCCCACTTTTGGGGAAATTTTTGCATGACCCGAGTTATGGAGGCATGCAAAATAGTTATACCAGCCAAACATTTGCTAATAACATAAAGAAATGTATTTTAAAGTAATTCTTTAGTGTGCATGTGCCACACACACTCATCTACTCCAGTCACATCCAAAATATTGGGGATAAAATCCTGATTAAGGATAAGAGGCAATAAGGACCCAAAAGGAGTTCTGTGCCTCCTGGAGATTCAGACAGTCGCTGGTATCTCCTAACTCAGATGTGTTCCAGATCAGTCTTTCCAATCGTTAACATGCCCTCATAATTAGGCATAAAGGTACCCCAAGAAATGATTCGTAAATGGCTAAGATTGGGCATTATCCCCTGGCCAACATAATGTTTCCAACCTATCCTAGTTTAACACCAAGCTGTCCATAGCTTGGAATTTCACTCAAAGAATCTGCCTTGCCACAGCTAGCAACAGGGGTCAAGCACATTCCTTAGGGCAATAGACAGTTCATAATAGTTAGAAATGTTTTATATACTAGAGAGTAATGAAGGGCTTCCACTCAAGGACATTAGCTAGAAGTGTTAGGTCAGAACCTTAGTCATTGCCTCCAGCAAAACCATAGAATTAGTATAGGAATACCAAATTAGCCCCAGCAGGGAGGGCTCCACTCCTCTTCCTCCTGCTTCACACCTAGCTACCAGACCCTGCTGACCTTGGTGGGGAGGTCACTTGCCTACAGTGACCTCAGTCTTGAGTCCCTTGCTGTAACCCCCTGCCCGCCTACATGACTCTTGTCATCTGCCCTGCGTGCTGTATGGTATTTAAGCCTGAATTTCACCTTGTACAAATACATTCAGATTCACCACACCATGTGTCTCGAGTCTGTTTGTCATTTGAATTCTCATCCTGTGGAAATTGGGGTCTCTGCAACGAACCCAGTTGCAGCACACATGTACTTTACCATTTATTAATTATGCAGGCAAATTTACATACTGATGACGTGGTTATTCTTGTCTATTTTTATTTAAAGAATTAAATTTAGTTTGATTATTTGACATGCCAAGACATAAAGCATCTTCAATTTTTAGAGTTATTTGGTAGTCTGATTGTGTTAGTGCTGAGAACACTGCTTTACACACACACACACACACCACACCACACACCACACATATACACACATACACACACATCTAATGCAAAACTGCAGAAGTATGTTTATGGACATTTCAGAATTTTCTGTAAATTCCTTTCTAATCCTAAACCCAACTTTACTTAACATTTTTAAAATTAAACTTGTCATCAACTGGAACAGTAGTTGTTTGAAAGGCAAACATGCTTACACTGAAGTCCAAAGGTATGCTAACTTGATACTTGCATACAAGAACTGGCAGTAAGAAAATATTGTTCCTGTTTTTTGTAATTAAATCATAATATTTCTGTAAGGGTTAAAAAACTTTGCATGAACAGGACAAACACTACAGCTCAAAATTCATAACTTATAAAAGTTTCAGATCTGAGCTGAAGTGTTTCAGGCAGTATTTGTTGGTGCTGTGGACATGACAGCCCACACAAAGCTTACATGTTGTATGTTCAATGCATGCTGTGTGTTCAGAAACACGGCTGCATGGAGCCAGAACACAGGTGAGTTCTGCCTGAAATACCCCAGATTCTTCATACATATGATTTTAAATTAATTCAGAAATTTACTATAGCCAACTTTTTCATGATCCCTGTATTTAGGTCTAGGTCTGGCCAAGAGCTACAAGCCACAGTTGAAGAATGTGAGCTCTAGAAATCTTTCTAGGTAGTGGATATATTCCTTAGTACCCAGATCTTCTATTTTCGCAAGTATGACCTCAAAAGATACATGTCACATAGACACCTGACCATTTATCTAAGCATGGATCTCATGCTACTGAAAAAGAAAATAAAAAAATCCAACACAAATTTGCCCACGTAAACCTGGGATTGAAAGAGTTAAATTTGAGACCAGGGTTAGAGAGGATTGCTGAAAACCACAGGGGCCAGAGGATGGCTGGGCCAGGGAAAAGCTGACCAGGGGAGTACAAATCTCAGAGATAAGGCAAGGAGGTGCCCGGCTGAGGCGCCTGAGACACGCCTGGCCAGACATTGAGTGATGGACCCTGGGCCATTTGTTTTTCTTAAGTGTTAGCTAAGAGTCAGTATGAACTTTGAATAGCACTCTCCCCTCTTGCTAGGAATTTCTTTCTTTCTTCTTTTTTTTTTTTAGGAATTCTTAACTCTGATCTGCACAAACAACATTCAAAATAGCCAATCATGTATAGCCACACCAATTCCTTTGTCTCCCCAGACCTTTTTCCTGTAAAATCCCCGAACCTCTGGGCTTCATGGTCGATTCCTGGTCTCCTGTGTGAGATTGGGGGTTGAACCAGAGCTCTGAAATAAAAATGCCTCATATTTTTTACATCAAGATGGCCTGTCGTGTTCTTCGGGTGCATGTCTCCTGGGACTTGAGGGGGAACTCCCTATGGGGTCTTTCACTACCAGTGCTTAAGTATAAAATATCGAGAGAAATGTCTATTGAAATGTTTGAAAAAAATTCTTATAAGAAAAGTAATTTTGAAAAATTATTAAGTTATTTCATTTGCTTTTTAGCTATTAAATTTCATCTCCAAATATCTGTACTACAGATTCATTATATCAAATTTTGTAAATTAAGACAGGCTGAAATGCAAATTATTCTGTCTTTAATGATCATGATACCAGAGGGAGTATTTTTCTGTTGAACTAAACTAACATATTTAAAGTTAGAATAAACAGGGTTTTTTTCTGGAGATTATTTATTATAGTGATATATGACATACATGCTGTATTAAGGAGTTTAGGCATATGCATATGATGAAGTATTTTTTAGGAAAACATAATGTCAATATAGGTATTAGAATGGTTGATAACTACTATGTCAAGATAATTATATTGACAAGATGTCAAAAATGTATCCATTTAAAAAACCACCAGATCATGAAAAATTTAAATTCAATTTCTATTAAGAGCACAATCATGTAATTTACATGAACTGTTTTAAACTTTCTTCATTTTAATGTTTTGATTGTTATTTTATGTGTGTGAGTGTCTTATCTGCATGTATGTCTGTACACCGCATGCATGCAGTGCCTGTGGAGGCCTGAAGAGGGCACTGAATCCCAGGAACCTGGAGTTATGGATAGTTGTTAGTCACTATGGGTGTTAAGAATAGAACCCAGGTCCCTGGGAGAACAATTAGTGCTTTTACCTGACAAGTTACCCCTCCCACGCCTCAGCATTTTTAAATTACAGGTTTATTTTTATTTTATATGTATGAGTATTTTGGTTACATATATACAGGCACATTGTGTGTGTGTGTGTTCACCGTGCTTGCAGAGGAACAAGAGGTCGTTGGATCCTCTGGAGCTAGCGTTGTAGACAGTTGTCAGCCATCATGAAGGTGCTGTGACTTTTCACCTTTGTCCTCTGCAAGAACAGCACTGTTTTAGAGCAATAAAACATATAAAGCATTTAATTTCTAAAGTTATTTGTATATTAATAATAAAACGCAAAAGAGGAATTATATATCCATTTTATTTCTCAGCATAAGTACAAATATCTTAAGACTATATTGATAAATGAAGCTCACCATTTCAAGTTAATGAGCACAGTCACCAAAATTACCATAGTATGTGTAAATCTAAGATGTTATCAAAAAATACGTCAAAGGCAGAAAGGGAAAAAAGCATGAGAAGACTGGGAAAATCACAAATAATTTTAGACATGGTTTTCTATCAACAATTTCAACTTCAAATTATTAAGTTTTATAAAAGCGTGAAGAGAGTTGGTTTGTTGCTATTAACTGAATGTTTGTACCCTGCTGACCTGGAATGTTAAAGCCCTAATCCCAGTGTTTTAGAACTTAGTGCTAGGACCTCTGGGATATGAGCAGGTCTTGCAGACTCTGCCCTTACCCATTTTTTTTTAAAACACACACATTCATTTAATCCAAAGCCAACTATTGAAGCACAGTACTATACACAAAATTAAAACCCAAGAGCTATGTTAGAACGCTGTCTAACTGGCAAAATAAATATATTTCAATAGCATCAGAGAGTGCTATAATATTGAACAAATACAGCACACCTTTTTTTTTTCAATCATATTTTCTTTAATCTTGGCCTTGGTAAAAGCTCAATGTACCTGTGCTTCATCTTTCTTTCTTATTTTGTCTTTTTCTTTCTGCCCTTAGTTTTGAACACTCTTATAGAAGAGAGTCCAAAGAGCTTCCCTGTCTCTTGTGTCATGTGAATGATCTAGGAAGTAGGTGCTCACCAGGTACTAAATATGCTGGTGAACTGATCTTGTTTTAAATGTGTTCTTAGCTACAGACACCGTGACACTGGTTACTGAGTCCATGCACACAAATGAATGGAGTCCAATACCATAATCACTTAGAAATGGAACTTAAAAACAGAATAGATGAAAAATAGTCTTTAAACTAGCGTAAAGTCTCTGAACATCTAGAAATACATGTTATAAAATTTCAACATCTGTACATTGGTACCTATCTAGCTCTGATAAATCACTGCAAACTGTATTTCTTAAGAAAACACAGATGAAGCCTAGGCTCCTTGAAGACAGAGCCATCAGATTAGGAGATGGTAGACAAACTCCATGTGCATCCCAGTTCTATATGTAGCTCCAAAGTCATAAGGTCCTACATTCCCATTTAACTCAGATATTCAATGGCAAACCCAGGGAGAGACAAGGAAAGAGAGGGTTCCATGAAGCTATTTTAAAAGCTGAGCAACCCCTGAAGATACAACTTAGAGAGTGCAGTCAGACCTCAGATAAATAGTTTGGAAGCTTAAGTAATTCTTTGTCAAACAAGTAGGCTGATCAGTTATACATAAATCACGGCATTGTGTTTTCACTGTATATCTGAGTTGACTTGTAAACTACAGGGAAAATTTCAAATGAAGCCTGTACTGGGGCTCTCTGGAGGAACAGTGAGTATATATTAAAGGGGGGTTTATTAGACTGACTTATACAATACTGTCTGAGTAATCCTACAATGGCTGGCTCAGACTGGAGAGGCTGACAACAGGGTAGCTGACCAATTCACAAGGCTGCATGGATCAGCAGAGTCTCAGACTGGTGCTGAAGACCTGGAAGATTTCTTGAGAGCTGCTAGCCTTCAGTCCAAGCTAGTAGCTGCTTCTCAAGTCTGTAGAGGAATTAGCAGCATCAGCATCAGCATCAGCATCAGCATCAGCATCAGCATCAGCATCAGCAGCATAGATTATTAGCTATGAGAAAGAAAGCAAACAGGGCAAATGAATCTCCCGTTCTCTTGTGTCCTTTTATCCGGACCGCCACCAGGAGATATGGCCCACATTTAGGGCTTGTCTGACTGCTTTACATAATCTGCCAGGAAAATATTTTGCCTTTTAATTGATTCCAGATTCAGTCAAGTTGACACCCAAGATTAGCCATCACAAAAACCATGTAAAGAACTTACTGCATTTCACACTCAGTTAACTGGAATATGCTTGTATCACCCCAACATTTATTTGCATTTGCTTAGGTTAAAACAATCAATTATCGTAAGTTAAAAATCCATGTCCTTTTAACATTTGGAAACAATTAAGTCCTTAAGCTTTGCTGTAGAATGCTTCATGGGTGAGTTAGGATAGAAACAGTAGTTCAATCTGCTTCAAAAGGCACATGTGTCTTTAAAAATCTATTATTGTAGGCAAATTGCTTTCATTCTCATGCAGGTTATAGCATCTCAGGGCAAGGCAGATCACTGAATATTTGCCTGTGGTTGTCACTGACTAAAGTCACAGACCATTCATTGTCCACCCTTCGGCTTCCTACCCACTCTGCATGTTAATATTTTGGGCCTAAGACAGAGATTTATCAGCAACAAATCCAATAAATATTGAAGAGGGGAAGCAGTCTCCTGGGGTCGGGCATTGTGCTTTTCTCTGTTTATAAAGGACGATTTTCATTCATTTCTTGCTCGTCCTCTCCAGGGCAGCGTGCTAGCAGTCACTTCTCTGTTGCCTCTGTCCTTGTCTTTATGCGCGTGCTTGACTTGGATGAGTCCTTCTGTTCATCTGGGAATGCACAAAGCAAGGCGAACCTCCCTGTTGATGGTTGCTATTTCAGAGAGGCTCATTACTCGACTGCTATTAAAGGTTGGGAAGTTGCTTGTGACCACTGCAAAGGCTGCAGGCAGCCTTTCCATCCCGTAACCAGGTTGGCACCACAATCCCTTCCTGCCTCCAAATGCAGTGGGCTGTAATGCAATAGAATTCAAATCCTTGGGTGCTTGGAGCAGCCAGGCACCAGGCCCAGAGGCCCTTTCAAATCAAGGTTTTTTACTCTTATTTTAATCCATGGGAGATGCCAGCGTCTCTCTCTGCTTCACAAAGGCAGGCAAAACTGTACAAAGAGGCTGGTAAGACAGTCTGGCAGAGGAAGCTCAACCCTATTCTGTCATGGAAAAAAATAAAAGCAAACCCACATCTATTGTTCATTGTGCTAATCAGCTCTTTCCACTGCTTGGGGATGGATTTAGGAAGAAAATGATACAATGAATAAATGAGGGTGAAAGTTGGTCCAGGCACATCTATAGCCAGCACAAGATTGATCATGTTTTTTACTCTACGGAGTAAATATTAGCAGTCACCTTCTCTTGCTGTTGGGTAAGGCTGAACATTAAGTCACTGGTGGTGACAAGGACATGACTTTACTAGGTCATCCAGATGCAGCTTAGCTCTGGTTACCACCTAAGGCCGAGATGTATGGACCACATCACCGAGACGAAGAGCTGTGTCATTCGGTGCATTGTTGCTTAGAATTCCCGGATGCAGATCTTGCTCCGTCATTTATTATATATGAGGATTTGATCCCATTGAAAAGTTTTCCATGCTCTGGAGAGAAAACAAAGGGTGATGCTAGTCTCTCTAATGCAAACTAGATGAGTAGACCAATGGGAAGAGCACCAAGATGCTACTTATTGGTAGTCTGTAGACCTGCTTCAGCAGCATGGCCCAGGGGCACTGCTGGAAATGCAGATTCTCCAGTTGTGTTCATGAGAGTGTAGCAGAATCAATCTTTGCAGAATGCTTACTGCCATGACATTGAGAAATATGATTGCTACTTAGACACTGGCCCTGAGAACTCTGGATGGCTTGCCTCCCTGGTAAGTACCCTCCTTATTAACACCCCATCAAGTCCTTTCCTTTTGTTTTGGCTTAAACATTGTGCAGATAACTGAGCGTGCCCAGGGACATTCCTGTCTTTCATTTTCTAACCTTTTGAACATGTGTTCTATAACCTTGAGCTAAGCAGGACCCAAAATGTACCTGTCATCTTTCCTTCTGGGACAATAGGTGGCACACATTGAAGAATACTTTGGGAGGTATCTCCCACTATCTTCTCTCTGCTGTAGATAGTAAATCTCCATTCTTACTTCTTGGTAAGCTTGTTTTGGGCTTTGGATGTATCATGATGCATACCCCTTACTTTGGTTCCACTTGCAGTTCAACTCGAAGGTTCTGTGCTTAGTTTCTCCTCCTGAACAAAACAAGAAGAGTATAAGGAACATATTAAGAGAAATGAAAAGATTATTTCATGTTGCCCTCTAAGGCTCGGTGTTGCTCCTAAATGTTTGATTTCTACAGGTGTATTCAAGAAGCGATTTTCTCACAGAAATTTTATAGCAGTGAAGAGAACTCGGCCTTCAAGGGATGCAAAGGTCGACAAAGCAGCATTTCTGTATTTATTGTGCGGGTGTGACTTTAAGACCTCTTAGCAGTCAACAGTCTTTTGGATTTAGGGATGAGCTCATCACCACACCGACTTGCTTTATTTCACATCTAATGGTCGTTAGTAACATGGCATAGAAGCAGAGATCTTCCATAAGCTTTCATGTCAAGCTTATCACAATCCCATAATGCTTGGTCAGCGAGGCATCTACACTGGATAGGATCAGAATGCCAGAGCCCATGGATTGCGCTGAAGTGAAAGGATGCAATTGTACCTGAAATGGACAGAATAAAAGCTTCAAGGCCACACTTAAAGTAGCAGGGCAACCTGTAAGAGACTGGAATTCACAGAGAAAAAGGCCTTATGCCCAGTCTTAAAGGCAAAGGGGAGAAGTTAGCTGTTTGTAAACTGTGAGGTGACTGCGACTCACAGGCTATTTTAGTCATGGGGGCCCCAGCTGCTTAGAAGGACCCATCAATAACTCAACTGCTTGGCCTTTCACAGGTACTTCCTTTTCATATGGTGCCACATGGGCAGTATAAATCTATAGGTAAAACCCTGGTTCTTCATTCCTAAGAGTTGACAGTATGGACGTATGCCCCTGAGAGGAAAGGATCATTTAACAGGGGAAAGTTGAAGGTTCTAAAACTTTAACAGACAAGGAGTGGCTTGGGTTCTTCCCAGTCATCATTACCTATGAGTAACAGCATGCAAATGACACTCTGTTGACTTGTACAGTTTGCTGTCTCATTGCTATAACCACGAGACACTCTGCAGAGTATGGATCTGCCTGTACCACGGTGACCAGAACAAAATACACTCTCCCTATAGGCACACAACTAGGAACAAAGGACCAGAAGGTGCTGTAGCATGAGAGCTTAGCCCTTCAAAGTCTACTGGTTAGAAGTCATCATCCTTCTTGAAGATAGATTTCTCCCATTTCCTTACTTTCCCCAATGTTATTTTAAT
The DNA here is from genome assembly GCF_008632895.1 of Mastomys coucha. Lineage (NCBI taxonomy): Eukaryota > Metazoa > Chordata > Mammalia > Rodentia > Muridae > Mastomys > Mastomys coucha. Next base: position 60,998,931 of record NW_022196896.1, on the reverse strand, counting down.
CTTCTGTGCGAGATGGTATTTATGCAAGAATCCAAATATATACCACCACCACTATCATGCGTTTTCCTTTTTATTTGTGGTTTTATGTGGTGTGTGTTAGTGATGCATTTTCTTTCTATTAAAGTATTTATTGCTTGATATGGTTTTAAAACCATATAAATTTAGAATAAAGATTGTATCGCCTAGAAATTGTATGCTTTCCCCCTGACTAATAAATTTATCGCATTCTGATACTTCCTCATGGTTAATCTTGAGGGGTTAAGACAGATGCTTGCTGGCAAGGGCCTATTCTATCAACCCGATTGAGATCTATTAAAGATGCTGGCTTGAAAATGTAATTGGAGGCTGAGAGAGAGTGTGAAAGCTGTTGGCACTTTCCTGTGGAAGGCAGATGAGACTTAGCCCACACAGCCTTATTCTGGGTTACCAAGAGAAAGAGGACTAGAAGTCACATGAAGGTGCTTTACCGCCACAGAAAGGAAAAAAAAAATTCCAGCAATGTGCAACACTTTGGTAATAAGAAGATTGTTAGGAAATACTCTGAATATCTTATGCCCAGGAATGATAGAGTTCTTTCTAAAGGTTATTTTAAGCATTTGATGATTCCAGAAGCTCCTAGAAGCCTGTCTAAAACTAGTGGCCATTTCAGCATGTTAGATTAAGCCCAGTGAGCTCGCAAATACAGAGATTACTAGATTTAAGAAAAGCTGATGTATGGACACTATGATGTATATAAGACTGTGCCAGAAATGGGCTTGTGTTTGGGTTAGGCCAAGCTACCTCCAAATACGGCATTTGAGGAAATGTCTACACAAACTTCTGCTAGTGATAAAGCTTATGCACAGAAATTAAGAGTTTCTGTTTCTTTGGGTCTTTTTTTTTTTCTGAAGGTCTTAATATTGTATAAAATTGAGATAAATAAATATAGGTGCTTTTTTCCCTGTGTAGCTGTTTTGTTTTGTTTTTTATTATTATTATAGGTATCACTTTTCTACACTTGATGATAGGTGAGACCGAGGCACTAGCTTTTGTCTTTTGTAGGTATCCCTATGTCAAGACGTCCTTAGGCTTTGGAATTCACTAGAAGGGCTCACAGGAAAAGTGTAAGGCTTTCAGATTGTTGTGAAAGGATACATATTCCATCAGCAACAAAAAGGGAGGGAGGATGCTGGGTGCAAGAGTCTAAGCACTAAGTTCTCTGTGGATTTAATCTCCTAGTCACGAGGTGAGAAGACAATGCACCAGGTTCTGGCCGCCAGCTAAGGTCTCCCGAGCCTTGGCTGCTCAGGGACGTTTTTATTATAGCCAGTTGCTTAAGCCTTTGGCACCTGTGCTGGCTATTTTTATATCCGCCTGACATAAGCTATAGTAATCTGAGAGGAGAGAACCCTGAATGTTTTCTTTTTTTTCTCTTTTATTTTTTTAAAGATTTATTTATTTATTATATGTAAGTATACTGCAGCTGTCTTTAGACACCCTAGAAGAGGGCATCAGATCTCATTACAGATGGTTGTGAGCCACTGTGTGGTTGCTGGGATTTGAACTCAGGACCTTCAGCAGAGCAGTCAGTGCTCTTTACCGCTGAGCCATCTTGCCAGCCCCTGAACATTTTCTTAATTAGTGATTGATGGGGGAGGGCCCAGTCCATTGTAGGGGTTGCTCTTCCTGGCTGGGTGGTCCTGTGTGCTATAAGAAAGCAGGCTAGGCAGTTCAGGGGGAGTAAGCCAGTAAGCATCACTCCTCCACAGCCTCTGCATCAGCTCTGGCCTTAGCTTCTGCCTCTACAATCCTGTTCTGTTCGAGTTTCTGTTCTGACTTCCTCAGATGATGAACGGTGATGTGGAAGTATAAGCCAAATAAACCCTTTCCTCCCCAAGTCGTTTTTTGGTCATGGTGTTTTGTCATAGTAATAGAAACCTAACTAGGACAGTACACAATGATTAATGATTCTTAGGCTCCCCCACACCTCACCCCCTGAAGGCAAATGGAGGCCAATTAGGCCTTCAGTCTCAGCTTTGGCTAGCAGTGTATCACAAAGGCAGAGTCTCTTCTTTCCCCTTTCCCCTTTCTTAGCTCAGCAACATTCACATTTAAGGTTCTCACTGAGAGTCTAGCTTACTTTAGTCCCAGCAAAAGCCTGAGTTGGTGACTACTGGTTTTATTTAATTGATGAAGATATAATTGCAAAACATAACTTTTTAAAACCTGTTTGGTGTTTTGTTAGCTGAGAGTCTTAGTGCCAAAAGAAAATCCAATTTTTCATATTTCTGGGCTTTTTCTTCTTACATGACACCTCAAAGGACAACTTAACACCTGGAAAAATGATCATGCATTACGGCAGTTACGTTCCATTGCCCTGACCAAATATCTGAAAAATAGCAGTAGAAGGATTTATTTTGTTTCAAAGCATAAGAAGGTAGAGCCCATCACGGTGGGTAAGGAGGGCCTGTTAGAGCTTGAAATGGGAGAAGCATATGGCAGGATATACCCAGACTTGGGTAGACCAGGAGCCAGGAGCAGGAAGTGCTGGCATTAAGCTGGCTCACTTTGGGTCTATAGTCTCCGGAGTGTTGCTGCCACATTTAGTCTCACCCCTCGATGGTTAAAGTCTCTGGGAACACCTTCACAGCCAGCTCAAAAGTGTGTTCCTTAGATAATTCCAAATCCAGTCAGGTTACTGGTGAAGATTAACCATTGTTAGCTTTACCTGTCTCAGCAGATGGGCTGAAGAAATTGAATGCATGCCCAGAGTTTGCAAAGCATATTGTTTCAGATCCTGTGCTGACACTATTTCTAAGACTGCACTTTAGACTTTAATGAAGAGATTGCATGATAATTTGGTTTTATCTCCTCTCCTCCGCTCAGATTTTCAGGAATATAAATGATAGGAAAGTTTATATTTAATTGTATTTATGTATTCATCCGTAAGCTGGTTATAGATCCATTGCCACAATTTCATGGTAGAGTCATTGATTTTAGTTATTATGCAAAGCTTTGAGAATTGCTTTAAGTTCAAGATATTGCAGGGTGTGATGCAGTAAGTTTATTATTGTTGCAGAGTGCTTAGTGGTGATGGGTAATTCTGAATAATCTGGTCATCTCCACAGAGTGTATTTGAAGGTACTTCATCTCATTATCACTTGGGTGACAAGAGGGTTGGAGGACAGTAATTTAGCAATGATATCAGCGATCAGGCTGCATCTAGACATCCCTCCAGAACCTTCTTGGATTTAATCCATTCAAGAGATTGTTCTTTGCAATGAGCTTAATCTAAATTTGTGAAAAATAAGAGCATTGGGATTTTCTCAGATTTAATATTAAAATATAAAGCCACTCAGAACAGTAAATGATGACAGTAAGATTTGGAGAAAATGGTAAGGTGATTCCAAATATTAAAACTATTTTTAGTAGTGTGGGTAATTCATGCCAGTGGTAAGGGCACAGGGAGACCACTTCACAGGGCTACACCAGCAGCCTGAGGTGTTCTCTTAATATTTCAGAGACTTTGTTTTTGGCCACACTGGTTATTTGTGACTTTGATGCAGAAAAGCATTTATGGACCAGCCACCATGTAACTGACCTGGAGACTTTATTGAATATATTTTAATCGGTAGAAAGACAGGTGCTCAAGAAAAGAACGAAAGCCCATCCAAGAGTGGGGGTGTGCACTTCTCAAATAAGAGCAACAGATAGAAGACACACTTAACTGTGGGTACCGGCTCCTTGAATATCTTGAGCATTGGCCATCCATACCATTTGAGTGGCTCTCGAGTTATATCTCCCTGCACAGGGGCCATGCTAATCTCTGTAATTGTTCCAATTTTAGTATCTGTGCTGTTGAAACCAGTGCTCAAGTTACATCTCAAAAAGTTTCTAAAAAAAATCTTCCCCACCCTTCTTGAAAAGTGAGAATTGTAGCCTGGCTCCCAAGGTACTTTGGATGTAATTGAAATCTGGTAAGTTGAGACCAAGAGCCACTGGAGTTGCACGTGGTATTTAGTATATCTTTTCCTTGCAAGGGGGATTGGTTTATGGTGAGATTCATTGACAATTGCAGGTTTATAACTGGGAAGGAAGAAAGGCCATAAGCAGTTGTTAATTTTACTAGAATATTGGCACAAGGCTTCAGCCAGATTCCTGGGTAATAAATTCTTCCTTTTTTCTTAAATAGTCACAGTGTTCCCTGTCATCCTATCCCATTTCTACTCCATTTAAGAATAACCTGATCTTTCAGCTTCTACAACTAGAACAGGAGCTCTTTGGATAACTTCTGTTTTTGAGCATTAGGTATCAAACTTAAGCCTACACACACAGTAGGCCAATGATCTATGTATTGGGCCTTTTAATACTTTTAATGGTCTTGATAAACTATATCCTAGACAGGCCTTGAATCTGAGCTCCTCCTTCCTTAACCTTTCCAGGGACCTGTGCTTCCAGGCCTTTGCCACCACGTCTGGCTCAAATGGTAGTCTCTGTTCCTAGCATGGAGTTTCCATAGCTATGGAATGAATAAATGTAGCTATCTATTTGGGAAGCTTCTATTTCGGAAGTCTGGATTAAGCGTGATATTACATAAAACTTCTAGAAATATTTGAATCAATGCCTTAAACTACTCAGAAATAAAAGTTGTGTCTCCTGTCTCCTGGTGACTTACAAAACAAGGAAGTGAATTAGTAAACACAGAGAAGTTTGTAAGTGTACATTTCTTCCCAGTATAATCTTTTGAGTTTATATTAAATAAAGCTAAGTTGCTCAATCAACAATTTTTCCATGTGTGAGGGCCTTTGTATATAAATGACTTAGTTTGCTTGGGTCTAACACTGATAGGACATGATTGATCTCTAAAAGTTTTATGAAGAATCACAGACTGTGAAATTAAAGGCAGCTGAGTTGTCTGACTTAGTTTTTCCCTTTGAACAGACACCTGTGCTTCTGGTAGTAGAAGCTGTGTTTTATATCTGTTATTGACTAGTCCATTAATTACCCATGTCTGACAGTAATTAATGTCATGTTACCTTCTAGTTTATATCAGGAAGACCTACCAGACTTTCCTAACATGCTAAAATGCCAGCTAGAGTGTTTCCCTAGTCCTCCACCCAACTCTAATGTCAGCATTGGAGTGGGACATTATGACTTTTAGTTCAGGATTTGCTTCATAAATAGCAAATGTAGTGCATGACCTTGTCACGTGTGATTCAACATGCAAAATATCCAGCAGGCCGGTTTTGCTTTGTACTTTTCAGTCTAGAAAAAGCCATCCTTTCAAATTCTACATCCTGCTTATTCATAAATATTGGCACAATCTTTGATAAATAGAAGAGCTGTCATTAACTGGATAATGCCAAGTACTTAATGCTTGTAACTAAAATATCTGGGAAGGACCATGCGTTTATATATATTTTCACCCATCAAACTTACTGGTTCTTGAGAGTATCTATATGAGTTTTATACTGTTGGTTTGGAAATCACCATAAGGGACAGGATGGAATAATACTATCTTTGTATTTACAAAGGCCCTCGGCTCAATGCTCAGTAGCCTTCTCTCCTGCCCAAATCACAAATTTAATGGGTTTGAATTACACAGATTTGCTAAGTTCCAGTGGAGTCCACAGGCTAAAGTCAAGATAGTGCTAAGATTTTGCCTTGAGGCATTAGGGAAGGACCCAGTTCCTTACCTTTTCGAGCTTCCTGAGGTACCTGAATTCCTTGGACCATAGCCTGTTACTCAGCTCTCTCTTTTTTCTTTATTTACATTTCAAATGTTATCCTTTTTCCTTGTTTCCCCTCCAAAGATGCCCTATTCCCTCCCCCAACCCCACCTCCCCCTGCTCACCAATCCACCCACTTCTGCTTCATGGCTCTGGCATATCCTACACTAGAGCATAGAGCCTTCATAGGACCAAGGGCCTCTCCTCCCATTGATGACTGACTAGGCAAGCCTCTGTTATATATGCACCATGTGTCCCACCATGTGTACACTTTGGTTGATAGTTTAGTCCCTGGGAGCACTGGGAGTACTGGTTAGTTCATATTGTTGTTTCTCCTGTAGAGTTGCACACCCTTTCAGCTCCTTGGGTCCTTTCTCTAGTTCATCCATTAAGGACCCTGTGCTCAGTCCAGTGGTTGGCTGAGATTATCTACCTCTGTATTTGTCAGGCACTAGTAGAGACCCTCAGGAAACAGCTATATCAGGCTCCTGTCAGCAAACACTTGTTGGCATCCACAATAGTGTCTGGGTTTGATGACTATATATGGGGTGGATCCCAGGGTGGGACAGTCTCTGGATGGCCTTTCCTTAAGTCTCTGTTCCATACTTTGTCTCTGTAACTCCTCCCATGGGTATTTTGTTCTCCCTTCTAAGAAGGACCAAAGTATCCACACTTTGGTTTTCCTTCTTGAGTTTCATGTGGTCTGTGAATCGTATCTTGGTTATCTGAGCTTCTGGGTTAATATCCACATACCAGTGAGTGCATACCATGTATGTTCTTTTGTGATTGGGTTACCTCACACAGGATGGTATTTTCTAGTTCTATTCATTTGCCTAAGAATTTCATGAATTCATGAATTTATCTGTATCCATTACTCTGAAGAAGGACATCTGGGTTCTTTCCAGCTCCTGGCTACTATAAATAAGGTTGCTATGTGACCTGGCCTGCAGGCCAAGTTATTTGGGGGAGCGAGGAGGACCACAACCTGGAATAAGAACGGGCGAGAGAGAAGACAGGACTCAAGGAAGCATTGCATATCAAGAGTCGTTTACTTAGTGGAGCAGAGCATATTTAAAACAAAAATCTTGGAGGGGAGGGGAAGAGGAAGGAGGGAGATGGAAGGTTACAAAATCTTCTGGGGTTGATCTCCGGGGTGACAGGTGGGGAGGGGGTGGATGACAGGTGGGGAGGGGGTGGATTTCCGTGAATGTTCTTTTCTCAGGGCCAAGCGGGATCCTTGTGATTGTCAGGCAGGATGTTAATCTCAGGGTTCTCAATTAGCTGGGGCAGGATGTTTATCTCGGGGCTCTCATGGTTCCCAACAGCTATGAACATAGTGGAGCATGTGTCCTTATTATACATTGGAGCGTCTTCTGGGTATATGCCCAGGAGTGGTATAGCTGGGTCCTCAGGTGATACTATGTCCAATTTTCTGAGGAACCACCAGACTGATTTCCAGAGTGGTTGTACCAGCTTGCAATCCCACCAGCAATGAAGGAGTGTTCCATTTTCTCTTGCCTGCTTCTGCTGTCACCTGAGTTTTTGATCTTAGCCATTCTGACTGGTATGAGGTGGAATCTCAGGGTTGTTTTGATTTGTATTTCCTTGATGACTAAGGATGTTGAACATTTCCTTAGGTGCTTCTCAGCCATTTGGTATTCCTCAGTTGAGAATTCTTTGTTTAACCTTGGAACCCATTTTTAATAGGGTTGTTTGATTCTCTGGAGTCTAACTTCTTGAGTTCTTTGTATATATTGGATATTAGCCCTCTATCAGATATAGGATTGGTAAAGATCTTTTCCCAATCTGTTGGTTGCCATTTTGTTCAATTGACAGTGTCCTTTGCCTTATAGAAGCTTTGTTATTTTATGAGGTCCCACTTTTCAATTCTTGATCTTAGAGCATAAGCCATTGGTGTTGTGTTCAGGAATTCTCCCCCTGTGCCCATGTGCTCAAGGTTCTTCTCCACATTCTCCTCTATAAGTTTCAATGTATTTGGTTTTATGTGGAGGTCCTTGATCCACTTGGACTTGAGCTTTGTACAAGGAGATAAGAATGGGTCAATTTGCATTTTTCTACATACAGATCTCCAGTTGAACCAGCACCATTTGGTAAAAATGTTGTCTTTTCCCCACTGGTTTTATCTCCTTTGTCAAAGGTCAAGTGACCATAGGTATGTGGGTTCATTTCTGGGTCTTCAATTTTATTCCATTGATGCACCTGCCTGTCACTGTACCAATACCATGCAGTTTTTATAAAAACTGCCCTGCAGTAAAGCTTAAGGTTAGGGATGGTGATTCCACCAGAGGTTCTTTTATTGTTGAGAATAGTTTTTGCTATCCTATGTTTTTTGTTATTCCAGATGAATTTGAAAATTGCTCTGAAGGAAGCCGGCCTGCAGCTTCACTTCATTCCGTGGGTGATTCACGAACAGGGGAACTCGAGATTCTGTAAGACAAGCGGGTAGGGAGAAAGGAGAGACGACACCAGGAAAGTGTTCTTATCGAGGTGTGTCCTTTACTTAAAGAAACGGAAAATATATATCTTTGAGGCAACAGAGTCAAGCCTTTCGGCAGATAGGTGAGAGCGGGGGAAACGGACATATCAAAGCAAGAACTCCAGGCAGGAGGGCGGATCAAAGTTTTAGTCTCTATGAATACTGGGCTTTCGGTTCTGGCTTTAATCTCTCGGGCTGGCTCCAGACCCCTGGTGAGTCGAGTTGAGGTGTTGTCTCTGGTGTCGGTTGAGACCTCTCCGAGAAATCAGCAGGGCTCCCACATTGCTCTTTCCAACTCTGTGAAGAAGTGAGTTGGAATTTTGATGGGGATTTCATTGAATCTGTAGATTGCTTTTGGCAAGATGGGCATTTTTCCTATATTAATCCTGCCAATCCATGAGCATGGGGGATCTTTCCACCTTCTGAGATCTTCTTTGATTTCCTTTTCAGAGACTTGAAGTTCTTGGCAAACATCTTTTACTTGTTTAGTTAGAGTCACACCCAGGTATTTTATATTATTTGCTACTATTGTGAGGAGTATTGTTTATCTAATTTATTTCTCAGCCTGTTTATCCTTTGTGTAGAGGAAGTCCACTGACTTGCCTGAGTTAATTTTATACCCAGCTACTTTGCTGAAGTTGTTTATCAGGTTTTGCAGTTCTCTGGTGGAATTTTTGGGGTCACTTAAGTATGCTATCATATCATCAGCAAATAGTGATAATTTGACTTTTTCCTTTCCAATTTGTATCCCTTTGATCTCCTTTTGTTGTCTAATTGCTCTGGCTAGGACTTCAAGTACAATATTGAATAGGTAGGGAGAGAGTGGGCAGCCTTGTCTAGTCCCTGATTTTAGTGGGATTGCTTCAAGTTTCTCTCCATTTAGTTTGATGTTGGCTACTGGTTTGCTGTATATTGCTCTTACTATGTTTAGGTATGGGCCTTGAATTCCTGATCTTTCCAAAACTTTTACCATGAAGGGGGTATTGAATTTTGAATTTTGTTAAATGCTTTCTCAGCATCTAATGAGCATCTAATGGTTTTTTTCTTTGAGTTTGTTTATATAGTGAATTATATTGATGGATTTCCATACATTGAACCCTCCCTGCATCCCTGGGATGAAGCCTACTTGATCATGGTGGATGACCGTTTTGATGTGTTCTTGGATTCTGTTTGCAAGAATTTTATTGAGTATTTTTGCATCGATATTCATAAGGGAAATTGGTCTGAAGTTTTTTTCTTTGTTAGATCTTTGTGTGGTTTAGGTATCAGAGTAATTGTGGCTTCATAGAACGAATTGGGTAGAATACCTTCTATTCCTATTTTGTGGAATAGTTTGAGGAATGTTGGTATTAGGTCTTCTTTTGAAAGTTTGATAAAACTGCACTAAACCCATCTGGTCCTGGGCTTTTTTTGGTTGGGAGACTATTAATGACTTTTATTTTATTAGCAGATATGGGACTGTTTAGATTGTTGATCTGATCTTGATTTAACTTTGGTACCTGGTATCTGTCTAGAAAATTGTCCATTTCATCCAGGTTTTCCAATTTTGTTGAGTATAGATTTTTGTGCTAGGCTCTCATGATTTTTTGGATTTCCTCAGTGTCTGTTGTTATCTCTCCCTTTTCATTTCTGATCTTGTTAATTAAGATAATGTCTCTGTGCCCTCTAGATAGTTGGGCTAAGGGTTTATCTATTTTGTTGATTTTCTCAAAGAACCAGCTCCTGGCTTGGTTCATTCTTTGTATAGTTCTTTTTGTTTCCATTTAGTTGATTTCAGCCCTGGGTTTGATTATTTCCTGCCTTTGACTCCTCTTGGGTGAATTTGCTTCTTTTTTTTCTAGAGCTTTCAGATGTGCTGTCAAATTGCTGGTGTATGCTCCCTCCAGTTTCTTTTTGGAGACACTCAGAGCTATAAGTTTTCCCCCATAGGACTGCTTTCCCTCTGTCCCTTAAGTTTGGGTATGTTGTTGCTTCATTTTCATTAAACTGCAAAAAGTTTTTAATTTCTGTCTTTATTTCTTCCTTGACTAAGTTATCATTGAGTAGAGTATTGTTAAGCTTCCACATTTATGTGGGTTCTCTATTGTTTATGTTATTATTGAGGAGCAGCCTTAGTCTGTGGTGATCTAATAGAATGCAAGGAATTATTTCAATCTTCTTTTATCTGTTGAGGCCTGCTTTGTGATTGATTGTATGGTCAATTTTAGAGAAGGTAGCATGAGATGCTGAGAAGAAGGTATATCCTTTTGTTTTAGGATAAAATATCCTATAGATATCTGTTAAATCCATCTGTTTCATAACTTCTGTTAGTCTCATTGCGTTTTTGTTTAGTTTCTGTTTCCATGATTTGTCCATTGAAGAGAGTGGGCTTTTAAAATCTCCCACTATTATTGTGTTGGTTGTGATGTGTACTTTGAGCTTTAGGTAAGTCTCTTTCATGAATGTGGGTGCCCTTGCATTTGGAGTGTAGATGTTTAGAATCAAGAGTTCTTCTTGGTAGATTTTTCCTTTGACCAGTACAAAGTGTTCTTCATCTTTCTTTTTGATAACTTCTGGTTGAAAGTCAATTTTATTTGATATCAGAATGGCTACTCCAGCTTGTTTCTTGGGATCATTTTCTTGGAAAATTGTTTTCTAGCCTTTTATTCTGAGGTAGTATCTGTCTTTGTCACTGAGGTGGGTTACCTGTATGCAACAAAATGTTGGGTCCTATTTACATACCCAGTCTGATAGTCTATGTCTTTTCATTGGGGAATTAAGTCCATTGATATTAATAGATATTAAGGAAAAATAACTGTTGCTTCCTTTTATGTTTGCTGTTAGAGTTGGAAGTCTGTTCATGTGGCTATCTTCTTTTAGTTTTTTTTGGAAGATTAGTTTCTTGCTTTTTCTAGGATGTAGTTTCCATTCTTGTGTTGGAGTTTTCCATTTATTATCCTTTGAATGGCTGGATTTGTGGAAATATATTGTGTAAATTTTGTTTTGTCATGGAATACCTTAGTTTCTCCATCTATGGTAATTGAGAGGTTTACTGGGTATAGTAACCTGGGCTAGTATTTGTGTTACCTTAGGGTCTGTATGACATCAGCCCAGGATCTTCTGGCTTTCATCTGGTGTTAATTCTGATAGGTCTGCCTTTATATGTTACTTGACCTTCTTCTGTCACTGTTTTTAATATTCTTTCTTTGTTCAGTGCATTTGGTGTTTTGATTATTATTTTACAGGAGGAATTTCTTTTCTTGTCCAAACTAATTGGAGTTTTGTAGACTTCTTGTGTGTTAATGGGTATCTCTTTTTTTAGGTTTGGGAAATTTTCTTCTATAATTTTGTTGAAGATAGTTATTGGCCCTTTAAGTTGGAAGTCTTCATTCTCTTCTATACTTATTATCCTTAAGTTTGGTCTTCTCATTGTGTCTTGGATTTCCTGGATGTTTTGGGTTAGGAGCTTTTTGCATTTTGCGTTTTCTTTGACTTTTGTGTCAATGTTTTCTATGTTATCTTCTGCACTTGAGATTTTGTCTTCTATCTCTTGTATTCTGTTAGTGACTCCTGATCTCTTTCTAACTCCAGGTTTGTCTCCTTTTGTGAATTTTTTTTTTTTTTTTTTTTTTTTTTTTTTTTTTTTTTTTTTTTGTCTTTGAAGACCGTGTTTCTTTCTATAGCCCTGGTTGTCCTGGAACTGACTCTGTAGACCAGGGTGGCCTTGAACTCAGAAATTCACCTGCCTCTGCCTCCCAGTGCTGGGATTAAAGGCTTACGGGACCATTGCCAGGTGTGATTTCTTAATGTTTCTACTTCCCTTTTTAGATCCTGGATGGTTTTGTTCAATTCCTTTACCTGTTTGGTTCTGTTTTCCTGTAATTCTTTAAGGGATTTTTGTGTTTCCTCTTTAAGGGCTTGTAACTGTTTACCTGTGTTCTCCTGTATTTCTTTAAGGGAATTATTTATGTCCTTAAATTCCTCTATCAGCATCATGAGATATGATTTTAGATCCAAATCTTGCTTTTCCAGTGTTGGGGTATCCAGGACTTGCTGTGGTAGGAGTACTAGGTTCTGATGATGCCATATAGTCTTGGTTTCTGTTGGTAAGATTCTTGTGTTTGCCTTTCACCATCTGTTAATCTCTGGTGTTAGATGTTCTTGCTGTTTATGGCTGGATCTTGTTCCTTCTGTGGGTCTGTAAGCCTGTGTCAGTACTCCTGGGAGATCAGCTCTCCCCTGGTAAGACCCATGTGCTGAGGGCTGTGGATAAGCCGTCCCTCTTGGGTGCAAATAGATGAATGAAGGACCCTGTCCTAGCTGCTCTGCCACTTCTGCAGCCTGTGCCTCCTGGCTTAGAAAGTCACCTAAGAGGTGCTGCCAGTGCCAGACTAATACAGAAGTAGACGCTCACAGCCATCCACTAGACTGAGAACAGGGTCCCCAATGAAGGAGCTAGAGAAAGGACTCAAGGAGCTGAAGGGTTTTGAGCCCCTTAGGACAAACAACAATATGAACTGACTAGTACCCTCAGCACTCCTAGGGACTAAACCACCAACCAAAGAGTACACATGGTAGGACTCTTGGCTCCAGCAGCATGTGTATAGCAGTGGATGGCCTAGTCAGTCATCAATGGGAGGAGAGGCCCTTGGTCCTGTGAAGGTTCTATGCCTCAGTGTAGGGGAATGCCAGGGCCAGGAAGTGGGAGAGGCTGTGAGCAGGGGGAGGTAGGTAGGTAACAGGGTTTTTATTTCCAGAGGGGAAACTGGGAAAGACGATATAATTTGAAACATAAATAAAGAATATATCCAATAAGAAATGATGAAAAAATAATTTAAAAAAAGAAAGAAAGAGAGAAAGAAGGGAAGGAAGGAAGAAAGTCACTGGAGAGAAAATGGTGATCTTGCCTGAGTCCTGGCCAGGGTCAGAACACTCTCTGGAGACCTTCCCTCCCCTTGCAGGAATGGTTCACAGAGGACTATGGAACAGGCACACCTCCTGGTTGTAGATGGAAGTAGAAAGGACCCTGTCCCTCCTGCTCTTCTGCTTCTGTAGCCTTTGCCTCCTGGCTGGTCCTGCCTTAGGAAGTCCCTGGAGAGAAAATGGCGATCTTGCCTGATTCCGGGGGTCAGAGCACTCTTGTGATTTTCTTCTTTCAGTTTGTTTATATTGTGGATAAAATGGGAAATTTCTGTTTTCTTTGGAGACTCAGTTGTGTCATGTGATTTTTTTCTTTTGGAAATGATATTTCTTTTGTATGATATTTTGACAAGAAAGTTGTCTGTTTCTGCCTAGTATCCTGAGAATTTATGTGATGCTGAAATAAAAACTAACAGACTAGGATTTGGGTGGAGGAAATTTCAAGATGACATAACATTAAGTCAGTGACATGGTTATTACTGATAATGTTTCTATAGATCTATGATGAAAAAAACAAGCAAACAAACCAAACCAAAACAACAACAACAACAAAACACCCAACAAACAAACAAACAAACAAAACAAGTCAGACAGAAAGAAATACAAAAGTCCTGGAAAAAGGCATCAAGAAGCTTAATATTTGCCGGGCAGTGGTGGTGCATGCCTTTAATCCCAGCGCTTGGGAGGCAGAGGCAGGCGGATTTCTGAGTTCGAGGCCAGCCTGGTCTACAGAGTGAGTTCCAGGGCTATACAGAGAAACCCTATCTCAAAAAAAAAAAAAAAAAAAAAAAAAAAAAAAAGAAGAAGAAGAAGAAGAGGAAGAAGCTTAATATTATAGCTAAGGCTTGTGCTGAAAGAAATGCTGTTACTGTTAAGATTAGAGAGAGGACTTCTGCTCTGTACTGGAACAGTATCAAAGGCACCCTGAGCAGAACTGTCAAATCTCAGCTTACTCAGCTTAGCTAAGATGGAGGTGAAATCCTTTGGTGATGTGAGGGTCAGTGAAGTACAGCCTTATTACAATGAAATCTAATGTCTAAAAATTGTTCCTATTTTGGGCTTGTACCACAGTAAGAGCCAAGATTTTAAGCTCTACTAAGTACAAAACAAAGAGACAAAAAGACTTTGCATGTTTATGTTCATTTAAAAAAATACTAGTAGTGATGTATTATTTTAAAATATGCAGCTAATATGTTTGGAGTTATTTAAAATTTATATTGAGAGAAACTTATGTATTTTCAGTATTTCAGTAGATAAGCATCTACATAAGACTGTTAAATTGATTGTTGTTTTATATCAAATGACTTTTATAATACTCATTTTTATTGTTATAATATTTTATAAATTTTAAAGAATATGACAAAAAAGGTATTGTAGGTATTGAAGGGGGGGTTTCTGGGAAGAGTTAGGGTACAAAAGGGAAACAAGAATTGTTGGGAACCATGAGAGCCCTGAGATAAACATCCTGCCCCAGCTAATTGAGAACCCTGAGATTAACATCCTGCCTGACAATCACAAGGATACGGCTTGGCCCTGAGAAAAGAACATTCACGGAAATCCACCCCCTCCCCACCTGTCACCCTGGAGCTCAACCCCAGAAGATTTTGTAACCTTCCATCTCCCTCCTTCCTCTCCCCATCCCCTCCAAGATTTTTGCTTTAAATATGCTCTACTCCACTAAGTAAATGACTCTTGACAAGCAATGCTTCTTTGAGTCCTGTCTTCTCTCTCGCCCGTTCTTATTCCAGGTTGTGGTCCTCCTCGCTCCCCCGAATAACTTGGCCTGCAGGTCAGGTCAAAGAATGTGATTTAATTCTATTTATTTAAAATATATTTTTAAATGTTAACAAATTCAGATAAATTGAAATCATGTATCATTTCTCAACATAATGCAATAGAACTTAAATCAATAAAAAAAGAAAAGAGAAAGGCACCCTGAGAACAAGACCCCACGCAGCCAAGCTTCTAACATTGCAAGGAGAAAGCCCAAGGAACGTTCTGCTCATCAAAAGCAACTGTGTAAAACACTTCCGGTAATGTGACTCAAGAGGACCAGGGTCTTTTCCAGTGTGGCAGTCTCATTTGCGTAGTACTGACTTTGGAGGGACAGACAATGGACAAATAAAATAGGGTCGTGGATGTTTTCCTCCATGGATTCATAGAGCCACTGGCACAGTGTGTTCTATAGGGGTCCCCAAGTGAAGGTCCTGAGAGGGCAGGGCACCATGACAGACCATTGTGAAAAGCTGTGAAGGCGAAGTCAGGGTTGGACTAGCAACCCCAAAGTGTTGGAGAAGCCAGAATTGTGAGACATCTACCAAGGAGAGTGGCCTGCAGAGAATGGAACCAGTCCAAGAAGGAGATGAACATTGTAGGCAGCAAAGCTGGAGGCGTGGAGCTATCCAGCCTTTGAAATTAGAGTCCAGATATTGGATATAGAGCTTCAGGATTTGGAGTTTTTCCTGCAGGGTTTTAATATTGCTCTGGTCCAGTATTTCTTCATAGTGCCCCCATTCTTCCTCTCTGGAATGATAACACATATTTTATAACACTGTATCTTAGAAGTAGATAACTTGATTTTTTTTATTTTATGGAGGTTTACAGTTAAGAGATTGCTTTGAGTCTCAGAAGAGGGTTCGAACTTTTAAACAGTGTTGAGACAAAATGACTATGGGGACTTTTAAAGTTGGGCTACATGCATTTTTCATTATGATATGATCACAAGAATTCGGTGGCTAGGGAGTAGAATATGGCGGTTAGAATGAGGAATGACCCCCATACGGTCACATATTTGAATACCTGGTCTTCAGTTAGTGGCACTGTTTGGGGAGCATGTGTAACCTTTCTGGAGGAAATATGTCACTGGGGTGAGCTTTGAGAATTTATACACTCACCCCATTCCAGTTCATTCTCTGCTTTGCGTTTGCTGTTAAAGATGTGTTCTCTTAACTCCTTGTTCCTGTTCTCATGCCTGCTGCCTGCACCTTTCTTACCATGATGGGCTTGTAGCCCTCTGAAATTGTCAGCCAAAATAAACACTTTCCTCTATAAATTGCTTTTTTTTTTTTTTTTTTTTTTTTTTTTTTTTTAGGTTTTTAGAGACAGGGTTTCTCTGTGTAACCGTGGCTGTCCTGGAACTCACTCTGTAGACCAGGCTGGCCTCGAACTCAGAAATCTGCCTGTCTCTGCCTCCCAAGTGCTGGGATTAAAGGCGTGCGCCACCACCGCCCGGCCATAAATTGCTTTTTTATGTCATAGCATTTTATCATAGAAACAAACAAACAAAAAAAAACAAATAATACACCCTCCGTTTTCTTACTCCTCACGTCCCAATCAACAAGTTTTGATTGTTTTATTCTCTCTTTTGTAACCATTTATTGCCTTGAGAGCTACAACCCTTAGTGTAGTCAAGGCCACCTTAACTTCTTGGTTATCTTTGTCTTTGTATTTTGGGTTGATTTTAAGAGTCTAGATTTGCTTTCTTCCCATTCGTTGTCCAAATAGAAATAAGAAGACAAGTAGAGATTGGAATACACATTGTGACCTATTTAACAGCACTCCCACCTCCATAATCCTTGTCTACCTCCGTGCTCAGACTTTTACACCTTTCATCTTGCTCTGCACACACTTTCCTGTTGCACTCAATTACACGTGGTTTCTCAAACAGAATGCTTCTTGTTACTGTCAGGACTTCATATGATTTCTTTCCTTTGTACTGAGCTCTCTTTGTTAAGTTAGTTCCAATGACCCCTTCACTTTCTACTCACTATATACATTTCCTCCCTCTTGCAGAAGGTCGAGCAGGCATCTGAATAGGCTCAGTCCTTCTCATACTCAGCTCTGTGACTTGTATTTCCCCATCATTAGTCTCACCATCTGAGAAGTGAGTCTGTCCTTCTTGTGTGGTAGGTTTTCTGTAAGTTATGGTAAAATCTATACCTCATTTGTCCACTGGTGTGTCACCAATCAAGTAGTAGGCATGCTAGATTTTCAATAAATATTTAGTACATGAGGGAATGAATGAATTCTGAAAATCTCAGAGGGAGTGGATGGTTGCCTTAGAAATCATTCTTGCAGTTGCAAAATAAAAAGATCAAACATCTAGTTTGTTCTGGTGTGTACACCCATGAGAAAATAAAAGCATGTTACCTATGAAACTTTTCATGAACAGTTGCTTACAGTGTTATTAATAATAACCTCTAATTAGAAGCAATCAAGTGTCCACTACTTATGAACAAGTATAAATAAGTATGAATAAACAAATGTACTATATCTATATAACAAAATATTATGGGAAACAGGAAAGTAATATTGATATAATATAAATGAACATCAAAATGTTGAGTGGGAAAAGGAACAAATCTCACTTATCCTATCATTCCTTGTGTCTGAAATGTTCTGAGCAGACAAAGTCTTTGGAGAGACAAACTTTTAGCTTAATGGTTTCTCAGAGCCAAGGAGTTTGGGAGGCAATGGAGGGTGACAGGAGATGACCATAGAGGTTCCCACATGATAGGAATATTGTAATGCAGGCTTCTGTAATGACTGCACATTGCTGTACAGACAGTAAAAACCACTGAGTTCCACAGTTTGAGAAGTGTGAATTACCACTGTGATAAAGCTCTTATTATAAAAGAAGAGTGACTGGAAACCAGCCAGATCTAACTTGAAAACAGTGCTAATGTTTAGCAAGAAAGCAATACTGATGTCAAGAAATATTAGTTAATGGATAGTCCATCTATGGCCTCATCTACTGACTTTGACATTGACTGACACATCTGCTCAGTTTGTTTATATTATAGCACGAATAAGCGCATGTGCTTTTCCTCAGATGACCATTTCATTTTTGTTTGGAATGAAAAATCTTTTGAAATCTTTTGTTATATAAATAATTTAAAAAGAAGTAAGCTTAAGTTCAATTTTGCAAAGCTCATATTAGTGATTCATTAAGGATGAAACCTCCTCTCCTACATTGCCTTCCTCAAACTGCCTCCACTCACAGGCTAAGAGGTCAGAAATTTTACCATTATTTTTTATCATATGTACAATATCAACCCAATAAGGAAGGTGTGGTAGTTTGAATAGGTTTGGCACATAGATGCATGGGTTTAAATGCTTGGCTCATGGGAAGTGGCACTATGAGTGTTAGGAAGTGTTGGAGTGGGCGTGGCCTTTTTGGAGGAAGTTTGTCACTGTATGGTGGGCTTTGAAGTCTTCTATGCTCAGGCAATGCCTGGTGTGCATTACAGTTTCCTCCTGACTGCCTCGGGAAGACAGTTTGCTTGTTGATCAAGATGTAGAACTCTGGGCTCTTCCAGGACCATTTCTGCCTGTACACTTCCATGCTGCCCACCATGATGATAATGGACTGAACCTCTGAAACTGTAAGCCAGCCCCAGTTAAATGTTGTTCTTTATAAGAGTCGCTTTGGCCATGATGTCTGTTCACAACAATAAAACTCGAATGAATCATGAGGGCCAATTCGTTATTATCTTATATTAGACTTGACTGATCATGTCTGTAGATAACAGTTTGAGATCTGCTGTCCTAGGTGACATAAAACTGTGGAAGACTCAATAACAGAATATGCTTTCAGGTCTCTCTGGCATTAGGGTGCGTCTAAGTGTTTCAGGGTTGAAATCCATGCCAGTCAGGAGGAAATTATTTGGTCTAGTTTTTACTTAATACGGTACAGAGTAGCGTTGACTATTAATGAGCATCTCCCTCCTCATCACTAACAGAGAGTACATTAACAACCATTGCTTCCATCTCAGGCTTTCTCAGGTCTTATTAGTGTATTGCTCTTCCCTCTTAACTGAATGGTAGAGGAAGCAACCACAGCGGGGAAGTTGGAACTGGACCTTCTGTGATAGGTCAATTTCTGCTTTGTGAAGTTTGTAAATGCCTACTTTGAGTATCATTTCTATAAAGCCTTCTGGATGATTCTTGGTTATAGATTGAAGGACTGAGACTTCTGGCTGTCCTACATCTGGGAACTGAGAGGCTAGCCACCAAGTCTCTGATTTGTGTTTAAAACATGACATTCTCAGCTTAATCGTAGACATAGTTAGCCTCAGCACATGAATAACTCTCTCTGCAATGACAGAAGACAGAAACTGCCAAACTGGTCCATAAATTGCAGTCTGGCTTTTCGATAGAGCTACTGTAATTTGTGACAACAATGAAGAATAATTTGCCAATGGCAAGTTAGAGCTTTGCGATGTACAAATGCTAATGTTGTCTCTGTTTAGCCACCCCTTCCCTATGGAGAACATGGAAATACTCCTTTGTTGCAGGAGATTTCTCAGCACGACCAAGTGGCAATTAAAGAGCCTGATGAGAAAAATGAATCTTCCCCAAGTGTCAGAGTCAAAAGATTCATCGCAGCTGCCCTGTCTCAGAGGGTCTGGGATGAAATCTACTTTCTCAATTACATCCCTGTGTCACTTCTGCTTTCTCAGCATCCACTGTATTCAGGCGTCATCCCTACCCTCTCTTCATCTGTTTGAGTGGGTACTCCAGCATGAAGGAAGCTGAGCTTTATCCCTCTAATGCATCTTGCTGTCTTTGGCACATTTGTTGTTTGTTGTTGATGGTGCCAGGGCTCAGCTGTTACATGACAGGCTTTGATCGAGTGAATCAATTGTTGTTGTTTTTCCTTCATGAAATACCCATCAGACTTTGTGGCTCTCTCTTCAAAGGAAAAAAAGGAAGGCTGCTTTGTAGTGGTTTCAATCAGGAATAAGAAAAACACAGCACAGGAAATGAATGTCCTTTTGTTGATTTTGGATAAAATGTCAGAAGAAAAAGTTCATTGTCTTCTTACAATGTTCATTTAGTTGAGAGCATATTTTAGATTCATCAGAAATCTCATTTTCTGAACATGTAATATTTATCTAACTGGATGTTTCCATATAGAAGAATGCAGATAGATCCATATTTAGCACAGTGCACAAAACATAAGTCCAAGTGGATCAAGGCTCTCAATATAAAACCAGATACACTAAATTAATACAATAGAAAGTGAGAAATGGAGTTGAACACATTAGCAAGGGAGACAGTTTCCTAAACAGAACACCAATGGCTCAGGCTCTAACAACAACAGCTGATAAATGGGACCCATGAAACAGAAAAGCTTCTGTAAAGCAAAGGACATTGTCAACAGGACAAAACAGTGGCTCAGAGGATGGGAAAAGATCTTCACTAATCCTACATCTGACAAAGAGCTAATGTTCAAAATATATAAAGAACACAAGAAGTTAGACTCCAACAAACAAAATTAAAAAATAGGATGCAGAGCTAAACAGAGAATTCTCATCAGAGGAATCTTGAATGGCTAAGAAGCACTTAAATAAATGTTCAACATCCTTAGTCATCAGGGAAATGCAAATCAAATCTACCCTGATATCCCCCTTTACACCAATCAGAATGGCTAAGATCAAAAACTCAAGTGCTAGCACATGCTTGTGAGGATGTAGAGAAAGGGAAACACTCCTCCATTGCTGGTGAGAGTGCAACTTGTACAACCACTCTGGAAATCAATCTGGTGATTTCTCAGAAAATTGAAAATAGTTCTACTTGACAACCCAGCTATACCAATCCTGGGCATATATCCGAAAGATTCCCCACTCTGGGACCATGAAAGGTATCCTGGTTTCTGGTTGAGCTAAGGCTTGAAACTCCAGAAACCTTGAAGGGACAGTAGGCACTTCACCTGTCCTGGACACCAGGACCTTGTCACTAGCTGCGGTTCCTCATAGATTTCTGGTGATCAGTCATATATGCCTACACCCCACTATGCCACAGGAACACTTGCTTAACTATATTCATAGTAGCCTCATTTGTAATAGCCAGAAGCTGGAAACAACCTGGATGTCCCTCAACTGAAGAATGGATACAGAAAATGTGGTTCATTTATACAATGGGATACTACTCAGCTATTAAAAAACAATGATTTCACAAATCTCGCAGGCAAATGGACAGAACTAGAAAATATCATTCCGAGTGAGTAACCCAGACCACACTTAATATCACTTATAAGTGGATATTAGCTATAAGACTACCCGTGATATACTACTCTACAGACCAAAGGAGGAAGGCCCAAGTGAGGAAGTTTGAATCACACTTAGAAGGGGAGTCAAAGTAGTTATAAGAGGCAGTGGGAGGGAGGGAGGGACAGTGAAGAGGGAGGGGAATGGGGGGTGCAGGATCAGGTGTGGGGAGAGACAGGAGAGAGATCCAGAAGGTCAGGAGAATGAATGGAAATCTGAGGGGTAAGTGGAACATCTAGGAAGTCCCAGAGACCTGGGATTGGCAAGGTCCCAGGATTCAATGCAGGTGATGTTAGCGGTGATGTCTAACAGTTGGGACATGGAACCTGAAGATACCATCTCCTATAGATAGGTAGGACCCCCAGTGGAAGGATAAAGACACCAACCCACACACAAACTTTCAACCCAAAATTTGTCCTGTCTAAAAGAAATGCAGAGACAAAGATGGAACAGAGACTGAAGGAATGGCCAACCAGTAACTGGCCCAAGTTGAAACCCATCTCATGGACAAGCACCAATTCTTGACATTATTAATGATACTCTGTTGTGCTTGCAGATATAAACCTAGCATAATTGTCCTCTGAGAGGCTCTAAACAGCAGCTGTCTGAAACAGATGTAGGTATCTACAGCCAAACATTGGATGGAGGTTGGAGACTCTTAATAGAAGAGCTGGGGGAAAGATTGAAGGCTCAGAAGGGGATGGAAACATCACAGGAGGACCAAAAGAGTCAACTAACCAGGACCTCTGGGAGCTCTCAGAGACCGAGCCACCAACCAAAGAACATACACAGGTTGGAACAAAGCCCCAGACACATATGTAGCAGATGTGCAGCTGAGTCTCCATCCGGGTTCCCCAACAACCAGAATGGAGGCTCTCCTTAAAACTATAGCCTGACTCTGGTATGTGTTTTCAAAGAGGGCTACCTTGTCTGACATCAGTGGGAGAGGATGCATCTAATCTGGCAGAGACTTGATTTGCCAGGGCTGGGGGAATACCGAGAGGTGGCCCACCCTCTCAGAGGAGAAGAGGAGGGAGGATGGAGGAGGAGCACTGTGGGGATGGTCAGGGAGGAGCACTGTGGGGATGGTCAGGGAGGGGGTAGTATTTGAGATATAAATAAATAAATATTTTAAAAACATACTAAATAGACATTGTTTTTTAAAATTTCATAGAAAACATGCATGGGAGGAGGGAGGAAGGATGAAGGAAAGGATAGAAGAAGAAGAGAAGCAGAGAGAGA
>NW_022196896.1:60933135-60976419 GCF_008632895.1 Mastomys coucha | reverse complement strand
GGAGGGAGGAAGGGAGGGAGGGAGGGAGGGAGGGAGAGCTCCTTTCCTATCTTTTGTCTGTTCCAGTTCCCCGGAAGTAATTCACTGTAATTTGTGGTGTTATTTGGGGGAATCTCTAGGATGGTGTTCACTTGAGCATTATCTGAAATCTCTTATGGTCTGTGGCTCTGCAATCTTGGGTTCAGGGTTCAGGGTTCAGGGTTTATCATCTAAAGACCCTTGACTCTGTTTCTTTCAAAATGACAAATGAGAATCAGTAGGGCTGACCACAGGATACTGACAATCTCATAAGGATACTGACATCCTCATATGATAGAGTAACAAATTCAGGGAGTTGAATATCCCTTGTTTCTGAATTGTCTAGTTAAACCTTTTTCCCTTTCATATTATTACTCAAAATATACAACAACACCAAATTAAAAATTATCATAAGAAAAATGTGATTTTATAAAGGCTTTGAGATTACATTTATTATTATTATTATTTAATTTTCTTCTATCATAAAATACATCTCAACTGAAGTTTACCTTCCCTCTACTCCTCCTGGTCCCCCTCCCCACCTTTAGGTGCGCTCCTCATCTGTTTCTTTTCAGAAGAGATCAGGCCCCTCAGGGATATCAACTGAACATGACATAACAAGTTACAAGACTAGACGCAAAGCCTCATATCAAGTCTGGACAAATGGTTTTTAAACCATTTTTTGAACCTAATTATATATATATATATATATATGTATATATATATATATATAATTAAATATATATAATTAAATATATAATTAAATATTACATGTATATGTGATATTATAATAATTATCTATTTTATATAATATAATAAAGTATATAATAATATATGTAATATATATTTTTAGTATATATATTATGTATACATTCTGGATTATTGGATTATGTATTATATAGATCTAGATTTTCTTTCTATATAGATATAGATATTATATAGATATATACTAAAAGCCAAATGAAACAAACAACTCTAAAATACAAGGAAGCAATCCCTACCTTGATCCTTCCTGTATAAACCGAGGACATGACCACTCCAAGGTACGGTTGACAGGAAGGTTTTTACTGTAAGCTTGAGGGAGCGTATAGCCAGAGGCATCTATAAAAGTCCAGACTAGGGAGAGAAAGTAGGCCAACCTTGTCCAGCAGACAGGACTGGGCCATGAGAGGAGGAGAAGGAGTGAGAGAGGAAGACAAAGAGACCACAAGCAAAGGAGAGGAGCTGGGACCAAGGGAGGAAGACAAAAGAGAGCAGGGCTGAAATCACATAGCAGGGTTATATGGGAATGAAAAGCTGAGGGAGGGGAAGCCCCTAGGCTGGGGAGTTTTAAGGTAGGGGTCTGGCTGAGGAGTTCAGAAAAGAGCCATAGGTACTTCAAATCCTGAGGAGGCCTGCAGGCCAGCATGCTGTTTGGCATGCTAATAGGCAGCACACAGAGCCTTTTGTCTCCAGTGTGTCTTGGATCTTACACTTAGTTTATTCTTTCCTAGGATCTGCTAATAGTGGTGTTGGTTGAGGATCTCAACTTGTGGCCAGCTGCTCCTCTTACCTTTACTAAAGAACCACATCAGCAAAAGAGAAAGGTGGAGGTTGAGAGACCTTCAGCTAACAGTGAGTAAGAGAGGTGAGTAGCCTGGGGTGGGCGTTTCTTCCTTGCAGAGCACTGTTCAGTAAGTAGGGAGTTTTCACAGGGCAGAATGTGCTAAGTCAAAGGGAGGCTTCATGCGTGACAAAGGGCCATTAAGGACTATATTCCACAACCCTCAACTCTTCTTCATGCCACATGTAGTGAATGTTGATGTGCTATCCATTGCTCTAC
Source organism: Mastomys coucha (assembly GCF_008632895.1). Lineage (NCBI taxonomy): Eukaryota > Metazoa > Chordata > Mammalia > Rodentia > Muridae > Mastomys > Mastomys coucha. Next base: position 60,974,579 of record NW_022196896.1, on the reverse strand, counting down.
ACGTGTGCCGTACATTCAGTGCATTGACCGAATCCTGTAACTAATGTTTTATTAAAACGTGTGAAAGTTTTGTCATTTCTATAGTGAATACTGTCACTCAGGGCTCTGTGAGACGTGGTGTAAACATCATATTTGGACAGTGTGATACAGTTTAGTTATTTTATAACTGGCATTAATGAAAAGGCATATGCTTACTGGAACATATGAGAACTTTTGCACCATGAGGATACAAAATTAGGTTACAGGCAGGCAAGTAGGCAGCTTTATTCTGACAGCTGCACGGGTTGAAATCCTACAAGGGATCACAAACTACTGACAAGCTGTCGTAATTAATAAATATTTCAATGTTTTTGTCCACGACTTTGATATGAGTTTGGTGTTTAATTCTTTCAAGTTTGCTGCCCAATTTCTATAACTTAAAAGTTTGACAAATTCTGAAAGGTTGAAAATTACTCTTTGGGGAGTATTTGTAATTCTTGAAAGAATAGTGTGAGGCACTTGGATGTTTAGTAGTTGAGTCTTTTAATGTTGTCTCGTCAATGGAAAAGAGGCATTTCAAGGGAATCACATAAATACTTCCTGTCTATCCTCAAGTGGTGAGGGCATTCAGGTCAAGCTCCCTTTAACTCACAGTGACTACTGCAAGCTTTCACTTCAAACATTTTTACAGACTTCTCAACCAAGAGGCATCAAACCTGAATGTACCTAGAAAGTTCATGTATCTGTGAGTATAATGGTACCATCAGCCTTCCAGTCAGTCCTATGGAACTGGTGCAGATGTGGGCCTGTAGACCCTGGGCACCCAGGACATTTGTCCCAGATGAGGTCTCTGGAGTCCAGGAAACAATCAGGGATATAAGCAGATGCAGATGCAGATGCAGATGCTGATGCAGATGCAGATGCAGGGAAGGCTGTCCAGACTTTGCCCCCAAGGAAGACATTATCTTTACTACCTTGGGCTATAAGCCGATTTCTGGTGTGGCAGGGAGATGAGTTATCCTGGGGAAGAGTAAATACATCAGCTTTCTTAACAGGAGAGTGACACTCTAGATTCGGTGGCTGTTTGGAGAACAAATGGCCTTAGCTAAGCTGCAATGGTAAGATCTACTTTAGGAACTGGGCTCAGTGTCATGGGGGGGGCATGAGTCTATGAAATTTGAATCTTGGCTGTACTGTATGCCGATTGGATATTCTTGGTTGAGTTATTAATGCCCGCATTCCTCTTTGTGGAAATATTGAAAACTTAAATTAGATGGTGCATTTAAAGCACATAGAGCTATACTTACCCAATAATAAAACATGGTAAAAAAAAAATCAGGACCATGGAAAGTGGTGAAGAAATCCAGCAACAACAGAAGCAGCTTAAAAATTAAGGGACCTTTACTGGAAAAGGGCAGGGAGTGAGAGATTTTGGAGCACTCGGTGCTAGATAGGATGTTGTCGTTTTTAATCAAACTCCTCCACTCAAGGATCAGGGATCTATGCAGAAGAAGAGGCTGAGAGGCTGTTAGAACCACGGCTGGCACATGACTCCAAGGAAATAGCATCTTCCAGACATAACAGGATTGATGCATTCATGAGCTCACAGAGACTACAGCAGCATGCTCAAGACTGCACAGGTCCAAACCAGACCAAGTCCCATCACTGAGATGGGGAAGAGGGTGTGATGCCCCACCTCTAGCCAAGAAGCTACCTGCAATTGGTGCCTGCTGAGAAAGGGGAAGTCAGTTTTCCACAGTGGAATATATGTCACTCGGTATATCAGCCACATTCCAGGACAGGCCCATAGCAAGAAGTGGTCCTCCAATCCTAAATGGGCGCTATTCTTCTTTTTTAAAACTGTATTATTTGTCTTCTTTCTTTCTTCCTCTCTTTCTTTTTTCTATCTTTCTTTCTTTCTTTCTTTCTTTCTTTCTTTCTTTCTTTCTTTCTTCCTTCCTTCCTTCCCTCCTTCCTTTTTTCCTTCCTTCCTTTGTTTTTGATTTTTATGTTTGTTTTTGATTCTGAAGAGAAGAAATGTGAAGTTGAGTGGGACCTGGGAGCAGCTTGGGGAGGAGAAAGATCATGATTAAAATACACTGTACGGAAAAGAATTAAATAGTAAGAATTGAGGGCTTTCTCTTCTCATACAACAAGAAGGCAAGAAAGTGCCAAGACCTGGTTTAATTCCTCGCAGACTCTGCCAAGAACAGGCTGAGGCTGCTTCGTTCACACTGGCTCTTGTTGCTATGGTAACACATGGGTAAGGTTCCTCTAGGCCCAAATTTTCATTCTAGGAAGGAGGAAGGCAGCAAACCCGAGTCTGCTACTCACAGCTCCGTTCTATTATCCCAGAAGGAACCTGCTTCTTAGGACTTGATCTACTTATAGAACCTCAGGTCTTGGTGACATGGCTACCCTGGGAGACTGTACTTTTTTAGTTATACATATAGCTGTGAAAGTCACAATTCTGTTAACAAGTGCAAAGATTATGGGAGCCGATAGACTGGTGGTGTTTGCCATAAGTGCCATCTCAGTACTCAAGCTGTTCGGGCTTTGATATAGGCCTTCCTTGAGCAATAAAACATGACTTTTCTGGCATCCTCAGACTTTATTCACTGTATGCTTTTTAATAGGCATTCACAAGCCAATTTGAAAAGGTTAATTCTTCTTGATCTAGTGGTCAAAGGACAGATACATCCCCAGACACTGAATAGCTCATTTGGTGAACTTTAGAATGTAAGAGAATTAACATCTTGTGGTTAATAAGCCTACTGGATGGTTTGTTACCCCGACCAGTAGCAACCTTGCACTGTGGTTTCCTCTTCTGCACTAACAGGTGCTACGGGCATCTCCAGCTGTCTCTCTGTAGTTAGCTTCAGCATCAGTCTCCATCTTTATCTTACTAGGGGTTGGTCAGCTGGGCATTGCATTAATCTGTACATATTGGTGGTTGGGAGTTAAGCTTTAAGTTCGAAGATAATAGTTTTCAGCCATTTTTTTCTGGCACAAGTGCTGCCAAAAAAAAAAAAAGATGTTTAAAAAAAATAAAACTCCTTAATAAGAAAAAAAATGAAAGTACATTATCCCAATTTTAGTGAATTGCAGCCACACATCAAATGTAAGTCATAGTTTTTTATAGTCATAAATATTGATGTAAAATATTTCAGAGAGTGGGGTCGTGTCATTGTGAGCCTCCATCACAATGAAAAGAATTGCCAGTCCTTTACTGCGGCTTCTTAGAGGCTTCACATCCTCACTCAAACAGCTGCTTTGACCACCAGCACCACTCTATGAATTTGTACCCATTTCCTCTTGTTTGGATTGGTTTAATTATGAAACAGAATGCTGGCTCCTTTGCCTTTTCAAAGATATTGGAGATGTCAGGAGTTGGAACGTTATGGAGTCACCACCTTCTATACGAAGCAGAGGGCAAATATCTGCTTTTTTGTGGCTACTCACACTCTGTCACATCTCCATTATCTTTTTTCTTCCTACTCTTAGCTTGGAGGACCAACCCAAGGACAAAGTGTGACCTACAAGCTAAAACTTGGTTACTCTCACTCTGGCAAAACATGGATTCTTGTCATCAGAGCAGGAGTCGCTGATGTTCATTGACAGTAGACCCATACTACTTAAAATGTTTCAATAATACTCTACTGAATAGATATTTTTTCTAACATATTAGCATATTTTTACCATGTTAATAATTTACATTGTGAGATGTATGCAGAATAGAGATTATTGAAGCATTAAATGAAGTGAGGCTAGCAGCTGCTCAGAATGAACCTTCTGTGTCCAAGGATATCGTTGTCTCAAACTCAGGAATTCTTTTAGCAGAATAAGAGGACACTTCGTCACATGAAAGACATCCACAATTTTATAAATCTTAATTCGTTTTACTCTGAGTCTACTTAAACCTCTGGGGGCTTAGTTCATCCTGTCCTGCCAAAATACAGGTCAAAAACATTACAAGAATAGTCTTTAAAATAAAATCAGTTTTCTAAAACTCCATAGGAGACAGACTGTGATCAAAACCAAATTCCCCTTGACCATAACATTTTCCTTCAGGATCATGATTTATTAACCATCTTTTGCTGGTGAAATAGAGTCTTTTAATTTGATATCTTACTTGAAATGCCAAGGCCACCCTTCAGGAAACAGCTTACAGCTGAGGTGTGGAGAGTAATGGCCTGGAACCCAAGGTACTGTCAAACTATTTTCTCAAATTTGCATGTCATACTTGTGCAGGGGCCATGCAGATTTTCTTTGAATCATTCCATTTTTTTTTTTTAAAGTGTATATGCTGCCAAAGCGAGCATGTGCTATTGTCTAAGAATAATTGAAACAAATGTCCTCCACCAGATCTCAAGATTCTTAACCTTGGGTTCAGGGATTCTTTAAGTGGCTATAGACAGCTTCTATCACTAAAATTTTTATATGGAATATTTGTCCTCATTTTGGCCATGGCTAGTCATTTAGGGGACAGGAACTGCACTAGTTATTTTTCCAGAAAGAATTTAATATAAAGAATCATCATCAGCTTAGCCCAGAGGAGGCTTTATTTGGTTTATAAGTCATGGTCCATCATCAAGGGAAGCCAAGGCAGGGACAGGAAGTGAAGGAGAGACCGTGGAAGAGCACTGCTTACTAGCTTGCTTTCCACAGTTTGCATAGCCAGATTTGAGTTAGTATCAGGCTGTCAAGCTAACAATTATGTACTTGCTATGCAACTGCTGCTATTGAAAATGAATAATTTGACATTATTTTATATTCCAGAGCCACTGTCTCTGCATATTGAATGAAAAGAAATGGAAGTGGACTTGATTCCAAAATAAAAACAAAATCAAAAACCAAAAACCCCCCAAAAATAAAAATCCAAAAAGAAAACCCAACCAACCAAACAACAACCACAACAAACAAACAAACGAAACCAAAACAACAACAACCTCAAAAACCTAAATAAAACCAAAGCAAAAGGAGGTAAGACATGTTTGAAAATTTTTTTCGATAATAATCAGTAACAAATTATTACTTTGCGGGTGGATAGTGTCATATATGTAAGCTCTACCCAGTGTAGTCAGCTGCAGCAAAATCAACTTGACACTTTCAGCCATCTATCCTGCAGATTTCAAAGAGACTGGGGCTCATCTTCTTTGAAGACTGAAGCAACCACGGTGATTTCCCAGCTATGCAGATCACACAGGCGCCACCTGAGACAAATTTCAAGTTGCATTAGTGCAGCCCCACACTCAGATGTCTTTACTTCTGTGCATGGTACCTCCACCCACCTTCGAGACTGGCCACTGTCAACATAACTGAAGTAGATTCTTGAAAAGCCTTCTTGTCCCTTTCTCTCATCATGTGCTTTCATTGTCCAAGAGTTTCTCAGGCCCAAATCTTGAGTCGTTCTTGACATAAATTCTCTTTTTGTTCACATTGTACTTCCACTCTGTCACTTCTTGGTTTCATTCCCTATTGCTGTGATAAAATACCCTGACAAACACAATTTAGGGGGGAAAGGGAGACGTATTGCTACGTACAGTCTACTGCTGCTGGGTACTCAAGGTGGTTGGAACCTGAAGGAGCTAGTTGTATTAGCTGTCCAGGACAGAGGGTGAATAACTGAATGTGTGCTTGTGCTTAGCTAATTTTTCTCTTTCTTATACAGTCCAGGACCCAAACCTAAGGAATGGTGCCATTCACCTTTAGGCTCGGTCTTCCCACATAAATTAATATAGTCCAATGTAGTGGTTTGAATGAAAATGGCCCCATAGGCTCATATATTTGCATGCTTAGTCTCTGTTTGGGAAGGATTAGGAGGTGTAGACTTGTTGGAGTAGGACACGTGTCACTTCAGATGGACTCTGAGGTTCCAAAAGCCCCCACTAGGCTCTCCCTCTCTCCCTCCCTCTCCCTCCTTCCCTCTCTCTCTCTCTCTCTCTCTCTCTCTCTGCCTATGTATCAGGATATAAGGCTCTTAGCTACTGTACCTATGCCATACTGGTCTGCTTTCTGCCACGATGATAATTGTAAGCCAACCTCCAACCAATTTCTTTCTTTCAGAAGAGTTGCCTTAGTCATGGTACATCTTCACCACAATAGAACGGTGACCAAAACTTCAAGATAGTATCTCATAGACATGCCCTCAGTCCCACCTCAGCTAGACAATCCTAACCTGACACTTCTTGCCCTGTGATTCTAGATTGTTTCTAGTTGACACTTAAAACTAACCATTGCAAAATAAAATGCATGGTGATTAAGGGAAGTGATTTGGGAGAGGCTATGAGTTGTTACATTATTACCCCCTGGGGAAAACAAGGAACAGAGCTGATGCCTCTTTTCCCTGAATCTGCAAAACACAGATCATTCAAGGTGGCTTGACTATCAAGTGCAGGGCAGCACAAATGAGTTTTGGTGTCTGCTTGAAAGTGGCTTTACAGCTTTATGTAGGGCAATAACTATAAGGTGTGGTCGAAATGACTTTTTTTTTAGCATTAGGTGAGAGAAGAGGGGAAGAGAATATGAAATATATAAATTATATTCAATCAATAGTATCATTAATGCAAAAAAACCACTAATCATTGCACCCAATATGAACATCATAACTTATAGCCTATCATATTTTTACTTGCTCCAAAGTCTTTTTCACCTCTCAGAGCTACAGTAGCCCCCTAACTGGTTGTTCTCTGCCATTCAAGCCTTCTGATCTTCACTATAGAGCTGTCATAGACATTGGTTAAAGCATGAGCCACTCCTTATCTTTTATATCACATTTAATTTCATTTTATGCAACTAACATGTGTCATTTTTACAACCTAAAAAACAACTGGATTTTCCAGTTTTTGCTTTCACGTGAAATCCAATATCATAGGCACAAATTGGAGAGAGTGTTGCTTGGTAAAGCGTTGTTTCCTTTAATCACCTGATTTGATGTGCAAACCCTGATGCTGTTTGACTGTCTGTATTGAAAGTTCATTAACAGACAACACTCATCGACACTGGTAGACATTATAATAGAGTAGGAAAGGTCATGTTTTAAACCACAAGACATAGGATCAAGTTTGCTTGACAAGAAATTAGCTAGTAGCTTTGGCCCATTGCCTTAAACTTTCTGCTGGCTCCTGAAAAAAGGTGAATAATACCTGGCTTACCTTCTATGTAGAATTTTCATGAAGATCAGATACATATTTGAATATGTTTGTGAGGAGAAAATCACTCAATGAATAATAGTTAAAAGTAACAGAATTACACAACAGGCAAACCTGTAGATGAAGTGATAAGGAACCTTGAAGCCTATATGACTAGTGTATGGGCTCGGCTGAGTAATGCTTTTGCCATGTGCTATAATAAATAAATACCTATTTGGAGAGAAGAGGATGGCTAGATTAGTGGATGTCAGCTGCTAACCAAATAGAAATTAAAGTGAGGGGTGTAGAGTTGAAGCAGCCCTGCTTCTCAGTGGCGACAACTGTATATTACTTAGAGAAAAACTACCTGTTTAAGTGGACAGGGTTTCTCACATACTGGGGGCAGCTGGGACAACAGGTTGGAGGATGGATAGTAACTGTGCCCAATCTGAGTTAGGAGGAAAAGTATACCCAGCAGTACTTTTGAGATAAGAAAGCTATAGGATGACCTGCATCAGTGGTTTCTCAACCTTCTGTAACCATTTAATACAGTTCATGTTGTAATACCATGCTGCAACCCTTTAATACAGCTCCTCATGTTGTGGTGACCCCCCTGAACTATAAAATTATTTTGTTGCTACTTCATAACTGTAATCTTGCTACTGTTGCGGATCATCACGTAAATGTCTGTGTTTCACGATCATCTTTTGGAAGTACTGACCTAGAGGAAGACAAGCAATCTCTTCCTCGGGAGGAACTAGCCTCTTGTTTTCTGTAGTCTTGGAGGCACCACAGCCAGTAGAGATGAGGCTTCCACGGAGAAATTGTCTCCCCAGTGGAAAAGTTTAAAGCTGGAGTCTCAGAAGCCTGAGGAGAAGTTTCAAGATCGTGACTCCACTTTAAGGATGTCCACTGAGTGACAGGCACATTGCTAGATTCACTTATAAATTATTGTGCTGGATTCTCAGTACATAATTTTAGGTGACCCTTTTGTCATACTTCATTACTATAACAAATACCCAGGACATTTTACTTATAAAGGGGAAATGCTATTTTTGGCTCATAGTTTTGGAGGTTCTAGTCAATGTTTAGTTGCCCTGTTGCTTTTGGGTCCTATGGCAACAGTGTGCAATAGATGATGAGGCTTCAAGTCCCCACTATCCTTTTTATTATTATCTTATTTATTTATATCCCAAATGTTGCCCTCCTCTTGGTCGTCTCTCAAAGACTTCATTCCCCAATCCTTCTCCCTTTCCCTTTTGAGAGGGTGCTCTCCCACACAGTATCCCTCCACCCTGGGGCATCAAGTCTCTACAGGGTTAGGCACATCCTCTCCCACTGAGGCTAGACAAGTCAGTCCCTCTGTTAGCTATGGACCGGGGGCTTCAGACCAGCCTGTGTGTGCAGTTTGTTTGGTGGGAGTCTCTGGTAACTCTCAGGGCTCCAGGTTAGTTGACACCATTGGTTTTCCTGTAAGGTTGCCATCCACTTCAGTTCCTTCACTCTGCCACTTAACTCTTCCACAGGGGTCCCCAACCTCAGTCCAATGCTTGGCTGTGAGTATCTTCATCTGTCTCAATGAAATGCTGGTGGTGGTGTCTCTCAGAAGACAGCCATGGTAGGCTTCTGTCTGCAAGCTGCACTATCCTTTTAGGAAATTTCCCCAGTGACAAGTCCCCCTATAAGGCTTTCAGGCTTCACCACACCCCAGTCATGTCTCCCTGGATACCTGGCTACAACCCAGGGACTCTTGGGGGCTAAAGATCCAAACTTTAGCAGATGGTATCAATGCCATTGACATATTGGACTCAGGAGTTAGAGTTGTTCAAGATCTCTCAACTAGTAAAGGACCAGCCTGGGACTGAAATTCTAATTCATTGACAGCTTTATACTAGATCCTGGTCATTGCCAATGACCTTCTGTCTACTAGATATGTTGAATTTGCTTATATTAAAGATCGTCCCAGAGCTACATGTGGAAATGTTCTTGGGTCTTGATAGAGCCTTTGATGCCAGAGTATAATGTTAGCAGGAGCAACACACCCCAGGGCTGTGTGAAGCTACTTTCTTTAACAAAGGAGGAAAATTAGATTCACAGCTGGGCCTATCTGATTATCACAATTTCTTTCCAGTTCTATATTTTCTTGGGAAAGAAATATTTTGCTACTTTGAATGCTGCCTTTACAATATCCCAAAGAACCTTACTGTATCACTGCACACTAATTTGAAAAATCAAGGTTTTCTGACAGTTTCATTCAGGTCTGGCAAATGGCAGAGCTGCCTATAATTCCTGACCTGCTTCAGGAAGTCAGAGACAGTATTTGACAAGGACACTACTTCATTAACATTTCTCCTGGCTTCAAGTCACAAAACAGAACACACGATTTCAAAGAGCTCTTTTGTGTCATGTGTGACTTCTAAAACACTTTGGTACAAGATGTATATTAGGCAAAATCCCAGATTTGCTCAAATCTCAGCCTTTCCAATTCCACTTTTTTTTTTTTTTCAGACAGACTCACATTTTCGAAGGCACTTGGGATGTATAATAAGCCTCTCCTGTGCATTTTATTGGCTGTGTGTTTTTATTAGAATAAAACCTTGTGATACTGAAAGAACTCAGACTTTTGCTTTCAGTTTACACTCAGTAATGGAAATAAAATCTAAGCTTATAGAAACTCGAAATGCTTTGTACTTAGGCTCTGTCATATAAAACAAATTGGTAAAACCCAGTGTCCATATGAGAATTACATTATTTTAAAGGGGAATTATTCTATATATCTTAGCATGAAAAGATTACTATATATATGCACATATACATATATATGCTTTATATTTATGCTAGGTGCATATATATGCTATGCATACATATATATGCATAGGTATGTATAAGGAGTGTATTACTTCTGTATTATCTGAGTCAATAATACTGAAATAAGTTAATTACTAGTGGAATATCCATCACATTTTAAACTATGTACAAAAAATGAAAGATAGGAAAATTGGCACCTGTCCGTGTGGCTCCTGGTGTTCCTTTAATATATTTCATATTACAGTTCAGGAGATGACATTTTAGAGGAAGCTCAAGCCTTGTTTAGATATGGCATAAGAATGATCGGTTTGGATGACTTGTGATATTTACACTTTCTGTTGTACGTGCTACTTCTATGGTTTAATGTGAGCCAACTGTATTATCTGTTTGAAATCAAGACTGAGGATACCCCGCTGATCTTAAGAACAAGCACTGCTTCTGTCTTAGGAGTGCTTAGTAGATTTCAGAGTGCTCATCTTGCACAGTTTATTTTAGAAATTGTTTATCACACTTTCTTAACATTTTGGAAATATTTTATAGTTTGTGTGTGTGGCTGTGTGTTTGTAGAGTACAGTGTGTATCAGGGCTGTGTGTGTGTGTGTGTGTTTTTTTTTAGCTGTTTAGTTTATGTTAGCAAACTACTTCCACTTGAAGGTTTTTAAGTAGCACAGATGCTCTCTGTAGATTTGCTCATTTGTGGTGCCGGTTGGGATTATCCTTGCAGCGGTATACAGCTGAGAATGTCCCTGAGGTCATGGTTCTTCTCACAGTTCCATCAGCAGCTTAGCTGGCATTATTTTAGAGTAGGCAGCCAGCCCCTTAGGAGCAGGTGATATGTCCATTAGCGTCATGCTTGAGAGTATCCCTGGACCAACGCACATCAGGCAGCTGTGTGTGCAGCGGGAACTCTCATGGGTGTGAATATTGGAGAAGTGTCATTTGTAGGGGCTTCTGATGTGTTTCCCTCTGCCCCTTTCTGTAGCAATAAAAGTCATTCTTGTCAGGTGGCATGGTTGCCCAGAGAAGGGCAAGGAAGGATTCAAGTGGAAGAGGTGCTTGCTCCTTCTTCGTCCTGTCTCTTTATAACTCTCTGGGTAAAACTGCCTCCTCTCCTATCTGTTTCTACACTATCTCTTAAGTAGCTTCCGTTTCCTTCTCATGAGAACTGGGCATACCCTATTCTGTCACATCTTTCTCTGATTCGTCACTTTGTCTGCCACTCAATTAGACATCGCTTTCAAACACAAGTGCTTCCTTCTACAAACTAACTTTACTTTTGTCGTTTGGGATTAAAGGTGTGTACTAAGACCTGAGCCACACCACAACCAGAAACAGTTTTGGTTGTCAGTAGATAACACAATCTTGGGGTTCGCAGTGTGATCAAATATCCTGCAAAGGTGTGTGCATGTACATTTACATGTATATCTAAGGTTTAGGGTACTAGAACTGTTAGAACTAAGAAAACATATTTTCTCTTTGAATGTCTTTTTTTTCAATGATTTAATTATTTTTATTTCATATTTATTGGTGTTTTGCCTGCATATACATTTGTGTGAAGGTGTCAATTCCCCTGGAATTGGAATTATAGACAACTGTGGGCTGCCATGTGGGAACTGGGAATTGAACTTAGGTCATCTAGTAGAACAGTCTCTGGACAGAACTCAGAGCAGACATGTCTACCTGTGGCATTGCACCTTCTGACCCTAAAGATATATGCTTGATGGCTGCTGCATTGGCCTGACACATCTACCTCATTCAGTTCTGCGAGCTACTACTTTTTCTACTTATGTTTTATGTAAGATACACCAGACACTGCTCAGCTGATAAACAACATCCTATTTCACATGTGTATCTTGTTGCTCTTACAGTTTCAAAGGGTATGCACTTACATTCTGTTTCAAATTCTTTCCCACTGGCTATGCTTCATCAAAATTCCACCAGTCACCACTTTCTCTAGGAAGTCTGCCTAGGTCTCCTGTATATTAATGTATATATATATATATATATATATATATGCATATATATACATACATTATATATGTATATATAATATATGTATATATATTAATGTGTACATATATATACATACATATATGCATATATATAAAACTATATATATAACTTTATATGCATATATATACTCATATATATATATATAACTTTGCTATTTTATAAAAATAAAACTTAGCTGTTGACTATTTACAATATACCTGTAAATTATTAACCTGTGGATATTAGTTGTGGTATACTATCATTTTTATACCTTCTTTCTTCAACGAATAATGTGATTTATTTTATCCTTTCCCATGTTATAGATTTGTAGCCCTACCATCCCTTATAGACATACATAGCATTTAAAAATTATATGTATTCATGATATTCATGGATTTTTTGAATCACATTTATTTTCCAATTCCTGTTTTTTTTTTCCCTAAACAAGATCATACTATAAGCATTATTTAGGCTTGCTTCACATTGGTAGGCTTAAGCAATCTCCCAGCTTTATACTCCAGAGTAACTGAGACTACAGGCGTGTACCATCAGTTATAGGATTTACTCTGTTAATTTGTGAATTTACTTCTCTCTCTTCTCTTTGCTAGCAAGAGCTGTTTGGGAGGCAATTCTCTGTGAACTGCTTGTTTCCAGACCATAGAGTACAGAGATGCTGCTCCTCTTTGCTGAACTGTCTTTGAAAAAATATGTTTACACAAGTAGCCCTGGAAGGTCCTGGTGGTAATTTGAATGTAAATAGCCCCTAGGCTCTTAAGGAGTGACACAATTGGGAGGTGTGGCCTTGTTGGAGTAGGTGTGGCCTTGTTGGAGCAGGTGTGGCCTTGTTGGAGTAGGTGTGGCCTTGTTGGAGCAGGTGTGTCCTTGTTGAAGTAGGTGTGGCCTTGTTGGAGTAGGTGTGATCTTGTTGAAGTAGATGTGGCCTTGTTGAATGAAGTGTGTCAACGGCGCCAGCTTTGAGGTTTCAAATGCTCAAGCCAGGCCCAGTGTCTCCTTCTCTTCCAGCTGCTTTTGGATGTGGATGTAGAACTCTCAGCTACCACTCCAGTACCTTATCTGCCTGTGTGCTGCCTTGACAATAATGAACTAAACCTCTGAAACTGGCCTCAGTGTAATGGTTCCCTTTATAAGAGTTGCTATGGCCAGGCAGTGGTGGCCCATGCCTTTAATCCCAGCACTTGGGAGCCAGAGGCAGGTGGATTTCTGAGTTTGAGGCCAGCCTGGTCTACAGAGTGAGTTCCAGGACAGCCAGGGCTACACAGAGAAACCTTGTATTGAAAAACCAAAAAAAAAAAAAAAAAAAAAAAGTTGCTGTGGTCATGGCATCTATTCACAGCTGTAAAAGCGTAACTATGACAGCAGTCTCTGTACAGTAGAGGGCATGCATGGTTACTATCCTGTAGAATGAGGAAACAATTCTCTTCCAGAGCAGATGTTCAACAATGTTGATCCTTTTGTTTTGTTTTTGATTTTCGAGACAGAGTTTCTCTGTATAGCCCTGACTGTCCTGGAACTCACTCTGTAGACCATGCTGGCCTTGAACTCAGAAATATTCCTGCCTCTGCCTCCCAGATGCTGGGATTATGCCACAGACTGGGTTCATTGCAGGGACCTCTTGTTCCGGGATAAGAGTTCTGGTCAGGTGGGCAAAAAATTTGGCAAGTGACAGAGTCGACACAAGGAAGTGCTGAGTCTGAATGTATTTAAAAATGGCATGAGGTTTTTACAGTCATTACAAGAGAGAGATGAAAAATCTGGCAGCTCAGCAGTTGAGGTACATCTGAGGCCACCTGAAACACACTGCAGACTGCATGAGGCTCGAAGCTTGAATCTGAATAAATGAATCTCAGTCTAAGTCCTAGTCCATCTAAGTTCTAGTTCTAGTCTAAGTGCCCTGCACAAAGTGAAAACCAGGTTTATATGGTGTACAGAAAACAGAGCAAATGACAAAAGTTACGTAGGAAGGTGACAGCCACATCAAGGTCAGTAAGATCACTTAGGCAAGGGATGGTTACATCAAGGTGGGTAAGATCAGGTATCAAAGTGTGAAGGGGAAGAGCAGTGGTACCCTCCTCGCTGGGGCTATTTTGGTATTCCTATGCTAATTTTCTGGGTCTGCTGAAGGCAAGCACCAGGAAGTTCCAATCTAGCAGTTCCCGCTAATGCCCTTAAGTGAGGGAAGCCCTTCGATTACTCTGGTTTGTAAAACAGTTCTGTCTTCTGTGGGACTGCCCTGAGAATTCTAACTATGCTAACAGTAAGCAATGGTGCCTGACCTCTGTTGCTAACTCTGAGGACATCCTATCTGATAAGGCAGCTTCCTTGTGAGAAATTCCAAGCTGAGGATAGCTAGGTGATAAATTAGGATATATTGGAACGTTGTGCTGGCCAGGGAACAATACCCTTTTTTAGCCATTTACGAATCATTTCTTGGGGTACCTTTATGCCTGCATAAGAAGGTGTATTGATGATTGGAAAGACTAATCTGGAACACATCTGAGTTAGGAGATGCCAACGACTGACTGAATACCCAGGAGGCACAAACTCCCTTTGAAGTCATAACGACTCTTGTCCGCGATCAGGCTTTTACCCCTGATATTGCAGATGTAACTGGAGTAGACAAGTGGGCATGGCAGGATTAAAGGCATATGCCACCACTGCCTGGCTGATCCCAGTCCTTCTTAAAACATGCTAAGCCCTCCTAGGCTGAGAGAGCCTTACCTGTGACACAGACTTCATGGGACTTGGGCAATGAGTTGAATCTTGTAAACAGGAAGCATATGCTACTTGCCGCACTGTAACAAAGCCCACTATTGCAAACTTGGTAAGTGTAGCTTTTTGCTGAGCATCCTTGACATAGCCTTAGGCTCACTTCTCAGTTTCCAAGCCAGTTCACATCTAAAACTACTATTTAGCTCTCAGAACTTCACCGCTATTATTGGTGTTGTTTTTAAAAGGTAATATTTACTAAGTGTTACTGGCTAAATTTTGGGGAGAATATTTAAAACTCTTTATTTTACTTATTATTATTACCCTATGTAGGCTGCATGTGAGTGTGTGTTTATGTGTGAGAAATACTGTGTGTGTGTGTATGTGTATGAGTGTGTATGTGTGAATGAATGTGTGTGTGAATGAGTGTGTGTATATGTGTATGAGTGACTGTGTGTTTGTGTGTGTGTATGAGTGTGTGTGAATGAATGTATGTGTGTGAGTATGTGTGTGAATGTGTGTGTGAGCAACTGTGTGTATGAGTGTGTGTGAATGAATGTGTGTGTGAGTGACTGTGTGTATGAGTGTGTGTGAGTATGTGTGTGTGTACCACAGCATGCACCTGTGGAGGTCAGAGAACAACTTCTTTTTAGGTCTTGGTTCCCTCCTTCCAGTATATGTTCTTCAAACTGAACTCAAGTCACTAGACTTGCATAGCTGCTGAACCATGGATGAGCCATGGCAGAGCCATCTTTGGGCCATCTGGTCTAAATCTTCCTGCATCATTTACCTTAGTAGTTACATAATCTTGAGTAGACTGTTATTCCCCACGTTTATAGATGATAAGCACTAACTTTAAATGGATAAATTGCTGAGGTTACATCATCAGGAAGTGGTGAAGTTGGCTAGCCTGGGCACTCTGAAGTGTTACCTTGCACCCTACTGCACAAGCTCAATGTAGAACTCTTCCCAGAAAGTATAATACAGTAGCTGGGTGTAATCTCTAGTGAAAATGAATACATTTTCTTGATCATTTGGAGACAGGAGTTGTTTTGGAGTAAGGAAGCCTTCCTTACCCTCTGCAAACAGGCGTCCAGGAGAGAGTGCTCTGGGTATATCCAGCCTGGTGGAGGGGAATAGAATCTAGGTACCAGACAAAATCCTGATTCAAGGACCTGGTTCAGGAAGTGAGATTTGCCCATAGGAAGCAATTAGTTACGATAGCAATTAAATTCCACACCGAGTGGTTCAAGCAGCAAGTAGGAGAAATTGCTAGTTGAGAGAGGCACAGCAGCAAGACTCAGATTTACTGGCAGAGATTCGTGGGCAAGACAGGGCTTGAGCAGAGCCTGGAGAATGGGAAAGTAAGGAAGAAACCCTAAGGAAAAAATCCTAGGAGAAGGTAATGTTCTTGCTTTCTGTCTCCAGCAACAAAAGAACAGTCTCTCTGCTTTTCTCTATGTAGGAAGAGAAGAATTTTGTATCTTTAAAATAAAAGATCATACCATATGTGCACACGAACACACACACACACACACACACACACACACACACACACACACACACATCCCAGTACAGTCCAAAAAAAAAATCCCACCAAGATATCTTCTCATTTGCACTTGACTCAGAGCCTATGCCCCTTCATCCTGGCATAGATGCTGCTACAGGCTCCCAGCATTCCTAACTTGATGGGATCCCCACAGCGCAGTCTACTTCAGCCTACCTTTTTTTAGACCACTTGAAAGTTTTTCAATTTATTCAGCAGAATATATCAGGCTGTCAGCTTCGGAGAGCTGACGCTTGCAGAAGATCTATCTTCCCTCTGCAGGTGGCACTGGCTGCCAACTTTTCTTTGGCTTGAGCGCTTGTTCCGAAGCGGCCCTCTGTGGTTTGAACACCAGTCACATTAGAGTTGATCTCCCTTCCCATCTCTGGCTCTATCTGGGTAATGGCTAACCTGCTGTGTGCGAGTGGAGAGAAATGCCTATTGTGTTATTTCTCTGCTTTGTGATTAGCAAATTACTTTTTGCTAAAACTGGGTCATCCCATTGCTGCCTTTTTTTTTTCTTGCCTCAGCAATTTATCTGCCTCTATCATTTCCTGGATGTTGATATCAATGTCACTTTGCCTCAGATGCTGTGTCCCTTGAGCCCTTGGAGTCCCTGCTATCTGTCTTTCCTTTGATTATCTGCCATCCACTGTGCAGAATGGCTTCAGGCTCCTCCTGCTGTCTGTCCCCATCAGGCGAGCAATCCAGCTCAACTGAAGAAGGCCTTCCTGGCTGGGCTTCAGGGAGCAGGCAGAACAATTTCCTCTGGGGTTGCCTGAGCCCTCTGGAAGTCTCTCCATTTACTCCTGGTAACATAGGGCAGAGCTTAAAGGCAAAGTATACGCACTGCTGTCTGTCTTGTTCCGTGGGCTCTAGTGGCTTTGACTTCAAGAAAAACCTCCTCTGTAACTTGGATTTTTTTCTCTTCTTATTCTCTGAATTTTTGAATGTGGATTTCTTGTTCATTAATCCCCTGTTCAGCATGTTGCTGGGTGGGAATGTGTTTAACATCAACCACATGAATTATAATTCTAAAAGGACTCCCTTTTCTTCTTATAAAATATTTAATTGTATTTTTAACTTGTAATCTGTGAGTGCCTGTGACGCTATGTCTGTAGGTACCCATACAGGCCAGAAGAGAATGTCAGATCCCCTGGAGCTGGGTTTATAGACAATTGTGAGCTATCTCTCTTGGATGCTGGAAACTGAACTTGAGTCCTCTGGAAGAACAGGGTGTGCTTTTAATTGCTGAGCCATCTCTCTTGCTGCTCAAACTGATTCTTGAAATATACTAAATTCTAGTAATGCAGAGGTTAGAAAAACCACTGAGTTTGAGGGAGGACCCTTGGGCATCAAAGACAGATGGGTTTTCATGCTATTTATAGGTGTCTTGTAAAGCAGGCAGTGGGAGGATCTGGCTTCTGGTGGCCCAGTCTGTTTTCTAACAAATAACAGTTTTAACGAGAGCTGTACACTATTAATAAAACAACTTAGGAAAGGAGTGGGGAATTATGGTAGCTAATGGTCTGAAGAGCATTTACCATAAACCTGATTTTATGACACATTTTGGAAGAGTGCTTGGAGCATAAATATTCACTCTCTGATGACACATTGCTCGTAAAGTCTGTTCCCAGGAACGTCTTTAGTCTACTATCTCAAATTACAGAAGACAAGAAAGGATTGCTTTCCTGTAGAGGGCAGTTCCTGCAGGCTTTTCATATCCTTTTAATAGGAACCCTTAATCAAATTATTTCCACTAAAGGTCTACCCTTAGGAAAACTCCTAATAAAGTGTTAAGGTCAACTCACTAAGAATATTTAAATCTATGATAGATTGAGACAGTCAATCAGTCAGTAAATGTTGTGTTTCTGGATTTAATTTGCTACTTCTAGAATTCCAGTGTTTGGTCTTTTAGTGCCATCGTGCTTAACATGAAGATGACAGTTGTCTCTTTCTTTTGTCCAAGGACACCATAGATGCTGTTACTGGAAGGATCTCCTTTACTCGCTTCAGGTACCATGGGTCACCATTTCAGACTGCGCTAGCAAAGCTGCCTCAGAAATGTTTTTCTCCCAATAATTCCACAGGGGATTTTAAATTTAAATTTCATTTTTTTAACCATGTTGGGAATCAACCCATGGCATGCCAAGGTAAGGATTCTGTCATGGAGTTTTATGCCTTTGAAGAGTCCTGGCTGTCCTTAAACCAGCGAAAAGCTCTGTGTATTGCAACTCACAGAGCTGTTTCTCAGAGCTCTCAAGAGTATGTCCTACTAGTTTGAACTAGGCAATGGAGAAATTATGATTAATTTGAAGATAATAAAGACATTTAAAAGTTTTAACCTTCCTTGAACTTGGATCTTCAGAGTGACATTTTAAAAAAAAAGATATTGTTTTGTGTGTGATTGCCAAATATTAAGCACACTTGTATTCAGAAGAATAAATAAAAACAAGAAATGTATCAATAGTATATATACATTCATGTAGATTTCTTGATTTTTTTTTATATAAAATCTCTTTGCCAGTATTTTTAGATCAGTGGTTTATAAATTACTTTTTCTCATGCATCTCTTGGTAAAATATTTTTAGCATATATTCCCCAAATACCTTCATGTATGTTTATTTATGTGTTAAGTACATTTCTTAATATACTAATTAGTTATATATGAAACACATAAAATAGCCTAAAATGAATAAATAACATTTAGATGTCTTACATCAATGACAACTTCAAAGAATTAGGAAAAAGGTAATTACTAATCCTAGATAATGTAAATTCAGAAGCTAGACATGTCTCAGTGGTTTGCTGCTCTTGCAGAGAATCTAGGTCTGATTCCTAGCATGCTTATAGCAACTCACACCCTCCTGTAACTCCAGTTCTAGATCCTTCTTCCAGCCTCTACAGGCTCCTGGATTCACATGCTGCACAGAAGCTCACGCAGACACATACACATATACATAAATCAAAATTAAATAAAAAGGAAAATGTAAGTTTATAGTCCTAATTACTGTATTAATGAACTATATCTTGGCAGCCAGGTTATTTTCATCTTAGTCTTTTTCTTTGCAAAGAATTCCATACAATACGTTCTGATCACGTTTCCCCCTTTCCCAACTTCTTCCAGATCCTTCTCACCTCCTCTCTGCTTCCACCAGATTCTGCCCACCTAACTCCAAACCTCCACACCCTTTCTTTCCCAAACAAATCAGGTTTAAAAAAGCACAAGAAACACACACACACACACACACACACACACACACAGAGAGAGAGAGAGAGAGAGAGAGAGAGAGAGAGAGAGAGAGAGAGAGAGAGAGAGAAATAGAAAAAACTATCATAGAAACACAAAATAAGAAACCATAATATGCAACCAAATAGTTTGCTCTGTGTTGGCAATGGGTGTGGGGGCCTATCCTTATGTGTGGTACTATACCCAGTGAGACTCTATGTGGAGAAAACTAATTTTTCCTCTGGAAGCCCATGACAACTGTGATAAGTTCTTGGTTAAGGGGGCTCTGGTCCCTTTCACCATCTCCATGCTGGTACTCCATCTGTCTTGAACTTAAACAGGCTCTGTTCATACTCCTCCAGTCTCTGTGAGTTCACCTGTAAATTGATGCTGTTGTATCTGGAAGACACTGTTTTCCTAGAGGCATCCATCTTCTCTGGCCCTTAAGATCTTTCCGCATTCTCATTTACTCAGCCTCCACCAACCCCTGAGGGGAGGGGTTTGATGAAGACATCTCATTTAAGACTGATTATTTCAGAATTTCTCATTCTCTTTATATTGTCTAGTTGTGGTTATTTGTGTTAGGTCCCATCGATGGCAAGAAGACATATCTCTGATGATAGCAAGGTAAGACATTGACCTATGGGTATAGTACAATATTGCTGGGAGTCATTTTATTGCTATGTTCCCTTAGCAGAACAGTAAGTAGTATTTGGTTTTCCCCTAGGCTGATGGT
Organism: Mastomys coucha; assembly: GCF_008632895.1. Taxonomy (NCBI): domain Eukaryota; kingdom Metazoa; phylum Chordata; class Mammalia; order Rodentia; family Muridae; genus Mastomys; species Mastomys coucha. The sequence continues at coordinate 60,954,432 of NW_022196896.1, read as the reverse complement.
CTCTCTAGTCTTGGGGTATTGACTACTTGGGGAGAGTCATGGGTTTCCCCTTTTTGAGTGAGCCTTGAATTCAAACAGACAGTGGCTGGTTACTTGCACAATATTTGTGTCCCTACTGCACCAGGATAGCTTTCAGGGAGGTCACCATTGTAGTGTACAGTATTTGTACCTGAGTTAGTGTTTACCTTTCTCCTCTGGTAGCATGCAGACTATATTCCAGGAGTGTGAACACTAGTTAGTAGAAGGGGACCTTCTACTTAGGCACCAATGCAAATGCTCCATGTTCAGTGAGATATGCAAATGTTGTCTTAAGAAATAATACCTTATCACCACTTTATAGAAAACAGCCAAGAGCCTGAATGTGGGGGTTTTCATGAAGCCCCTTGAGAAAGAACTCAACTAGATCTGACCCATTCCAGGAACTGGGGGTTTTACTTTGTGGCATGAGATGTCCAGTTGAGGCATTGTATCCCCCATTATCTATTTACACTAGTTAAATTTATATATATATATATATATATATATATATATATATATATATATATATATATATTTTAGGAAGCTTCTATAGTCATAGGTTTGTACATGGCCCCTCAAATGTCCTTTAGTGTGAGCTGTCCCTTGGAATAGTCCCTTCCTTACTATTCTTTTTTATCTTCCTTCCCCTTTAGTCCTTCCATACCAATCCTCCATGTCTCTTCTTAACTACTTATTCTATTTCCTTTCTTGGATGACCCACTCTCCCCCAGCTCCTTATTCAATACCCAGCCTCTGTTACTGTATGGATGGTAGCATCCCTATCAAAGGCTTAAAAAGCTAATGTACAAACATAAGAGAAAAACAATATATAATATATAATATATATATGGGGAGGGGTTCCAGGGTACCTCACTCGGGTTGATTTTTTTCCTAGCTCCACTCATTTACCTATAAATTTCATCATTTCATTTTATTAACAGCTGAATAAATATTTCATTGTTTGAATGCACCAATTTTTTTATCATTCATTCACCATTTGATGATTATTTATGTTATTTATAATTTCTACTTTTTATGAAAAGGGCAGCAATGAATATGGACAAGCAAGTACTTCTATAGCAGACTCTTTAGTCCTTTGGACATATAACCAAGAATAAGATAGGTAGATCTTTGGGCAGTTTATGGTGGTTTGAATATGATTGGCCCAGGAAGTAACACTATTAGGAGGTGTGGCCTTGTTGGAGTAGGTGTGGCCTTGTTGGAGGGGACGTGTGACTATAGGGGTGGTCCTTGAGATCCTTATCCTAGCTTCCTGGAAGACAGTCCTCTTCCTTCTGACTGCCTTTGAATCAAGAGGTACAACGCTCAGCTCCTTCTGTAGCACTGGGCCCTTTGCTGTGCTTCCTTCCTTGCTGATGATAGACTGATCCTCAGAACTTTAAGCCAGCCCCAATGAAATGTTTGCCTTTATAAGAATTGCCTTGATCATGGTGTCTCTTCCCAGTAATGGAAACCAAAACTAAGACACAGATCTACTCCAGTTTCCTAGAGAACTGCCACACTGATTTCCATAGTGGGTGTGCAAGGTTACACTCCTACCACCAATGAGTCAGTGTTCCTTTTTCCCCACATCCTGTCCAGAAGGAGCTGTCAGGTGTTTCGGCCGTTCTAACTGGTGAGGGTGAAATCTCAAGGTAGGCCTGATTGCTGATGACTGAGGATGTTGCGCCTTTTAAAAAAGTGCTTTTCAGCTGCTTGTATTTCATTCTTTGAGAATTCTTTGCTTAGTTGTTCTTTACCCCATTTTTAAGTGGGTTGGTTTCCTTTTTTTTTTTTTTTTAGTCCTTTATATATTGTAGACATTAACTCTCTTTCTCAGAAATGCAATTGGTAACATTCTTTTCCCAGTATGTGACCTGATGCTTTGCCCAAATGATGGGCATATGATGCCCAAAAGCTTTTGCTATACAAAAGCTTTTTAAATTAATAAATTTGCATTTATTAATTGTTATTCTTAATGTCTGTGCTGCCAGTGCCCTGTTCAGAAGTCTTTTCCCGTCCAATAATTTCAAAACTATTCCCCTTCTCTTCTTCATATTAGTCTTATAACAAACACCGCATGCCGTTTTTGCCAGTTTTGTTTCATTCATATTTACATTGTTAGGATCAGATTTAGTTGTTACAAGAGCATTTTAGATTACTCGACTTGTTTAGAAGAATTTTGTAGTTAAAAGTAAACAACAATTTGCCAATCTCGATAGCTAGTCGTACTTCAAGTCCAATGTCTACTTAGCTCTAGGCAAATAGTTTAATTCATTTATATTATGAAACCACCCTTCTGATGATATTTCTGTTTAAGAAATATCATCTCTTATATGTGCTAGTGACTATATCAAGAATGGATAAAACTAGGAACATTTGCTTGAATGTTAAAGGCTAGAAAATAGGGGCAAAGTTTAGTTCTTATTGCAAATAAAAGCTAGGGCAGAAATATTAGCATTTCTTATCTCACCTCATGGTAACTGTTTTGGGTATTCCCAGTAGTAGAGTACCCAACAGAACCTTGACTAATACCATTTTTTTAACTTACAGAAATTTTCATTCGTAAATTAAAGACTAAATATTTAGAAGCAAAAGCTATAATGAATTTCATCATCATATTAAGACTTTTTTTCTTTTTTTTCCTGGTTGTTTTTTTAAATCAGAAAAATCTCATATAATATATTTTGTATATCTATTTCATACTGGAGAAGGGTAACAGTGGTTTTCTCTACTGTAGCAATAAATATGAAATGTTCAACTTATTTTCTCTAGGTATTTTGTATTTCTTCCTGTCTTCTAAAGCATAATGCTTGAAGAAATGACAGCTTTTTTTCACAGAGATATCACGATTCCCCAACCTTACTCAGTGGTATCTGCAGGAACAACTGCTAAAAGAAACTTCTTCCAATTGTGACTTACAGACTTTTAAGGTATGTCACAACTCTTCAACTTTGTTTGTATTAAAGAACCTAATGTCAGGAGGTGTCCATTCTTAAGACTGAAGTTTGTTAGATTTTTATCCTGCCTTTTTGTGTAATTGTGTGAAGTCAGCATGAGTATTTGGGGACAGGTACAATAAAACTCTCATCCTCCACAGATTCTTGTGATCAATCGCTTTCTTCTTGGCTTATGAGTTTCAGACTCCATTTGTTAGATGTATTCTATTCACAGATTACATATCCCCCAGACATCAAGCAGATTTCGAATTCCCTTGTAGTGTGAGAATCACGTCTTTTTATTTTTATTTGTCAAAGTGCTGTTCAGTTTTTGTTCCTCTGGCATTAAAAAAATGTATCAAAATCTATTAATGCTTTCTATGACCTTCCCCAGATGAAGGTAAGGAAATAAACGTTTCTTTTTTTTTATCCCAAAAAATCAATTCAAATTATGCTTAGGAAAGCACTGAGTGAACCACCCTGTGATGAGAGTGTGTGCTTGACTTCCCTGAGATAAGGTGTAATGAATGGGCCGATGTGGATATTGATCAGCAGTGAGATTTAGGGGTGTCTATGGATCCTCATTGTAGATGCTGTAGGAAATAGGTAGGGAATTAAAATAAAAGTTGATACAAAGACTCCCTGTCTTTAGCTAATGTGTTTCTGTACTTTAGGTTAGTTTACGTGTATTCTCATCAGTATTCATGCTTAAACCAGTGGCTTCCAAACATTACTGCCTGCCAAAGTCATAATGGACAGGGATAGAAATCCACTATTTAAATCCCTCTGTGAGATGCTAATAATGAGCTAGGGTTGGGTATAACGGTTGAGATGGTCAAGTCTCTATATTACTATAGCAATTAGAAAGGAAACTGATTTATTGGCAGAATTTCAGGCAGTCATAGTATTGAAACATGCACTAGAGAATATTTCCTTCACTGTACCTACTAACTGATATATTTCTAGTTGAAACAATGTGTCTTCATTCCTAGCTGACAAAGTCTGGCAGATTTAGTGAGTAGATGCTATGAGAAGGCAGTCAGGAAGGGGACTAGAGGGATAGGATCCTTTCTGCCCAGGCAAGATATTTGTAAGGATTTCTTTTGTTAGGCTATGGGAGGCCTTGCATAGATGGAAAATCTTTAAACCACAAGGGTCCATAATGTAGAAGCCTATAAAAGCCAGGCCCAAGTAGGACAGTTGTCTGAATTGTCAATAGGGCAAAAACGTAATTGTCTTGTGAAGAGATATCCAGGAGCCCACAAAATCTCCATGAGGAAAAGCCAACCACTATTAAGGATCATTTTCTGAAAATCTCTTTACCAAACAATGGTACCTGCCACTGTCCATATACTTTCCCTTAATCTTCTCCCCTGTGGTTCCTGGGAGTTTTAAATCTTGTAGAAGAAAAGGAGTAGAATTGAGTTTACAGTGTGAGAAGGGTCATGCTACCCACCTCTTTCATTGGAAGTGGTCAGCCTAGGCTTAAAGAAGTGTAGCAGAGAAGCAACATCATGTTTTGATTATTAAATTAACTAGCATAATGTATCCCACTGGGGTTACTTATAAAGAGATTTCTACCATGCAAGGGTATGTTAAAAAACAAACAACAAACAAACAAAAATCAAAGATACGATATAACGATAAAAGTTGTGGTTTAATCATGTTTTATTTGTTCAGTGTAGCATCTTTAAATGGGGTGCGTGTGTGTGATAGAAACATCTGGAAACATTTATGTCCCCTGGGTGAGATGTGAAGAAGCTGAAGGCTGGTGAGAGGTAGAGTCACAAAGTAGTAATTAATATTCTGGACCTAGAAAGCCAGAGGCTGTTGGGTAAGATCAAAGACTCCCATTTTGAAAGCCAATGTGAAAGGAAACCACAATATGGACCTGGGCAGTACAGGAGTGTGTGATTGCCATGCAGAATTGAAATAGAAACTTAAGGGTTTTTTGGAAAATTGGTTGGATGGTGTTTTGCTGGGGACAAACATGTGAAGGAACGTTTCTTTAAAGTAGACACAGGTGTGAAAGGCTAAGGCAGACTTGTGAAGGAACGTTTTGCTGAAGTAGACATGGGAGAGAGGATGTTCAGCTAAAACAAGGACGTGAAAGGACATGTGATGAAAGAATCTTTATAAATGACACTCACGTATTGGTCTGCCTTATATCGCATACTTGAGATGCATTTGTTGGCATAACCATAGAGAGAAACGCACCAAAATTGCAGTTTGTTGCCGCTTCCAAAGACTTGGGCTGATTGGGTGCACATGCTGAGGCAGGACACGTAATGAGGTAAGGGCTGTATTGAGGCAAAGTCCATGGAGGACTCTTGATGTTTGGAGAGTATGAACAGGATTCCGTGGAGTGATGGAGGCAGAGTGTGGTTTGCTGGTCTATCTAGCTGTGCAACACTTGTGGGTCTTGCATCTTCCCTGCTCTTCACTTTCCTGAGAGCGGCATAACAAAGAACTTGAGCCAAGGCTGAGGCTTGGTTATCTCTACTAGGTTGAGTCACCGCTATTGCTAACCCAACTCTACCCAACTGAACTGCTGGTATATCCAGGAAGTGTTTGCCAGTAAATCGAGCTGCCGCTGCTAACCTGTGAACTGAACTGCTGATTTCCAGACAACACAGATGGGAGTTGCCCCAAAGAACCTTTCTAAACAGGTCCACTTCCACTGTATCCTTTCTTTTTCACTACCTATGGTGAGTGGGAGATAACAAGGAAGGTTAGAGTGTTTAAGAACCATCATTAAAAATAGGGTTTGAAAAAAATTAAAGTTACAGAAATGATGCTGGACCTTTCCATAGACAAGGCCACTAGCGGGGCATTTACAACTCTTTGGCATCATTTAAACAAAGGCTGAGTCAACTGAAAAGGCAGCTTAAATTATTAGATCAGTGTAGGTTTTGAATTGTGCTTAGTTACAGTATTTGCATGGTGAGTAATTACTAGTATTGGCAGTGGAAGAAACATCAGTGAAGTGAAAAGTTATTTTAAAAAGTCGCAATGGGGAAATGTGTAGCTTAGTTTGAAGGAAACCAGTAGAGTTTTGTGAAGAGGAAGATCAATCAGACAACTTCTGTGGGTTATTTCATTCACTAATTCTTAGGATAGTACTGTGGATTTTACATCACCTTGCTCTTGGATCAAGAAGGATCTAGTATGAGGAAGGAGGAAAGCTGTCTTGGTTATTAGTATAGGAGTTATAGAATGACTGGTATGGGAAAAGCATTTGGTCATTATAGAGATTTCTCTCACCTTCTCCTCTCCTCCTCTGTCTATCTATCTACCTATCTATCTATCTATCTATCTATCTATCTATCTATCTATCTATCTATCTATCTATCTATCCATCCATCCATCCATCCATCCATCCATCCATCCATCCATCCATCCATCTATCTATCTATCTATCTATCTATCTATCTATCTATCTATCTATCTATCTATCATTATTGTCTACCATCTACTTTCTATCATCTATATCTATCATATCTATTCTATCTATCTATCATTATTATTGTCTACCATGTTCTATCTATCTATCTATCTATCTATCTATCTATCTATCCATCTATCTATCATCCCTATCATCCCTATCATCTATCTATCACCGATCTATATCTCTCCATCATCTATCTATATTTATCTATCATCTTTTTTTCTTTTTTTTTTCAAGACAGGGTTTCTCTGTATAGCCCTGGCTGTGCTGGAACTCACTCTGTAGACCAGGCTGGCCTTGAACTCAGAAATCTGCCTGCCTCTGCCTCCCAAGTGCTGGGCTTAAAGGCATATGCCACGACTGCCCAGCCTTATCTATCATCTTTCTCTATCTATCTATCTATCTATCTATCTATCTATCTATCTATCTATCTATCTATCATCTACTTATTGAAGTAGGGTTTTACTATTAACCCAAGTTGGCTTCAAATACATGACCCCCTTGCATTAACCTCTCAGTGGAGCCCAGGAATGAACTGCTATATCTGGCCTGTTCTCCCTGCATCCACCCTCTTTTCCCCTTCAGTACTTGTAATACAAACCAGAATCTCTTTTCTCCAAGGGAAGTCATAACAACTAGAATTCTTCTTTAAAACCATCCATAAAAATCTAGCAATAATACCCTGGCATCCCTTCTTCCCAGTGTAACTGCTGGCCATGAGGAGAATCTTTGTTCTGTGATAATAGAACAAACCCTCTTTTTCCAGATGAGGTCATGTTCTATATGTGGGAGAGAGGAAAGATGTGCAAAAAGCAGTTTTGCTGACTTTCTTGCACAATCTTTTACTAGAGGACATGTCCTTTTCTGTGTAGTTGGATTGCTATAGGCTATGGGTACTTCAATAAATCTAAACACAAATCCCAGTTTTTCTCCGGACCTTTGGGTATTCATTATGAAAGTTCCTGTGTCATGAAAAATCAATGAGCAAATAAAGGACTTTATTATTCTCTTTTGTCAACCTGCCTCTGGTTGTAGGAGTGTTGGCTATCATTGCTAGGATGAAGGGTGGGAAACAGCAACCTTTTTGTCCCTAATAATTGCAAACCCTTGTTTTTCCAGCCTTTGAGTCTGTATAATATTATTTTATGTCTCAGCATCTTACTCAGTCCCATCTCTTTTATGTGCTTACTTGGGAAGCCCATTGGAAAGAACTCCCTCCCCCAAACCCTCCCACACCAACCAACCATCAAAAGGAAACATCCAACACCATCCGGAATAAAAGAAGAATTATTTCAGAGATCCAGCTGTCAAAACACTGCGTAACCTCACAGTGGGTTCTGCAGTGGTTGTTGGCAGGGTCAGGGGCTGTTAAGACAACAAGAAACCCCAGAAGTAGTTCTTCAGCTCTATCCATTCCTCCAGGAGCTTCAGAAGCTAGTACCATCTAGGAAGTGAAAGTGTGCTCAGACACTTGATTATCCCGAAGAGAATCTGAGAGTTCATATAGTTTTTGTTGTTGTTGTTGTTGCTTAGGTTTTGGAGGCAGAAGATGAGGACAGTCACAGCTTTTACATAGTCAGAAGCAAAAACTCCATGTTAGGATCTCTTTAAGCTAAGAAGAGTATGTTTTCAAAGATTTGTCTAAGCAAAAACCAGATAGGTACCCTACCAGGCACTAATAACATAGGGTAGCAGGGGCTGGAGATATGGCTCGGTTGAGCACACTGGTTGATTTTTCGAGGACTCAGTTTTGATTCCCAGCATCCATATCATGGCACCTCCAAACTGTCTATAAACCAAGTTCCAGGAGACCCTGATGTTTTCTTCTGTCCTCTATGGGTACCGGGTATACACATGGTACACAGACATACATATAGGTAAAACATCAGAATCAATTAAAAATGTATAGAAGCAATAAGTTTGCAGAGGGAAATATTCAAGTATGCAGATACATTGAGGCCTTAAAAATATCACATGATGTTATTTTGAAAAGAGTCTAAAGTCTCCTAACTTTTCATTTTAAGATACATGATATGAGTATACCCAGTGTATTAGGATGAACATAGCCTTTGGTTTTGGTGTTTGAACTATGGCATGGTTCCGAGAGTACGAACTAACACACAAGGATATACTGGAGTTCAATTGCACTGTTGGGATGTGCAAGCCTGACTATAGGCAAGGTGCTCTGTGGCGTGGAGCTTAGATGTGATGCATGGATGGTAAAGCTGACAAACCCAAGGGGAAATCTTTGATTTCAAGAGTCAATATTTGATTATGGAAGTGTGTCTGTGTGTCTCTCTCTGTGTGTATAGATTTAAAATATTTTTTGCCTCCTGTGGACATATGTGTGCCTACTTGTCTGTGTGTGGAGCTTGTGCATGCAGTGCTCCTGGAGGGCAGCAGAGGCCTCTAGATTCTTTGAAGAAGGATTAAAACAGTTTTGAGCTTGACTTGGGAGCTGGGAGCCAAAATGGTTCCTCTATGAGAAAAGTGAATATCCTTGACTCCTGAACAGCCTCTCTAGCCACTTCTCATTCATTCTTGCTACAGCAGATTGTGTTTCCGAAGTGAGTTCTATATCCCACTGGATGTGCTTTTACAGAGGCATTTTACTACCCCCTTACCAAGAAGTGGAATCCATTCTTCATTCTCCGGATGTCTCATTTGTGCACTGATTAAGGGTCTTTATAGAAATTACCTCACAAAAGCCTTACACCATCTTCACACAGGGAAGAGCCACTAGGAACCTCATGTTATAAATGAGAAGGCAATCAAGGCAGCAAAGTAACAGAGTTCTCAGGAGTAGCATTCATAAGGTGAGAACTGTGAGGAAATACAACTGAACTTTAGTTCATGTACAGAAAACAACCAGGAAATGCTACTAGAATTTGAAATGTTTTATTTTTGTGCTTTTCATTTTTATATTTCTCTTTCTTATTTCACCCAGAAAAGATAAGCCTCAGAATGAGCTCTTAAACATTTTCCTGCCTTTTCTAATTATTTTTAAAAAGAATTATTTTATTTTAGTTATGTATATTTGTGTGTGTCTCTGTGTGGTTATGTGTACGTGAAAGTAGTGTCCATATATGCTAGAAAAGGAGTCCCAGCCCCTGGAGCTGACTTTACAGGTGGTTGTAATCAATTCAGCATGAGTGCTGGAAACAGAACTTGGGTCCCCTGTATGAACATCAGACATCTCTTTGGCCTGCTCTTTATCTTCTTTTAATTCTCAAGACTATTTTCTAACTTTTCTAAAATTCATTCTCCTTTCACCTTGTAATGTTACTATTTTTTAATTTTAGTTCCAAGTTTTGTTTCTAGGCTTTGTGTATAAACTTCCATTTTCTTTTCACTGTAATTCACAGTGGAAAAAAGTTTTAAAATATTGAACTCTTGCTTTGTATTTCCATCAGTCTGTCTCTCTATCTTTATTTAGGCAGGTTCAATGTCTTACCTAATGCAATGGTGCAGTATCAGACTTGGATGTTCAAGTATTGCTGTGGATACTGACCTAGAGTCCTTGGGGGTGTTTCCAAGAAGGATGTGAATTGGCTACGTACTATTTTTAGGCTTTTGAGGAACCTCCACACTCATTCCCATAATTACCTCAGGAATTCAAATCCTCACCAACAATGAATTTTCCTCTTTCAACATATTCTCGCCTACCATTTGCTATCTTTTTTATTTTCATGGTACACATTCTGATGGGGTTAAGATATAATCTCAGAGCAGTTTTAATCTGCATTTACCTGGTTGCTAAGGGTCTTAACACTTTCTCAAACATTTACAGAAAATTCTGTATTTCTTCTTTTAAGGTTGGCTTATTCAGATGATTTGTAGGGTTTTCTGGTGTTCTATTTTTACAGTTCTTTATACCTCTTAGATTTAGCCTTCTCTGATATGTTGGCAAAGATTCTCTCCCACTCTGTCATCTGCCTTTCCACTCTACTGATTGTTCCCTTTGCTGAGCAGAAGCTTTTTAATTTCATTTAATCCCATTTGTCAGTTCTTAAGATTATTTACTGTGCTGTTGGAGTCCTTTGCAGAAAAGTCTTCCCTTACGCCTAGGCTCCTCCTTTTTGAAGCATTTCTGCTCCTAGCATTTTATCTTTCTGCATTCATTTTACTTGATGTTCCCTCCCAAAAGAACCTCTATACTTTTATTTTATTTTATTTTATTTTTTGGTTTTTACTCATGCTTCAAGTTAAAGGCATAAAAGAAAAGGTTTGAAGCTAGGATCTGCATAGGAAAGAGAATATTTATATTTATGTTTCTGGGCCTGGTTACCTCAGTATAAATTTTCCAAGTTACATCCATTTACCTGCTAGCTTCATTATTTCGTTTTTCTCCCAATCTAAATAGTATTGGATTGTACATAAGTACCACCTCTTCCTTATCCATTCATCTGTTGGCAGATCTCTAGACTGACTTCGCTTCCTAGAAATTGAGACTAGAGCCGCAATGTACATGGATGTGCAGGTGTCTCTATGTAGGATATAAACTTCTCTGGGAATACGCCTAAGAGTTGTATGAGTGGGTCATGTAGTAGGTCTTTTCTAGTGTGGTTTTTATGGCTGTTTGTTTTGAGAAAGCTCCATACTAATTTCCCAAGTTGTCTTTGTATTCCTGCTGATGCCTTGCTGGGTAGAGTGACATGGAATTTTAAAGTTGGGTTTTTTTTTTAACATATTTTCTTTATTTACATGTCTAATGATATCTCCTTTCCCAGTTTCCCCTAAGGAAAAAAAAAGACAAAAAAGAGATAAAATAAAAACCCCTGTTCCACCCCCCACCCTGCTCACCAACCTACCCTCTCTAGCTTCCTGGCCCTGGCATTCCCCTACACTGGGGCATAGAGCCTTCACAGGAACAAGGGTCTCTCCTCCCATTGATGACTGACTAGGACATCCTCTGCTACATATGCAGCTGGAGCCATGAGTCCCACCATGTGTACTCTTTGGTTGGTGGTTTAGTCCCTGGGAGCTCTGCGGGTACTAGTTAGTTCATATTGTTGTTTGTCATAAGGAGCTGCAAACCCTTCAGCTCCTTGGGTCATTTTTCTAGCTCCTTCATTGGGGACCCTGTGCTCAGTCCAATGGATGGCTGTGAGCCTCTACTTCTGTATTACACAGGCACTGGCAGGGACTCTCAGAGACAGCTATATCAGGCTCCTGTCAGCTAGCTCTTGCTGGCATCCACAATAGTGTCTGGATTTGATGATTGAATTATGGGAAGGATTCCCAGGTGGAGCAGTCTCTGGATTGTCCTTCCTTCAGTCTCTGCTTCACACTTTGTCACCAAAACTCCTTCCATGGATATTTTCTTCCCCCTTTTAAGTAGGAACGAGGTATCCACACATTGGTCTTCCTTCTTGAGTTTCTTGTGGTTTGTGGGTTGTATTTTGGGTATTCTGATCTTCTGGGCTAATATCCACTTATCAGAGAATGTACACCATGTGTGTTCTTTTGTGATTGGGTTACCTCAGTCAGGATGATATTCTCCAGATCCATCCATTCCCCCAAGAATTTCCTAAATTCATAGTTTTTAATAGCTGAGTAGTACTCCATTGTGTAGATGTACCACAATTTCTATACCCATTCCTCTGTTTAGGGACATCTGGGTTGTTTCCAGGTTCTGGCTATTATAAATAAGGCTGCTTTGAACATAGTGGAGCATGTGTCCTTATTACATGTGGGTGCATCTTCTGGGTATATGCCCAGGAGTAGTATAGTTGGGTCCTATGGTAGTACTATGTCCAATTTTCTGAGGAACCACCAAACTGATTTCCAGAGTGGATGTACCAGCTTGCAATCCCACCAGCAATGAAGGAGTGTTCTTCTTTCTCTACAACCTCTCCAGGATCTGCAGTCACCTGATTTTTTGATCTTAGCCATTCTGACTGGTGTGAGGTGGAATCTCAGGGTTGTTTTGGTTTGCATTTCCCTGATGACTAAGGATGTTGAACATTTCTTTAGGTGCTTCTCAGCCATTTAGTATTCCTCAGTTGAGAATTCTTTGTTTAGCTCTGTACCCCATTTTTTAGTAGGGCTATTTGGTTCTCTGGAGTCTAACTTCTTGAGTTCTTTGTATATATTGGATATTAGCCCACTATCATATATAGGATTAGTAAAGATCTTTTCCCAATCTGTTGGTTGTCAGTTTGTCCTATTGACAGTGCCCTTTGTCTTACAGAAGTTTTATAATTTTATGAGGTCCCATTTGTCAATTCTTGATCTTAGAGTATAAGCTTTTGGTGTTCTGTTCAGGAAATTTTCCCTTGTGCCCATATGCTTGAGGCTCTTCCTCAATTTCTTTTCTATTAGTTTCAGTGTATCTTGTTTTATGTGGAGGTCCTTGATCCACTTGGACTTGAGCTTTGTATGAAGAGATAGGAATGGATCTATTTGCATTCTTCTGTGTGCTAATTGCCAGTTGAGCCAGCACCATTTGTTGAAAATGCTGTCTTTTTTTTTTTTTCCACTGGATGGTTTAGCTCCTTTGTCAAAGATCAAGTGACCATAGCTTTGTGGGTTCATTTCTGTGTCTTCAATTCTATTTCATTGATCCACCTGCCTGCCATTGTACCAATATCATGCAGGGTTTTTTGTTTGTTTGTTTGTTTGTTTGTTTTTAATCACAATTGCTCTGAAGAACTGCTTAAGGTCAGGGATGGTATTCCACTAGAGGTTCTTTTATTGTTGAGAATAGTTTTCACTATCCTGGGTTTTTTGTTATTCCAGATGAGTTTGCAAATTACTTTTTCTAAGTCTGTGAAGAATTGAGTTGGAATTTTGATGGGGATTGCATTGAATCTGTAGATTGCTTTTGGCAAAATGGCCATTTTTCCTATATTAATCCTGCCAATCCATGAGCATGGGAGATCTTTCCATCTTCTGATATCTTCTTTGATTTCTTTCTTCAGAGACTTGAAGTTCTTGCCATACAGATCTTTTACTTCCTTAGTTAGAGTGATATCAACATATTTTATATTATTTGTGACTATTGTGAAGGGTGTTGTTTCCAAAATTTTTCTCATCCTGTTAATCCTTTGTGTAGAAGAAGACCATTGATTTGCTTGAGTTAATTTTACATTCAGCTACTTTGCTGAAGTTGTTTATCAGGTTTAGGAGTTCTCTGGTTGAAATTTTTGGGTCTCTCACTATTATTGTGTGTGGTTCAATGTGTGCTTTGAGCTTTAGTAAAGTCTCTTTTATGAATGTAGATGTCTTTGCATTTGGAGTACAGAAGTTCAGAATTGAGAGTTCATCTTGGTAGATCTTACTTTTGAAGAGTATGAAGTGTCCTTCCTTATCTTTTTTGACCACTTTAGGTTGAAAGTCTATTTTATTCGATATTAGAATGGCTACTCCAGCTTGTTTCTTGGGACGGTTTGCTTGGAGTATTGTTTTCCAGCCTTTTACTCTGAGGTAGTGTCTGTCTTTGTCACTGAGGTGTGTTTCCTGTATGCAGCAAAATGTTGGGTCCTGTTTACATACCTAGTCTGATAGTCTATGTCTTTTATTGGGGAATTGAGCCCACTGATATTAATAGATATTAAGTAAAAGTAATTGTTGCTTCCTGTTATTTTTGTTGTTAGAGTTCGAATTCTGCTCATGTGGCTCATGTGGCTCTCTTCTTTTAGTTTTATTGGACGATTGCTTTCTTGCTTTTTCTAGGAGGCAGTTTCCCTCCTTGTGTTGGAGTTTTCCATTTTTTATCCTTTGAAGACCTGGATTTGTGGAAAGATATTGTGTAAATTTGGTTTTGTCATGGAATATCTTGGTTTTTCTATCTATGATAATTGAGAGTTTTGCTCGGTATAGTAGCCTGGGCTGGCGTTTGTGTTCTCTTAGGGTCTGTATGACATCAACCCAGGATCTTCTGGCTTTCATAGTCTCTGGCAAGGAGTCTGGTGTAATTCTGATAGGCCTGCCTTTATATGTTACATGACCTTTTTTCCTCACTGCTTTTAATATTCTTTTTTTGTTTTGTGCATTTGGTGTTTTGACTATTATATGACAGGAGGAACTTCTTTTCTGGTCCAAACTATTTGGAGTTCTGTAGGCTTCTTGTATTTTCATGGATGTGTCTTTTTTTAGGTTAGGGAAGTTTTCTTCTATAATTTAGTTGAAGATATTTACTGGCCCTTTAAGGTGGAAGTCTTTACTCTCTTCTATACCTATTATCCTTAGGTTTGGTTTTCTTATGGTGTCCTAGATTTCCTGGATGTTTTGGGTTAGGAACTTTTTGCATTTTACACTTTCTTTGACTGTTGTGCCCCTGTTTTCTATGGTGTCTCCTGCCCCTGAGATTCTCTCTTCTATCTCTTGTATTCTGTTGGTGATGCTTGCATCTATTGCTCCTGACTTCTTTTCTAGGTTTTCTATCTCCAGAGTTTTCTCTTTTTGTGATTTCTTAATTGTTTCTACTTCTATTTTTAGGTCCTTGATGTTTTTGTGCAATTCATTACCTGTTTGGTTGTGCTTTCCTGTAATTCTTTAAGGGAATTTTGTGTTTCCTCTTTAAGGGCTTGTACCTGTTTACCTGTGTTCTCCTGTATTTCTTTAAGGGAGTTATTTATGTCCTTAAATTCCTCTATCAGCATCATGAGATATGATTTTAGATCCAAATCTTGCTTTTCCAGTGTTTTGGGGTATCCAGGACTTGCTGTGGTGGGAGTACTAGGTTCTGATGATGCCAAGTAGTCTTGTTTTCTGTTGGTAAGATTCTTGCATTTACCTTTCGCCATCTGTTAATCTCTGGTGTTAGATGTTCTTGCTGTCTCTGGCTGGGTCTGTAAGCCTGTGTCAGCACTTCTGGGAGATCAGCTGTCCTCTCCAGAGGGCTGTGTATTAGCTGTCCCTCCTGAGTCCTGGGGTCAGAGCACTCCCTAGAGACAAGCTCCCTGCTTTCAGGAAGGGTGCACAGAGGGTGGTGGATCCACTGTCCCTCCTAGTTGTAGATGGAGGTAGATTGGATCTGGTCCCATCTGTAGCTTCTGGGGCCTGTGCCTCCCAGCTTGTCCCTGAATTTTAAAATTTTAATGTTTCCTGGTGTCTAAGGATGTTGAGAACTTCCTAAAAATGTTTATCACACTTGTATGTCTTCTTTTATATTCAGCTCTGCAGTGTATTTTTAAATTGACTTTCTTTTTTAATGTTTAGTGTTTTTGATTTTTTTGTCTAGCCCTCATTCTCTGTTAGAAGAAAATCTGGCAAAGATTTTTTTCTATTATCTTAACCTATTTGACTGTTTCCTTTGCTGTGCAGAAGATTTCAGCTTCATGATAGCCTGCTTTTCAGTTTCCTTATTCCCTGTGCTAACACAGTCCTGTTTAGAAAGCTTTATCTGTGCCTTTAAGTTGTTTTTCTTCCAATGTATATTTTTTTATTTCATCCTCAGAAATAATGTAACTGTAGCTGTATAGACTTATATCTGGTTTTTCAATTCTATTTCATCGATCTAGATATCTATTATTTGGTAGATATTACGCTGTTTTTTTATTATTATAACTCTGTAGCATAATGAAACCAGGTATGATGACACCTCTTCCAGTATTGCTTTTATTCAGTATTTCTTTGGCCATCAATCTTTGATGTCTGTGACCTCTCTTCATCCAAAGCCTATGGACTGAGAACCTGCATTCATCTCAAGCGGCTCGCCCACCTGGGGCGAGGCTTCCTGCCTGGTAACAGTTACACCTGCCTCCAGAGACTGAAGATAAAGATGCTGATTGGTTCACAGAATGCTGGCGGGCCGAGGGCCGGGTTTTGCCTGCGGCTTGTTTTTCAGTTGAATAATACATGGCGGCGGACTGAAAGCAGAACCATGCCTCTGTCCCAGTTTTATTCCCTCTCGCTGTCTGGTTCCCTTTATTCTTTTAGGCTCCTACTCCTCTTCCAGAAGACCCGATTGTATGCAGCTGCAGGCAGCTGCAACAGATGTCTTTATTTGAATTTTGAATTGTCTCTTCTATGTCTGTTAGAAATTGTTTTGGGATTTTTGTTGCCATTGAATTGGATTTTAGATCAGTTTTAGTTAGATGGCAAACTTCGCAAAGTTAATTCTTCTGGACCATGAGCATAGAACTACATTTTATCTTCTAGTATATTCATCTACTATATTTTCTTTCTTCAGTGTCTTAAGAAAATTTATATTTTCTTGGTTAGACTTATTTCAAGGTGATTTGTGTGTGTGTGTGTGTGTGTGTGTGTGTGTGTGTATTGAACAGGATTCTTTTCTCTGATTTCTTTTTCAGTATGTTTGTCATTGGCTTATAACAATCCAGTAGTTTATAAGTTATAAGTAAGTTATAAGAGTCCAGTAGTTGCTCAGTCCATAAGTCTAGGTGTTTCTTTAATCTCCATTTGATATAATCTACATTGGAAACTGATTCTAATGTCAATAAAGGAATACAAATGTTTCAGTGACTAGACAGGGGCCAGGTACAGAGACTGCCACAATTCCCAGCAAAAGTTATGTACCTGGGAAGGAGTGCCTTATTGTCTCACATGCATAGGAAGATCCACGACTTACAGGGTAAGCTGCATATTCAGGAGCAAGGCCCCAGATGAGCCTGGTAGGGCCCACAGGCGCAGGAAATCCCACAATTTATTATGCTTGTGCAAACTATGGTCCAAACTGGAACCATGAACAAAGTGGAATGACATCAATGTCAGGTATAAGGAGTTCCACAGCTCACAGTATAAGCTATGGACCCAGTATGGAAACCAGGTCTGATCCAGCATAAGGTTCATGAGCACAGGGAGTTTTATAAATGATGAGAAGCTATGGATTCAGTGAGAAATGGGCCCAGTATAGTTTCTGACATCAGAGGAAGACAGAGACGGAGCATATGGCCCTGAGTATCAGTCCTACAGAGGAACTAACACCTCAACCCTACTGTGACTGAGTCCCCAACTCAACATTTGGGTACTTGAGTTAAAAATAATAATAAGAAATAAAAAAAAAAACCAACCAACAAATAAACTCCTGATGTGAAGGTCCCAGTACACAAACAAAAACAAGAAAATTAAGATACATGTCTTCTCTAAAAACCACTAATCCCATTGCAATGGCTCCCAGTGGAGAAGATTTGGAAGAATTTTCAGAAAAATAATTTATGCTCAAACAACTTAATGAAGATATGAATGCACTACAAGATGATTAAAAACAAAAACTTGGATTAGATAAAGCCAATCCAAAATATAAAAATAAAATTCAGTAAAGGGAATTTCTCAAATAAAGTGAGCCTAGAATGATGTGGGGGAATTTAAAAATGCAATAAGCCAAATAAAAATCCTCACCAATAGAGTTAATGTGAAAAACAGACTGTCGGGAAGTAAAGGAAGGGTAAAATAATTGAATTGTTCAATAAAAGTCAATACCACTTTTAAAACCAGGCCTGAGGAGTCTCTCACATATGTCCTTTGTGTATCAAGAGCATAACATGAACAATAAAGTATGAAGAATAAGTCTCAGACCAGTACAGTGGGGCTTGTTATTTGATTCTCCATTCTGTGACTATCTCTAGGGGAATGTTTTCCTAGGACTTTTACCAGCTATAGTAATCCCATCTACTAATTCCTCTCTTGCTTGTTATAGGACCACCTTTCATGACTTTATAAATTTACATCTAATCCTATCAATTTCCAAACTAAAGCTTGTTGGTTGTGCCAGAGCACTTCTGATCCACGCCTCCTTGTCTCTTGTGTGTGCACACCTTTATGAGCATTATGCTTCTGGAGCTAGTTCTTCCTTTGGCTCTAAAGATACCCAAGCTTTTTACTGCTCTGGAAAAGCCCAATTAATGACACATTTATGTCTAAACTGCCAAATATGTAGGAATAATTGCAGTTTGGAGGAATACATCTGACATTTAGTGTGACTTCAGTGTGCTTTTAATAGTTCTGGGATTCCTACCTTCTCAAGAAATCCAGTGATGGTGCTGTTGGAAAATTTGAGATGTAAGTTGTCAGTACTCTGGGTCTCTTGTTCATTATTTTTTCCCCACCTCTGTGAGTATATATTAGTCTCAGAATGTAGAAAGAATGAAGCCTATAGCAGTTCTGGTATAATATCCAGATCCAACAGTATCTAAAGAGTGAAGGAGAATATCTCTTTCTGAGAGCCTGCAAAAGTATAAAGGAGAGGTTTGGAGTAATGCATGTTGACTTAGAAAGTGCAAAGCCCCGAGTTCATTCCCCAACTAAATAAAAAGAAAGTAGAGAAGGGATGCTTCTTGATACACTTCATGTCTGGATAGAGGTATATCATATTTCTCTCAAACAGGAGAATGGAGTCATCAAAATTGACTGTAGCCAAATAAATTTTAGCCCTTTGTCTTCAGTGACTTCAACCTCACCTGAATCAAATGGACACAGGAAGAAATATGGATATTGGAACAATGTTATGATACCTTTTGGGAGGTGGGAAGATGGAGTGGATGTTGGATAGGGATCAATCTGTATTTACTATATAGTAGAACATACATATGTATATATGTGTGTGGATAAAATTAATATCTGGTAATAATGCAAAGGGAAATATCAGATAACAAAGGGCTCCATGAACAGTAGCAATATGTACGGATGATGTGTGGATTCTCTGTGCCCTCCTATGCTCATTCCAGATGAAGCTACCATTCAATACTTTGAGAAAGAATGGATGTGGGTTGGAGTCCTTTTCACATAGCTCTTGGTCATCAGTTGTAGTGATTTTCCAAATGAAGTATCTTCACTATGCTGTAAGGAGAGTACCTATATCAGAAGCAGTAGGGGAAACTTTAGTGTAATTTTAAACCAAAATGGAAGACTGATCAAAAGCAGAGGAAACAGAAACGAGTAATGACACACAGCTCTTGGTGTGTATAGTTCCAGCATGAAGATCATATAGAAGAGGAGATGAAGATAATCTTTGAGCTGGAGCAGAGACAGATGGCAACAGGGCCAATGCGACTGTGGCAGCTTTCTCTTGGTGTCCTCCTTCCATGAGGATGCTCAGCCTTCCCCTCTTGGTACTTTATCTTCATTCTCTTTGCTGTCATCAGAATCTCACTGTCAGCAAAAGACCCATTGACTTGATCATTTTAGACAGCATAAGATTGATAAGGCTCACTGGGAAAAATTACCCTGTTACTTTGAAGAGTTTTTTTTTTTTTTTGTATATTCACACTGGAGGTGTAAAGTTAGGGTGTAACTACAAGCTAGTAAAGCAAGAGGAAGGGTGAGGACATGGGACGTTTGAGGGATACAGAGACCTTCCTCAGAGCGTTGAATATAGAGGAATACTCAGGGAAGAAGATTTCCCCAGAGCATCCAATGCTTTTTCTAAAGTGACTTTATTGCGATAGACTCACAAAGCCTATAAGTCCATCGTTTTCACATGGTTACTAATTTTAATACATTTTCATCAATTCTTTTCAACCATGTGTCTGTTAACAAGCACTTTTTATTCCCTCTCGCTACTACCTGGCCAACTGATGTACTCTGTCTCTGTGTATATGGTTTGCCCATCTGACCTCTTCATGTAAGCAAACTCATGCGATATGTAGCCCTTTCTGACTGTGCTCTTTCATTTGGCATACTCTCTTCAAAGTTTATCCATGTTGTAGCATGCATGATACTTCATTCCCCTGTTGACAAGTAGTTTTCCATCATAGAGATACATAGAACACGTCTTGCTCATTCATTTTTTTTTTTTTTTGATACAGGATATGTGACTATTTCTATTGTTGATGCTATGGAGACTCTGTTGTGATCATATGTGTACACGCTTTGGTGTGGACATGGATTTCCATTGGTTCTATATTTCAGAGGGAAACCTAATCCTCTGACAGCTGTTTAACCTCCTAAGCAACGGCCACTTTTTTCTAAGTGGCTGTACAATAACAGCTGTGTTAATTTCTCCACAACTGCACCAAAGCTCCCTTTTATCTGACTTTTTGAATATGCCCATCCTCATGAGTGACTCATTTTTTTCTAGTTTCTCCTCCTTCCTTCTCCTTTTCTGTCCCCATTTTCTTTTTTTTTCCACTTTAAACCTTTTATGTGTGTGTGTGCATGTGTGTGTACATTCATTCATGTGTGTGTGTGTGTATGTATGTGTGTGTGCAAGTGTCACTACACTACACTTGTGAGGAGTTCAGAGGACAGCTTGTAGGAGTCACTTGGGTCCTGGGCATGCAGTTTAGGTTGGCAGCTTGGTCTTGGCACATTCACCCACTGCTGTCTCTTTTTCTTGCAGCACTCAGGGCTTCACCCACTGCTGTCTTTGCTTTCTTGCAGCACTCAGGGCTTTGAACATGCTGGACGTGTGCTCTGCAGCTGACTTACATTTCTAGCTCAGCCCTGGTTTTCATTCCTCTGATAGCTAGCCCGATAGTTTGCTCAGTAGTACCGTACTCTCCTGTCATAGGGGGAATTTGAGGGGGAAGATGGTGGAATGAAAAAAATGTAAATTCAGTACTCATCTATGAAATTCTGCAAAACATGTTTAAAAAGAAAATTAAGAAAACATCCATTTTTTATTTCATTTTCATTTATCGACAGGTATAAGATATTCAAGTATGAAATTATGGTGGAAAATACACATTCCCTCCAGTGCAATGTGATTTCCTGAGGCTCGTGTGGTTCATACCTGTTTGCAGAGACCAGATGCCCTTAAGGATGTTAGGTGAAATTCTGTAGCTTAGGTGAACTAACTTTCATTATACACGTATACTCACACATACATATATAATATATGTATATATATATCAAGTACATATTAATATATGTAATATATATAGATATTTATCTATTATATATTATGTATACATATTTTATGTTACATATGTATATACATATGTATATATTTATATAATATGCTATATGATATATAACATATAGCAT
>NW_022196896.1:60923679-60932885 GCF_008632895.1 Mastomys coucha | reverse complement strand
TATTTATATATGCATATAATATGTATGTATATATAGGTACATGTATATGTATAATATATAAATATATTATATGTAATATATAATATACATTATAGCACTCATATTTAATATAATATTTATACATAATGCTTAGCATATTATATTCTTAAGATTTATCCAGTAAATATACAAGATATGGGAAGTAATCAGCCTTCCTTAGTGACATTTCTAGGACAATGTCTAGAACAGTGACCAGCGCATACATGTGCTTGGTAAATATTTGTTGAGTAGACAAACAAATGAATTATGGGATTCTTAGATAGAGCACATAGGAAGTCCTAGCTGTTATCTGAAATCAAGCTCTAGACTAAGTATCTCAAAGTGAATAACTGACACACTTCTCTGGATGACTGAGAAAGGTAATTATCAGTATCAAATCATTTTAAACAAAGAGAGGAGAAACTTGCTCAGGCTCACACAAACAAGACAAACAATTGGCAGAGCTTAGTTGTGTATAAGATAGGCCCAGCTTGCTGCCTCCTAAGCCTGTGTCCTCATTCTTGGTACTGCTCCCTCTTTGCTACTGAGGAATAAATAATCAAAGCCCTGTGCCCTTTCATCACTGCCTGGCAGCCCCAGAGCTGGTGAATGCTACAATTTAAGCAGAACTGTGGAACTATGTATGAGCTGCCTCTCCCTGTTCTGAAGCATACAGTCCTTTGAAGAGCGGAGAACAGATACTGGGGCATAGAAAAGGGAAACTTCAACGGCTTGAATTTGAGAGGAAAGTTGTCAGTTAGTGTTATTGATTCACCCCATGTGGAGCAGCCAGTAAAGGGTTTGTTTTAACTTGCTTTGTCTCCTGACACCTCAAAGCTTTGCTCCACAATAGAGTTACAGAATAGAGAGACTGCTTAAACCCAACCTGAGCTTTGCGATGTGTTATTTTGAGAAATTATATTAACGGGTCCTTCTGATGGAATGGCCCATTTTGGATGGATGAGGTGTAGGGAGATGTAATGGCTTATGATCAACTAAAAACATGGCTTTCCACAGAGACAAGAAAAATATCGACAACAGTGCTCACTTGCAGTTTAGTAGTAGTATCTTGGAGTCACTGGTAATGAGTCTTTGTAACTAGTTATAGCCAAGGGCCTTGTGGGGGGTGAGGAAAGTACATATAGCCAAGAAATGAATGTTATATGTACATATCTAAAGGAAATTGGGCCAGATTTCCAAAATTTAAATGAGTCTACCAGAAAATAAGTTTTTAAATTAACTTTTAAATTTTATTTGATAATGCCACAAATGAGTAATAGTTTTTACATCATTTCCACCTCTCTCCACCTTTCCAAATCCTCCCATGCCCAACCTTTGCTCTAAATTCATGACCTCTTCTTCTCTAGTTATTATTGTTGTATATACATGTATGAGTATATGTGTATATATACACACAACTTCAAACCTACTTAGTCCATTGATGCTACTCTCTTGCATATGCATTTAGGGTGACTACTTGGAATTGATTAGCCTATCAGGAAGCTTGTTCTGGTTAACACTGATACTCCCTCACTCACCCGCTATTAGATGTCTGTAGCTCTTCATCTATGAGTAGGGTCTTGGGAAATACCCTTCATCCACACTGCATGTTGGTTGGTATGGTCATTATGCAGTCTTGTTTAAGCAAACATATTTGTTGGGATTTCATGGATGCAACCCTCTGTCATGTCTAGAAGATACGATTTATCAGCAGGCATCCTGGTCCTATGGCTCTTGTAATCTTTCCATCATCTTTGTCTCAAAGTTATCCTAGTCTTAGGTATAGGGGTTACAGTGTAGATGGAGCAGATTGAGGTGAGTACTCTTTGCTCACTTATTTTCTCTATTTTGACCAGCTGTAGATCTCTGTAGTAGCCTCCATCTGCTGAATAGAAAAGCTTCTTTTATGAAGAGTGAGATCTACATTTATTTAAGGGTATAAAGGTAAGTGTTTAGAATCTATATTGACTTCAGAAAATTACTGTATTAGCTATTCCTCAAGACCTTGTCAGCCATGGGTAGTTGCAAGGTTCATTCCCACCAGGCATGAATGAATTCCTTTCTACTGAGTGGGTCTTAACTTGATTTAAATAGCCACCAACTATGAAGCAAGTATTTAAAAATGTGAGCCTACAGGAATAATTCTCATTGAAATCACCACACCATCCATTCACATTCTATATATTATATATAGATAGCATGAGATGTGTTAATTTTAATAATGTATCTTTTTTGCTGTCTTTGAAATTAGATGTTGAACATTTAAGAGTTACTACTCTTGCTTGAAAAACATATTAGAAGTCTCATCTTAGCTGTATTTTCATTATGTACAGGTTTTCATGTAGCTGTAAATTGAGTAAAAATAATACATGAGCATTTTCACTCATTCCTGTTATTAAAATGTTAACTACTTTATTTGGAAAAATATATTATTATTAAAAAAAATTGGTTTCAATGCTGTCAAAAGACTTTTTCTTGTTTGTGCTTTGATCTGAGCAAAGGACCCCCTACCCCCTTTTTACCCTTCCTTTATATTTTCATTCATTGTCTTAGCCAAAATATTATATTTTAGGATTTATACCCACGTACCTTATTTTGTCTTTGAAAGCATACTTAGTTGAAATATTTTGGTATGCCTATATATTGTTTTTGAAAAGGCACATTTGCTTCATCATTTATAAGGCAACACACTTAAAGCAGGGACTATAACTTCTATAGTTGTAGGGGAAGCTGACAAGTCATGGCCCAAAGGGGTGACTGAAGGGCCAGAAGAAACAAATACCGTGAAAGATCTACCAGTGACTGTGAAACTTCAAGGACACTCAGCTGCCAAAATCAGATGCTGAAGGTGGGTTCTTGAGGGCCCTGTGGGGAGCCAGGGCTCTGGGAGGTACATGACTCTGTACATCCACTCCCATCTTGGATGACATAGGCTGCTGTTGAGAGGTATGGAGCTGAAGTGGAGTCCAGCCAGGACTCACAGGAATCCATTGCTCACTCTGTCAGCCTGTCCCTAGAGCAACCACAGTGACCTTCAGAGACTCATGGCTTTTTTTTTTTCTTTTTTTAACCTCCACTTCTTTGTGCCAATTCTATCCTAGGAAAATAAAAGGAATGATACTTTAGAAGTGAATTCCATTTTTAGTTCCAAATTTGCCTTTATCATGATTAATTCAAAGTTGAAATCATTGTAGTCTTGTGGAAAAGATAGCTATATTGAAAAAATGTTAACGTTAATAACCAATTTGTTGTTCTAATATGAACATATTCCAACATAACTGTGTGTGGGAGTTTGATAGTTAAACACAATGAGTCAGAGTCAAGTCAACCAGAATTTAGGGTCTAACATCACTAATTTCTATAATTTCTACTTGGAAAATGAAAAAGAAAGAATTGCTTAAACACTAGTTACTTCATCTGTGACAGAAGATACTAATACTATTTATAACATGGAGTTGATGAACAGTTCATCTTTGCTGGCAAAATGGCTAGTGGGTAATAGAGCTTGCACCAAGCCTGAAGGCTTGGGTTTAATTTCTAAGACCTAAATGATAGGAGGAGAAAACTGTCTCCTGTAAATTGTCCTCTGGTTTCCACATAAAAGGCTTAGCAAGTTATAAACACAAATTCAGACTCACACATGCTAAGTAAATGTAATTAAACAATTTAAAAGACCTATCTTTAATTTAAAAATTGGAAAAGATATATGGAACTTACACCTTGAATAACAAATTGCAATCACATCTGAATTGTAAGTGTATTTGTATATCTTTGTGTGCCTGAATTGTTACTGTGCACACACTTGTGTATCTGAATTGTTACTGTGTATATATATATTCCTGTATCTTTTATTGGCTGAACCAAGAACCCTCAAATCCAGCAGAGGAGACCGTGGAGGTAAGAACCAGCCTGGCTGAACATTCTACCTCATCATAAGTTTGCTTCCTGCTGTCTTAATTTTTTGATGGTTGTTATTTTTGACTTTGGATTTTACCAAATATAAGTGCTTACTTTAATATAAGCATTGTGGATTTTGCATTTTTCACATAAACCATAATTCCTCCTCTTCCTTAAACTACTGATTTATTCTTCTTCAAAATATATAGCTTAATATTTAACCAATGTCAACCAATATGACAATGTCAACCTTTTAAATTTCTACATACATATAAATACACTTTACCTCTTTGTAATAGTTGACATATTCCATAAGTTCCAATTTTAGCCACAAAAATATAAGGGCTTATATAAGCACATCCTTGTAATGTTTGATATTGACCCTCATTAGATTCTCTGCTGTTTTTTTCTTTATTTTAAGTGACAGTTATTTTTTGAAGGCAGCTCCTATCAGATTTACTATCTATGTCATCCACTTGACATACAGTTTGTTGTTATTCAATTTATTAAGGTGAAACAAAAGATGCTTCATACTACAATGAGTTGCAGTTTAGTTTATGAAATCAATTTAATGCTTTTAAACAAGGCTTTATGTTTAGGGTTTTATTATTTTCAAACACATTTTCTTGATAATGAATAATAATAATACATCATGGTGTGAAATTAATAGGAAAATCTAACGAACAAAATAAAAATTACCTGTAATCTCACTGTGTAGAGAAAACTGCTGTAAATATTTTAAGTTTTTTTAATCAGACTTTTTTGTCTTTTCATATAAAATTGAACAAATGACATGTGTGTTAATAATAGACAGGCGAACCAATAAATTTTATGGCATTCAGTGTGGCATCCCACTCTGTACTAGATCATATGATTGTTCCATATAAATGAATGTTTTATTAGCTATGCGATTAATGCTAAGGCCAAGTTATTGTCATAGTACCTAGGACATAGTGAGCACTTACACGGTAACTGTTGCTAATGTCTGTGTATATAAATATTTATACATTAAACTGATTATTGTTAAAAGGTATAGAACTGTAGACATTCAAAAATATACTTATGTTTTCTTTCTGTGCACTGGCATTTTGCCTGAATGTATGTCTCTGTGAGGGTGGAACTGGAGTTAGACAGTTGTGAGCTGCCATGTGGGTGCCGAGAATTGAACCCCGGTCCTCTGGAAGAACAGCCAATGCCCTTAATCACTGAGCTGTCCCTCCAGCCTCAAACTTAACTGCTCAAGAAAGCCTATCCTGACAGGTCTTCTCTGCAATAAGATCCAAAGAGCTGATAAGAGACAAGGGGGCCAAATAGGATGAGGGATACTATAATTACAGAGCTTTTCCATGCATTGGACAGAGATGAGTTGAAAAAAAATTCAGCACTGGAAAACATTGGAAAAATGAGCAAACTTTATTAGGGAAGCAGTCCTAATATATTGGTTTATAAAAATCACAAAAATGTGAGAGACAGACTCAACGTTGAAGGCACAGGAGTGAACCTCAAACAGCAGCTCCAAACCCAGCTACCTGGGAAGGCTATAACAGGAGGTTATACCTCTTATAATCAGTCAATCTTTAGTTCAAAGCGATCTTTTTATGTCCAGGAATCTGCTTCTGTTGTTGGATGCCCTACTTGTTATAAAACATCCCACTAAGGGGATGCATGACAATCTACTTTTTTTTAAGTCACAAAGGTTGGTACAGCCTGGACTCCATGTGGCCTCAGAGAAAACAAAGTCCTCTGTGCTTCCAGGAGCAGGGCCAGCAGTGGCCATGGAAAGTATATTCTGCTCCACGGTGGTTTTCCCAGATCTCCAGATGTGTTTGACCCATCGAACCCAAACCACTTCTGGAACTTTAGCTGAAAAGTTTTCTGTTACTAAACAAAGAATTCTCAACTGATGAACACCGAATGGCTGAGAAGCACCTAAAGAAATGTTCAACATCCTTAGTCATCAGGGAAATGCAAATCAAAACAACCCTGAGATTCCACCTCACACCAGTCAGATTGGCTAGGATAAAAAACTCAGGTGAGAGCAGATGCTGGAGAGGTTGTGGAGAAAGAGGAACATTCCTTCATTGCTGGTGGGATTGCCAGCTGGTAAAAGCACTCTGGAAATCAATTTGGCGGTTTCTCCGGAAATTGGACAGAGTTCTACCAGAGGACCCAGCTATACCACTCCTGGGCATAAACTCATAAGATGCTCCAACATGTAATAAGGGCACATGCTCCACCATGTTCATAGCTGAACATAAATAAACCTTATTTATAATAGCCAGAAACTGGAAACAACCCAGATGTCCCTCAACAGAGGAATAGATACAGAAATTGTGGTACATCTACACAATGGAGTACTACTCAGCATTAAAAACAATGAATTTATGAAATTCTTAGGGAAATGGATGGATCTGGAGAATATCATCCTGTCTGAGGTAACCCAATCACAAAAGAACACACATGGTATGCATTCTCTGATAAGTGGATATTAGCCCAGAAGCTCAGAATACCCAAAATACAAACCACAAACCACAAGAAACTCAAGAAGAAGGAAGACCAAAGTGTAGATACTTCGTTCCTACTTAAAAGTGGGGAGAAAATACCCATGGAAGGAGTTGTGGTGACAAAGTGTGAAGCAGAGACTGAAGGAAGGACAATCCAGCCTAAATATAGCTATCTCCTGAGAGGCTCTGACAGTACCTGACTAACACAGATGTAGAGGCTTGCAGCCATCCATTGAACTGAGTATAGGGTCCCCAATGAAGGAGTTAGAGAAAGGACCTATGGAGCTGAGGGGTTTGCAGCCCCTTAGGACGAACAACAATATGAACTAACTAGTACCCTTAGAGCTCCCAGGAACTCAACCACCAACCAAGGGCTATACATGGTGGGACTGATTGTTCTGGCAGCATGTGTACAGTAGAGGATTTCAAAGTCGGTCATCCATTGGAGGAGAGGCCCTTGGCCCTATGAAGGTTCTGTGCCCCAGTGTAGGGGAATGCCAGGGCCAATAATTGGGAGAGGGCGGGGTGATAAGCAGGGTGATGAGGGAGGCCACAGGGGTTTGTTCTTGTTTTTTGTTTGTTTGTTTGTTTGGTTTTTTTTTTTTTTGGAGGGGAAACTGGGAAAGGAGAAATCATATGACATGTAAATAAAGAAAATATCTAGTAAGAAAAAAAAGAAAACAAAAACAAAAGTTGAAAACTAAAAAAAAAAAAAAGAAAGAAAAAAGAAAAAAAAGAAAAATTTTCTGTTCCCTTGTTTGTGGTTGCCATTCACACTCATGGATCTGTTGTCATTTGTGATTGGCTTTTTCTTGCCCTTATTACTACTGATTTCTAGCTAATAAAACTTTCATTGCTCTGTCTATCTGTAAGGGCTCTCTCCTTCAGTGATCCAGAGGTACACTATGTTTGTTTCATTTCTGAAGATAATTTTTGTGTATATTTTTAGCCATTATCTTATTGAGATATATAATACCTTCTTGATTTCTATTTACGCTATTTTTAGTGTTGGTGCAAAATAGCCCTAAATACTTCATTTTTATTTATTTTGTTTTGGGTTTTAGGCCAGCTCCCATACCAATAGTTATATAAATACTTGATATGTTACATTGTTTTAGTTCCAGTGGGCCTTTACTGACAACAACAAAATCAAGATTTTTATCAAGCATCTTTTCTGAACCACCAGAACTCAGTAGAGTCCAGTCCACCCATCTGTGCACAAAATACAACATCACAACACACTACAGTCCTGGCGGAGGAATCACAACACACTACAGTCCTGGCGGAGGAATCACAACACACTACAGTCCTGGCGGAGGAATCACAACACACTACAGTCCTGGCGGAGGAATGCACACCCAGAGCCAAAGCTCCTAGCAACCACATTAGCAGATAAAGCTGAGAGTGCTGACAGTGAATTATCCAGAAAGGTGGTGGGTAAACTGCAGACTACCTTCCTTAAATCCTGGAGACACAGCATGGGTAGGTGGTCTAACTATCAACCAAGGTAGAAGAAGAGAATGTTATGCTCTATATGAGCAGGTACTATGTAACTCCTTCAGGAGACAGGCAAATGTCTTATTACCCCAGAGAGGGTACCAATGATAGATCGAAGAAATGATTCATCTCAAGTCTATCTTGGCGAAACAATAAGTATAATTATGGTTATTTACAGAAGTAAGTAGGGTGCAAGGTCACATACAGGACCATGGCTCCTCCATCAAAGAAATTAAAAAAGAGTCTCCCTTCCTTATTACCTGTCCATATATCCTTGGGAAGGAGGGTGGCCTTTGAGTGTCTCCTGCTAGCAATTGTTAACTGCCTCTAAATCTTGATGAAGTACAGGACCTTTTGAACCTTTCCAGTTAGCAGCTATCAACTGTCTTTAAAACCTTGGAGGGTGTGATTTCATGAGCTCTCCCTTATCTCCTTGATGGGATATTAGGGGGCCAGATCCTTCCCTTAGTTACTGCAGCTGACAGGTTCAGAGGACATCTTTCCACAGCAACTTTCTGTGTGAAGTTCTTTTACTTCTTCATTTGGTTTGCTCTTAGGCAGTTCATCTTTATTTCAATCAATCTCTTTACCACAAAACCCTCTCAGTCCAGATAGACAAAAAGAACAAATGCTATACTTTCAGGATAAATTGACACAAGATGTATCTAAATATTCCATTCCATAAAGGAGGAACAGGATCAGAATAAGAAAAAAGTCAGATCAAAGTGAGATGGAATCCCAACAGGGCAGACACCAAACCCCAGAGCTCCGAATCTGATCTTCGGGGCTTATAAGAGCATCATCTCGACTCCAAAGGTGGTGAACACCTCTGTGCTTCCAGGTCTGCTACCTACAGCATATATGACTGTTCTCTTTATGATGGCTCAACCAACTGTGGAGCAAAACTATATAGAACAGAATTGCATCCAGACTGAAGATACATGGACTTGTTTGTCATTGTTCCTTCTATGGATATAGGTTAGTAGGTCAAATAGGTCTCAGAGATATTACAGGCTCCATTTCAGATTACCTGCAGTAAACTGCGTATCATAGCAATGGGAGTCACAAGGCTTGTTTGGTTTTTCAGTACCCTTAAGTTTATATTGACACTCTAATGTAGCCTCTAAAATGTACACAAACATCCTGTCTCAATGGAAACACCATAATTATAAACAACACTAGAAAAGATGTTGGAAAAATGGCACTGATGGACTTTTGTGCTGAAAAGTCAAAGGTTAGAGATATGGGTCCTGGTTGCTAGAAGCACTCCAGGGATCTTTTTTTTTTTTT
>NW_022196896.1:60905459-60923038 GCF_008632895.1 Mastomys coucha | reverse complement strand
CCATGGAAGGAGTTGCAGAGAGCAGGGACTGAAGGAAGGGCAAGCCAGCCTAAATATAGCTATCTCCAGGGATCTTACAAGCCTCAGAGTTGAGGGTCGATACCCGAATGCTGAGAGCTATAAAACTAGAAGGGGCTAGCATCCTGACATAAAGTGCTTGAGAGTGGTAACATTGACTAGAAAAAGCTGCTGCTGCTAGCTTCCACTAGGAGCTCCATGACAGTTAAAACCCAGACCAGGAAACTCTGATTGCAACACACAGGGCAGTAAGTCTCTGACCTCTGGGACTCCGAGATACCACTTGTAGCTTTTAGGGCTCAGAGATGTCAACATTTGAGCCAGCTGGTCTACCCAATAGTCCATTGGCACTCTATTGTGTGGAACTGCATATGCCTAAGAAGCCCATCCTTATCCTTGCTTTTTCTTGATTTCCATGTGGAGAGACGAATTTCAGCCAGCAAGTCAGTAATCATTGGAAGGAAGCTTCTATGGGAGCCTGTTGACATTTCTGGATTAAAAGCCCATGAAATCATGAGGACTTTTCCTAAGGTAGCAGCCTTAGGGTTCCTTAGTTACCTACTAGTCCTCACTTAGATGCCAGCACTTTCTCCAAATTATCACTTAAGCATTCTTACTAGTACATGATTATAGTGGCATCTGTTCCAGGTAACCAGATCTCAGTTCTTAATTCCCCCTGGAGGCACCTGTCACTTTATTTTTGTGGAAGGAATTGATTTGTGGCCATAGTTCTCTGATAGGTCTAAGAAAGGTTATTGATTTCTTAGTTTGGCTTTATTTTTTTCTTACTGTAAGGATAGGAATAAAAGCTTCCAATAGCTTTCATGTCAGAACTGCAATTAGAAGTGGTTCTGATGGAGTCTTTCTGATGTCATCTTGCCAATGTTTTTAGGGTATTTTAAATATTCCCATTGCTTTTAACAGGTGAACTGTGGTCAGTGTTCTTTCCATTCTGTATGAACTAAAACTTGAATGCCACAGTACAGTGTGTGTGAAAGGTGCTTTAATTTTTGCAAATATGAATATCTAAAAGTCTTCCATTCTAAGTTACTTATGGATCTTTGGAAATCTTCACATTTCATAACTGTATGTACACACACACACACACACACACACACACACGAGAGAGAGAGAGAGAGAGGGAGAGAGAGAGAGAGAGAGAGAAACATTATGTGATGTCTTGGGCTTTTTAACCTCTCTCCAACTTTGTGAAAATTTATTTTTAGCTGATTCAAAAATACTTACTGCCAAGCAAATTATCTTATGTAGTAATTTCTCCCAGCAACAGACTTGTGATAACCATATCTTTTAACTCTACAGATAACATTATCAAAATAGTCTTAATCTCTGAAACTTCAAAAATGAATATTTTACAATCTACTCTGCCACAAGAATATCATTTTCTATATCTGAATATTAACAGCTGTGTCCAAAAAAGGAACCAAAATCAAAACCCAAAATATACTTGCTTATACACTAATTATTTGAACAGCCAAAAGTAAAATAAAGTGTAAAAATTATTAGTACTAATCCAATCCAATTTTAACTTCAGTAATCACTTTGCCCTGGACAATGATTACTTTTCCAATGACTCTCTTATCACAATTCTTCCCTCACACACAGAGGCTCTATCAGGAAGGTGTGTAAACCATTGATTCTCCTTTAGAGGATAGTTGCTCTGAGTGCACAAAGTGGAGGCAATTGTCATTTTAAAATAGATTTAGAATTTTGATTGAAAGGTACTTTGACCTTTAATGTCTGTCTCTTGTCTTTAAGTAAATCTGAAAGTCTGGTAGCCATCATCTGCTTTCTCCATGTTGAATCAGAGACAGCTACTCAGCTAGCAAGTGGGCACTTGGAGAGAAACAGATACACAAAGCCACACAATCTTAAATGGATCTTAACAAATAGTTTCCTTTAAAAAATACTTATATGGCACATGAATAAATAAAAGTAAAAGTAGTATGTTCCTAAAAATGTGAGAATGAATTGGATTTAGTGGTGGTGTGGCATACTGGAAGTAATTGATGATTATTGTAGCCAACTGGTCAGACTTACCATCCGCTGTCAGTAGACTAGAATACTAGGCAAGTCAGTGATGTGATTCAGTCCAAGTACAATGTGTGAATCCAGGGAAGCCATGATATTGTTTATCTTAGAGTTAGACCATAAGTCAGAAAACCAGTGTGTATATGTATACACTGGTACACAGTGTACACAGGAGTAGGGGGGTGGTTTGGTATGATTCCATGGCTTTCTTGAGATTAGAGTGATATTTGTTTTGTTTTTCTTAGAGTAAAATTCTCTCTGGTGCTTATGTTATTTGTCAGCATTTGCCCTACAGCTAGAAATGATTAGATATGCACTGTTGTTGAGAGTGAGGATGGGCTTTTATAGAAAAGAGAAGGCTGCGTATTTTTCAAACATTAACATTTAGAATTTCCTAGGTACACAGTCATTCTTGAAGTTTGTACTAATCATAAAATTATTGGTTTTGCTGACTAATGATATAGGAACATTCTCCATAAAGCTTCCATTTAATGTTATAAGATTAAGAAATAGAAAATTGATTTGATTTCATTAGCTTGATGCTTATGCCTACTTCCTATTTGTAAAGCATTGATATGATTTTCTCAGCTGATAGGTTGCCCGTATTATTCTTCTGACTATCATGAATTATTAGTTCTACCCAGATGAATGTCTTTGTTGTTTAACTCTTTGGACTTTCTGGCCCAACTGTTCTAAGACAAAGGGGACACTTTTTAAATAGTCAGATATACAGTATGGCTACATATGGTCTTTGAAAAAGGATAAAAAGTCATGGGAAAGATGGGTGGATGACCCAGTTGTTGCTATGGAGGTGTTTTTTACAGAGGGTACTGAGAGCTTTCTATTGGTTTCTGTTCATCAGTTCTTAGGGATTTTGATGTTTACCTTCTCCATAGTGCAGATCTTTAGACTTGTGGGACTATCAGACAGACAGCGGGAGGATACTAAAGAATTGTGTAACTCTTGTTCAAGGTAGTATTGGATAGTCAAAGTGCATGCATATAATTGCAATTCTCCCCCTACATCTTTAGTGTTAAAAAATCCCAGTTGAAAGATCTCAACAGTTCCCATTTGAATATGTATCTGTATATATAAAATATATGCATATGTATTTATATATGTGGAAAATAAATGTATGATAAGAGGTTTAGCATGGCTAGATAAGAAGATGCAAATTAAAATAAAAAGATATTATAACGCCTACACTAAAAAGACAAATCACACTGAATATTACCAAGAGTAAAGAACTGGAGTTTCATGTATTCTTGTAAAAGGTAAGGAGCTGGCAATGTGGTAGTTAATTATGTGTCCACTTATCTGGGCTACTGGAAAAGTCACTTATTGGAATGTCTATGAGGATGTTTCAGACTGAGCTAAAAATTCTGCCCTTACTAATCCAATGTGGATACGTATCTGATTCCATCTCTTCCCCCCACCCTCCGTATTTTTTACCCCTCTCTACTCCTTCTCTTCTTTCTTCCTGCCTCTGTTGTCTCTCTCCTTTCCTCTTTCCCTTTATGGGGTGCTGCTCACCCCACTTTGTGCCCTCATATACACACTGGTTTTCGGACTTATGGTCTAACTCTAAGATAAACAATATCACGGCTTCCCTGGATTCACACATTGTACTTGGACTGACTCACATCACTGACTTGCCTAGTATTCTAGTCTACTGACAGCTGATGGTAAGTCTGACCACTTGGTTACAATAACCATCAATTAATTCCAGTATGCCACACCCCCACTAATTCCAATGCATTGTCACATTTTTAGGGACATACTACATTTACTTTTATTATTTATGTGCCATATAAATATTTTTAAAAGGAAACTATTTGTTAAGATCTTTGACTTGGATTTATTTTTAACACACTAAATTTGTAGGCAGAGAGTTGCAAAAAATTTTCTTTGCTAAACTACTGTGATGTAGTCCAGCTATTTCACCTCTTGGCATTTTTACAGAAGTCATGAAAGCATATGCCCACTTACAGACTCAGTCTTGATGTTGATAGCAGCTTATTAACAGTTGCCCCAAGCTAGAACATTAGCAGGAAAATGTGTACACAATGCTATGTCTGCACACTAGCATCTTACCCAATGAAACAGAAAGCAAATTCACTACTGATAGATCCCTGGGGAAATAGACTTGCACAGGTATGAGATTTCAGGGAGACAGAAGAGATATTATATGCTCTGTGACTCTGTCCCTATAAAATTCTATAAATACCAATAAATCTACAGTTACAGAAACATGGTGATCAATGTTGGTTTGAGAATAGATGGGAAAGTGTTGTGGGAGGAAGTTGCTTTGACCAGTACTAAAGGGCTATAGGATAAAGAATGTGTGGTATGCATTCAGTTTTTGTAAGAAAGGGAACATGATAGCTTTTCCTTTAAAAAACTCATTATTTTGATAGTTCTTTGACCCCAAATTAGCAGCTTTATTAATGACAGAGACAGGGGCACTGTGGAGCATAAGTTTGCTTGTCCTTGAAGATCTTGTGGATCTACTTTATACCATATGGCCTCTGCAGATGTGGTTATATCTTGTGTGTGTAAAGGACATTCTCAAAATGATTTGGTTCATAAGCCTGTCAGTCGATTTGACGCATCCAGCTGAAGAATTCTTTACCTAAACTGTGGCAACTTGCAGAAGTGCATTTGCTTTATTTACATCGCATTTTCCCATAAAGCAGCAGGTTTGCAATAAGGCATTTGACACCCCCATGGTATTTTGAAAAAAAACGGAAAAACAATCTACAATCTGGCACAGACTAGACACAGTGTGAGACAGCAGACTGGGGGTATCGCTTAAGCAGCAGAGACTTCCACAACTAAATGAAGTGTCATCTTAAGGAGTCTGCTGTTAATGCAATTTAAATTACTCACCTGAAATTAATATTCTGCTGAGGGAAATAAAGCAATTTAAAAGACCACATAATTTCCGATCACTTTAATGACATTATGTGGTCATGGACGGCTCCCTTATCTAATATAGTAACACTCCAGTTTCTTTGAACACTGAACACATTTTTCCATTTTAATTACTTGGCTTCTGGAGGAGAAAAAAAAAAGATCTAGTCATTCCCTGCAGATGGTTAACTATTTGAAATTTATGCTTTGCTTCATTACAATTAGGTAAACATGACCTTGACATAGTTATTATCAAACCTAATATTCATTCCTACAGAAGAGGGGAGAAACCAAAGAACTGTGACCTATGTGCCGAGTCCTCCCAGCCCTTCAAGTCCATAGAGGCCAATTTCGTTTTACTTTCTCCTTCCAGCTAGAAGCCGAGAGCTCTCACCTTCTCCCTTCTTATGATTTGTCTGGTAGAAATGTTAAAGGGAAATACATTTTTCATAACTACCGAGTTGTTCCTGTAAAGAATAATAATCCCATTATTTATTTGGGGGTTTTCTTTGTTTGGGGATTTGGTAGATGAGACTACAAAGAAGACAAATATGGTGATTGTCATTGATCCATAAAGGAGTTAATATTTCTTTGAAAATAAAAAGAAGAGCCCCTATTTCAGAGTTGGCTTAAAAATGGAGAAAAACAGTCAAACACAGCATGTTTGGTAAATATCCCTATTTCTCAATGTTTCTCTCACCTTTAGTCTCTTCCCCTGATACGGGTGAACAATCTGTGGCGTCAGACAGGAAATGAGGCCACTGAGTTCAGGAGTCCATGATCATCTAGTCTTGTGTGAAATCCTACAGTCTTATCTTGAGCTAAATGACTAATAAACCTACTGGCTCCACTTGCTTTTAGTTGGTCTCCACCAACTTTGCTGCGGCATAGTTGACCCTGAACCCCCTCCCTAGTTAAGGGCTACACTCCAGCCAATGCTTCTACCCCTGTCCTGTGGACACATGCTGCTTTTGTCCACGTCCCTGATCTTGTTATCTCCTGTCTGCTGGGATGAGGTATGGTGGTGGTTCCTCTGTATCCTGTATTGTCACAATTAACTGAACCATTATGGGGCGGGGGGAGGAGAAACTAAGAGGAAATGTGTCATAAGACTCCCCTCCCCCAGTCCATACTTTTTTTTTTAGATATACAGAATGCAAAGCATAGGGTGATTGACGGATATCAGCAGCCCCTGCAACTGCGATCCTGCAACCCACCAGGGAGACTCACATTGATGCCAGCTTTTCAAGTAACCATCCAGCAGAGCTTGGTGTAAAGTTTATTCCCTCACTCTTTAGACCTGAGCCTGGAGTATGTCTCCTTTGTTCACCCAGCCTCACTTGAATGGTCTATGAGACTTTTGTTTGTTTGTTGTTGGTCTGTCATCATCTTCTTTCCTTAGGAGTTGAGGGTGGGAGCTTGATACTGGAGAAAATGGGTGACAAGCTCTGAGACATTCCCGCTGGTTCGAATCATGAAGAAGCAGGCAAAGCAGTTTTGAGACATGAGGTGATCTTCAGGTTGGCTTGATCAGAAGGTCCGAAAGGAGATTTTTTTTTAAGTGATTTATTACCACAGAAGGCATGACCTCAATGTTCTGTTTTGGAATATCACATATAGCTTGTCTGTATGTTGATGGCCTCAAGCATGTTAGTCTCCGAAGAACAGCTATGGAAATGCTCTTGTCTGTATGTTATGCTGTGGGGAAATCATTTTATGCCACTCTTAGTGAAACAGGCACTTACATAGCACCTCGCGGCAGGGATGGGAGATACAGTGGAAGATGAGAATGGGGGAGAAGACAAAGCCAAATATACTTAGGCTGTAGCCTAATTACATTATTTGATATGAGTTAGACAGGGCTGGGGAGATGACTCAGTACAGTGACTGCTGTGTGTGCATGAGGACATGAGTTGGCATCTTCAGAACCCATGTCAAATGCTGGAGGTGACTGTATGCATCAGGTTTGGTGAAAGAAAAAAAAAAAAGCAATTAAGGAAAGACACTCAATGACTTCAACCTCTGGCTTCTAGATCTACACTCACCCATTTGCATGTGCACCTACATATCTCTATGTAGACTTCCACACTAATAAGTATACATGTCACACACACATACACTACCATTCACAGAAACTTACGTATTATTCAACCCGCCTCAGCACTGAATGAGCTTTGGGTGCAGCTATGTCATCCCTCACTGAAAACTCTTCTGTCATCTTAGTCAACCCTACTCTATTCTTGGGGCTTCTACCTCAGTAATGAGAAAGAATCCCGAGATGTTATTATTTAGTTTAAAGTGGGAGATGTAAAGAGACTTGGTGCACATTGTCACCTTTGCTGATTGCTACTGAGGTGTGGCTGCTTGGCACCAAAGCTCTAGATATTAATAAGCAAACGACCCACCTTTTCTCCTTCTACTTAGTCACTATTCTCCAAAACCTAGTAACTTATTTTAAATAGTTGTTAATTTCTATTTATGTGCAAGTATGTATATTTGTATGAATGTATGTCACATGCATGTAGGTGCTCTCAGAAGCCAGAATTTAGATCCTCTGGAACTGGTATGGTAGCAGGTACTTGTGAACCACCTGATGTGGGTGCTAGGAACCGAACTTGGGTCCTCTGTAACAGCATCAAGTGTTTTGAGTAGCCGAACCGTCTCTCCATCCCTCTCCACTATTTACTTCTTATGCATACTTCTTATGCATACACACATTACTGTGTATTGTCTGATTTAGAATAACCAGGCTGCTGGTAATGTTTCAGTACTTACAATAATCAGAAATTGCTGGGGCCTTGAACCATACATTATTGCCTATTAGGTCCATAGAGCTGAAAGGTCACATGTTGGCAGTGGGAGACACGAGAGGCATGTAGCACGAGGGTTCTAACTCTTCTTATCTATTTATTGGTGCTATTGGCCTTGGCTTGCTGACACAAGTTCCATGGGGATTGTTATTCAGTCAGAATTTGCTCTTTCCCCATGCTCTCTGTTAGAATTACACATTTCAGCTTTCTGTTTCTTAGGTGCAGATTGTCCTATGGAAATATTATGCATTCCCATAGTTTGCCATAGTATTATTTGGCATTCAGCTCCAGTTAACACATCCAGCTTAATTCACAGTTCCATGCACCTGCTTACATCGCTTACATTTTCCATATGTTTCTCAAGCACTTAAAACAGGATACATGGGAGACTGAAGTCTCCAGTTCAGTCCTTAAAAGCTACTCTTTTCTCATTATTTTCATAGTCAATATCCTCATGCCACTGAGCTTCTGACACAGAGTATGCCCTCATAGAAACCACCATCATCCCTTGAGAACATTTACTTATTTCCTCCCATGACCTCCTGCATCTCTTTACCATAACGTAATTGCTGTGTGTCCAAATAGAAATTTCACCTTGACTCCAGTTAACATGTATAATTGATGTTTTTCTCTTTATTTATGTATTTACTTGGGTACTCTAAGATTGAACCTTGGGCTTTGTGAATGCAGACCGGCATTCTACCAATAAGTGTTCCCAAACCTAGTTCCTGTTTTTATGAGACAGGACCTCACCCTATTGTCCTGGTTGGTCTGAAGCTCACAAAACCCAAGCCTTCAAAATGCAAGGATTATGAACATAAACTAACATGCCTTACAATTTATATTTTAATTAAAATAAAAGCATTAGTTTACCTGGTATCGGGCACTTGTCATGAAGTTCAAACATTTCACACAGCTCTGAAATCCCTGCTAGACTTTGATCTCTGAGTGACTGTATTCAGCATCATGGTGGTTCATCTCTGCCTTAGTTTATCTTTTCTAATTTCCCTGTCCTTCTTCAACATTCACCTCAGGACCTTGCTGTTCCACATGATGTTCCTGCTTTCCTACTCAGCACCACTACTCACACTGTTTACATGATCTTCTTGACCTAGCAAGTCTTTATAAAGACAATACTACTCTATGCTAATCTAAACAAATCTAATCAAATATGATTTAATTTAGTCTAATCTAACCTTCTTTTCATACAGACCTTATCTGAGACTTTCCTGTTTTTTTTTTCATCATCATATCCATGCTTTTTTGTTTGTTTGTTTGTTTGTTTGTTTTTAATGTTGTTTATGCTTTTAGAATTTTTGGACAGTTTCCTTGCTTGGGGCTTAGCACTCTACTGACTGGAGCATCACTGACTGTGGTTGCTTTGTGCACTGTGGAAATACAAGATATAAAACACTGGCTGCCACAACCTACTGGACTGGTCGGTTAATGAAGAGAGATAACATGGGAGTGGGAACAAGGTATTCTCCCTTAGGGGCTTCTGGGTGCTGCCTCACCTGTGTCCTGAAGTTTGTGAATTTGTGGCTCCATTTTCTTTGCCATTTTTCTTCTTGATGGTTGTTGTTGTTGTTGTTGTTGTTGTTGTTGTTGTTGTTGTTGTTGTTGTTGTTGTTCTTCTTCTTCTTCTTCTTCTTCTTCTTCTTCTTCTTCTTCTTCTTCTTCTTCTCCTTCTCCTTCTCCTTCTCCTTCTCCTTCTCCTGCTGCTTCATTTTCTTCTCTCCTCCTCCTCCTTCTCCTCTTCCTTCTCCTGCTGCTTCATTTTCTTCTCTCCTCCTCCTCCTCCTCCTCCTCCTCCTCCTCTTCCTCCTCTTCCTCCTCCTCCTTTTTCTCCTTCTTCTTGCTCTTCTTTTGGAAGCCCACCTGCTGTTCTCTTTTGCTCACT
Organism: Mastomys coucha; assembly: GCF_008632895.1. Classification (NCBI taxonomy): domain Eukaryota; kingdom Metazoa; phylum Chordata; class Mammalia; order Rodentia; family Muridae; genus Mastomys; species Mastomys coucha. Next base: position 60,913,348 of record NW_022196896.1, on the reverse strand, counting down.
TCCTCTGTCACCATTACCATTGTTCTGCTCTTTGGGCTTGTCATTTTCCTCTTCTTTCCAACTGTGTGAGGTATTCAAGCTGAAGCACATACATGGAAAGTGTGACTTAGGTGATGCAATGTTGCTTTGTACTGAGGAAACTGGAAAAGAGAGAAGGGTAAAACAATTAAAGCCTAGGGCAAGATTTTCGAGTTTCACTATCTAAGTGTTTTAGAAGAAGCTTGTTTAAAGAAAATAGCTATTGCTTATGCTCCATCTGGTTTAAGATCTGGCAATTTTAAAACCATAAGAAGACACTATGGAGATGAGATCTTACTATTGAGAATGAGATGAGAGTAAAAATTCTCCCTCTTATTAAGTTTGTGTTAGTTTTCTTTTCTTAGTGAAATAGTTATCCATGTGTAAAGTGGAGCGGGTCACCCTGATACTGTATTCTAATGCTAATTCTTGTTCTTCAAGACCTTGTTGCCTCAGGGACAAGAGTCTTTAGTAGTCTGAAATGATGCTATGAGACCTTGCCCCAGGTTATTTCTGATTGGTAAATAAAGATACCAACAGCTAATAGCTGGGCAGAAGAGACATAGGCAGGGTTCAGGATTCCAGGGCTGGAGGTCAGAGAACCACAAGGGAGAAGAAGGTGAATGGAGGAGAAGCTGTCATAGGTTAGATGCGTTAAGAAAAAATGGCTGTGTGGGTTTGCTAATTGGAGTTAAGATCAGCCCAGATGAAACATGGTAAATTTTGTAATGGGATTATTGGTTGGTAAATAGACATAATATCATAGGGGATAGATATCAGTCCAGCTCTTGTGCTGAACAAGGCTTATTGTACATAAAGTTGTGTGTGTCTTTTATGTGGGAACCGAAGAGTTGAAGATGGGGTAGAAACCCTGGTTTGATATTAAAAATTTCTACAACAGTAAAATTTAGAACCCTGATGTTTCCTGGAATCAGGGACCAGTTTTCTCCTTTAAGGGAAGCTTTGGATGTCATGGGAGTCTTACAGAACTTTGAAATGAAGTTGAAATATGGAATCTGGTAAGTTAAGGGAGTTGAGAATGGAAATTTTCAGAGGCTATGGGTAAGTTGAAAACCTAAATGTAGAAGTACAATGCCTTGTGCTTCAGTGTGTGGAATGTGAGGGGCTGCGCTCTCAGCAAATATATTTGAGCATTTGCATCATGTGCTGCTGATAGGCTCCATCCTGGTAAATTCCATGGCCCCAGAGTAGGGACATAGCCATTGCCCTTGTGTGCTGCTGGACCTAGCCTTCAAGAACTTCACCTCCATGGATGGAGTCACCAACTATAGCTTCCACCTTCTTCCTGTTAGATAGAAGAGGTTTTGGCAAGCACCCTTAAAGAGATTTACCACTTCAAGAATACCTACAACTTCAACACTTTTACCTGCCCAGAGAGCTCAAGACATTTTCCATAGGCTTTGTTTTAGACACAATTCACTAGGCTCTTTAGTAGTAGGCCATTTCTGTAGAGAGGGACTATATATATTGCTGGAACATGGTCCAATAAAGGAGTCCTGGGAGAGGAATTCTGAGTTCTTGTGAGAACACAAGTTGACAATCTCTTCAAAACACTGAACTGTTCTTGGGATGTGTATTGGTCAGGAATAAGTTTAGTTCAGCTTATTCATTGCAACTGGCTTTGTTATTTGTTTACATGCCTCTATGGGAAAACATTTTTCTCCCTCCTGCAGCTTGTCCTTGTGATTTTATACAGCTTGAACTCATGAGAGTTTTACTCAGGTGACCTGTCTTAACCCTCAGGGTATAAATTCTCTGGTACTCTGAATAAAGTTGGCTATTTCATGAGACTTTAGATTGCTTCAGGCTTCATTCCCCCAGGTCCCACTGCCTCTAGAGTGGTAAACAGATTTACCTTTAGAAGCCCAACTCCAAACACATCTCCAAGGAATTTATGAGAAGTAAAGGATATCTGGGGTGTTCCCAAGAAGTTGGTGGATTGTATGGAAGGTAGGATGGGCTCCTGAGTGTTGTTCTTTGTGCCAGAAGAGGCACTGTGGACTTTGTATGCTGCTGTTTGTGTTTTGTTATGTGTATGCCCTAGCATAGGCAGACTAGCTCAGCAAGTATCTTTTTTAGTTAGAATTATTTATTTTAATTTTATATATGTATAGGAGTGTTTTGCTTGTATGCATGCATGGGCATGTACGTACACAGTGTGTGAGCTGGTGACTGCAGATACCAGGAGGTGCCACATCCCCTGGAACTAGTGTTACGATGGTTATGAGTCACCATGTGGGTGCTGGGAATCAAACAGGGTTCTCTGAAAGAACAGTCAATTATATTTATTAGAGGGTAGAACACCAAAATCTTATGAGATGCTGATCATTTTCTTTTAATCAAAAGTGAAGCTTCTCAGTTGGTTTGCCTCCCTAGAAACTTTGAAACAATTGAAATAAGGTCTTATCATTCCAGTGATTATCCTCTTTGTTTCTATGTTGTCCATTGAAACCATTTTTAATCTTCTTTACTTGGAGGTAGATTAAATTCAGGGCTTTAAAAGCCTCATATTATGTGGTCTCTGCCAGTTTTATCTTTCCTAGTCTGTTTGAAATTAGAGCATTGGTAGACTAGCTCAGCAAGTATCTTTTTTTTTGTGTTAGATTTGTTTATTTTAATTCTTTATGTATAGGAGTGTTTTGCCTGCATGCATGTATATGAATTAAACTGACCCTTGAATAGAAGAAGTCTGAACTATGTGGAGGCATACATGCCTGGATTTTATTTTTTAAGATCTTAGTTTGAAAAACTTTGGAAACAAGCTGCTGGCTATAAATATCTAAATATTTAGAAAAATGAATTTTATGAATGTACAATATATATTTATGTATAATACCCAAACATAACTTACTACCATTAATATATACAAATAAAACGTTTGATTTTATTGTTAAAGTTTTAAACCGTGGCGACAGCTGGGTTAACAGATTGCTTGCTGTGCCAGTATAACAAGGACCTGAGTCTTGACCTCAGCCTCATGTGAAGATCTAGGTGTGATGGTGTTCACTTGCAATCTTAGGGCTGAGAGAGAAGGCTCAGGCAAATTCCTGAGGCTTGTACTACTTTGATGATTTCCTGGCCACTTATGTTGCTCCTGTGGTGTCCTTAAGTATTAGTGAGGAGCTACAGGAAAGCTTTATGATGCTAACCAACTCTGGCTGAACCATCTGTACCTTTAACAAATTGCTTCACACAATTAAAAAAAAACCTCACAATTCCCACTTATTTTAAATAAATAATGTCACAACAAAGTAAACATCGACTATTGCTAAACTGCAGATCAAGATTGGGTTGTTATTTTTGTGGAAGTAAAGAAGTAATAACGTAGACATGAGCTGGACAAGGACAACAGCAATGGGTATACTAACGTAGACTGGGGAAAAGACCAGGATATTTCAATCTCACACTAAAATTACAGGCAATAAAGGAGTGCTGAGAGCAGAGGAGATAGATAGTCTTCCCCAAGGAAAAGCAGGTCAGTTGGTCATCCAGTACCAAATGGTCGGCTCAGAAAGCATACCCATACACATGACATTATGTAGACTAAGCATGCTGTTTTTAGGAATATATATATATATATATGTATATATATATATACATATATATATATATGCATGCAATAACAGTCAATGAGAATAGAGGCCATGAATTTGAAAGAAAGCAAGAAGGGGTATATGGAAGGAAATAGGAGGCAGAGATGATTTAACTATAGTAAAATCTAAAAAAAGTAGTAATTTTAAAAAGAAGAGATTATAATTGGGGTACCTAATTCCTGCGTTATCCAATGTCCAACTGAATTGTCGTTTTTGCTGTTCATAGAAACAAAATAGTATGATGATAGCCAAGCACATCTTAAAAGTAAGAAAAAAGTACAAGTCCATCATTAATAACCATGGGGATGGGGTTATGCCTCTTTTGTTTTTAATTAGATGTGCATGTATTTTCTTTTAAATGATACATGGTTGAAATCTTAATGATTTTAAGATTGTAATTGCTAAAATGTCTTCCAAATACATTTTTTTTCTTCAAAGCTATAGTCCATTTACAGTAGACTAAAAGGGATAATATAATTTATATTGTGACATTAAAATTTCCACTGACAATACAGTGACCCATGGCTCGAGTCAATAGCTCCTAAATCTTACTTAGTAAGATCATATTGTTCATAAGTGAAGTGAACTGCCTCCAGGCAATTACATTACTTACGCTTACCTCAAAATATACTTTCCAAAAATTTAATGTTCCCCACTTTCACAAAATAAACACAATTCACAATTCATAGGAATTAAATACATATCATTGTTCTCTGTGTTTGGTATGATGAGCACAGACAGATTGGCCTTTTGATTGTCATTGATAGAACCTGTGTGTGCCTCTGCAAGGCAGCTGAGGTCAGAGGTTGGACGCTGGCCAAAGTGTCCTTCAGCATACGAGCCAAAAGGTGAGGCCAGTGTATAATGAAGATGTCCCAAGCAGAGACGCATGAAGAAACCGGAAGGGAGGGTAGGAACCTGGCATTTGTCTTCCCCTCCTGACAGACACATCCATCCTGGCTGCCATTCCCTCAGTCCCTTCTGTGTTTGCAGGCTGACAGTATAGTCTGTAAAGCACTCGACTTTGGATGGGAGTACACATTACATCAGTTTTGATGTCATGGTTTGAGTTCGGGAATGAAGAAGATAAGGGATATTTATGGTCTAAAAAAAATTAAAACATTGTTGGCTTACATTTAACCACACATACTATTTCCAGATTGTTCTTTGATCAACATTCAGTTTCCTCTTATAATTTTCCTTCCTCTTCATTTCTCATTTGTCTTGTATGTGAAGTTTAGATAAAGCTGTCGGGGTGGCGGCAGCTGATCTTTATGTCATGCTTTGCCTCTGGTGTGCTTGCTTAGATCATCACTATGATTGTTATTATTGCTCTCATATAATTTTAATGCTAGATCTCTCTTTCTCTGTAAAACTAATTATTTTTATATGAATTTGGCCTTAGAAGTTGGATTACACCCATGGATAATAAATAGATTGCCATTGTACCTTTAGAAAATAGTTCATTTATGCTGGAAAAAAAAAATGGCTGCAGCACCCAGATGCAGGCAGGAGTTTTCTGGGTGCCCAGCTGTTCATGAAAGGCATGGAAGGCTGCCTCACCCAATCCTCTCCTAGTCCCTGTTTAGTGTCTTTAAAAATTATTGTAAAAAAAAGCTTTACTCCTTCGGTATATGTAAAAGTCAATTCCTGTGCCATGATTGACTTTGATACATTAAGTTTGACAGATTAGTCCTGTTAAAAGAGCAGGGAGAGATCATATTCAGGTATCACGCACAAGAAAACAATCATGAATTTGGAACTATCCATTGCACAAGCTGGCTGACACCCTTAAGAAACTTTAGAACAGTGGTTTATAATACTAGGCAATGACACCACTCATAAATATAGTACTAATCCTGTTTAAGATCAAAAGGCTATAACATAACATATAAGGCTTCATGTAATAAATGTGTACTCAGTAAATATTTATTGCAACATTGATTTTTTTTACAGGAAAATCAGTCTAGAAGGAAACAATCATTTCATTTTTATATATTTTATGTCTAAAATATTTACAGTTTATTGATCCCTTATTCTGTGCCAAGTGGTTTACATAAAATCATTTGGATTTTAATGGAGACTGGAGAGATGGCTCAATGGTTAAGAACATTTATTGGTCTTGCAGAGGATTCTGGTTTGATTTCTAGCACTCACGCAGTGGTTCATAATCATCTCTAAATCTAGGCTCAGGGGATTCGACTTCATTTCCTGGTCTTTGAGGGCACCAGAAATGTACATGGTACGCATACACATATGCAGGCAAAACATTCAACAAGGCCACACCTCTTCATCCTTCTCAAATTGTGCTACTCCATGATGACAAAGCATTCAACTATATGAGCCTATGGAGGCTATTTTTATTCAAACCACCACATTCACTAAGTGAGACTTGGATGGAATCATGTATGTAGTCTGCAGCCAGTTCCCTATCTTGGGTGAATAGACTGTTTGTGTCTGTTCAGAACAAGTCAAAGTATAATGTTGGTTAAGGTCAGGCCAATGGTGAGAGATGCACTCATCCTAGGAGAATATGAGGTTATCTGAGGCTTGTCTGTATTTCAATAACCTTAGTACATGCTGGTGTTGAATCAATATTTTCAGGTTACATAAGGGCTGTTGCTTCAGAACACATAGATCCCACTGTCATATGAAGGATGCAGATGTTATCACTGTTGCTGCAGATTCCTGTGTCTGATGTAAATTCAACAACAGCATGCCATATAATGAGCAGGAAATATGCTTTTGTATGTATGACCTGTTTTGTATGTTTTGATGAGATTTCTTATCACAGTTGATCCTTGATGTCAACCGATTTTACATCCTTGGAGTCCAAAGGTCATGGGTAGAGAATAATAAAGTGAACAAATTGAATCTTTTGCTGTTGTTATCCCCTGGCCAAGGCAATGCCGTAACAACTTCCTAGCATCTAAATTGTATTTGGCATTAACAATTATCTGGATTTGATTTAAAGTATGTAGGTGTGTGTGTGTGTGTGTGTGTGTGTGTGTGTGTGTGTGTGTAGACTCTGTGAAGATACCATAGCATTTTTGAGCATTTGCAACTCTTAGAACCTGTGAGATTCTGTATAGATAGTTATGGACCACTATGGAATCATCTTTCCCTTTAGTTATACTCTATGAAATGGTGTGTGTTGATTAGAAAGGCTTCCCTTTCATCATCCCACATTATGGTCTATGCTCTCCTTTGTGTGTTATTTACCTTTTACAAGGTTGCAGTGAGTTGAAGGAACCTTTTCTTTAGTAAATTTATCTGTATTTGTGCATAAAATATTCTAGACTTATGAAGCCATTCTGATGAGGTAACTCAAGCTTTTCTTCAGTTAGATAAAAGTGTTACTATGACATCTTATTTTACGTGCAATAAACCACCTATTCATTAACATCTACCCTTGAAGTTTCTTATTTATTTCCTCAAATTATTTGTTCAAGATTGTCATGGTACATGCCTATAATCCCAGGATTTAGGCTGAAACAGGAGGATCAGAAGTTAAACATCAGTTGTGGCTGTAAGGAACAGGAAGCCCTGTGGGGTAAAAAGGAATACAAAAGCAAATTCTGTCACCTCCCTGCTTTACAGACTGGACTTGACTGCTAATGCACCTTGAATATCTGAGAGTCTCCATTAGAATCTAATCTGCTCTGGAATCAAGAACAGACAATTCCATTATGGGTGGAGGGGACAATGGCAACATTGTCATCAAAAAGAGGTTTGTGTTTGAGGCAGAACTAGAAGAGTGATGCAAAAGGAGGCAAGAGGAATGGGAGAAAGTTTGAAAACCAGAAAGCCCAGAAGAATGTCCAGAAGAGGTGTATGCATGAACATACATGCATGAATGTCTCTGCATGAATGGCTGCAGGAACAGAAAGACAGGAAGCAGCAGGAGTATGAGGAGCAGTTCAAATTCAAAAACATGGTAAGAGGGTTACCATGAAGACGAGACCAACTTCCTTGATGAGGTTTCTTGGCAGCAGGAGCTGATAGAGAAGCAGTGACAAGAAGAACTGGAGGATCTGAAGGAGTACAGAGGGAATCTCAACAAGGTTGGGATTTCTGCAGAAAATAAGGAAGCAGAGAAGAAGCTGGCTGTGAAACCCATGGAAACCAAGAACAAGTACTCTCAGGCAAAGCTGTTGGCAGGAGTTGTGAATGAATCGTTAGAGCTCAGTGAAGGAAACCGTCCTGCAGTTTTCCTTCGTTCCGTGGGTGATCTACGAACGGGAACTTGAGGTCCTG
>NW_022196896.1:60904203-60904561 GCF_008632895.1 Mastomys coucha | reverse complement strand
TAATATCTATGTAAATCGTCATTCTGGCTACTGCGGTCCGCGGCCGGACGTTTTACGAAGTTACCGTCGCTCTGGCCAGCAAATGGGGCTGTGGAACCCACTGCCTCATCCACCATCAGGCAGTCGTCTTTCTGTTTGCCTGCCTGAAGTTTGAGCTTTCTGATTTCTTCAATTAATTCTCCTAATTTGGTCTCGAGTTCATCTTTAATCAGGCGAGACCCATTTATAAAACACTCCTCAGCCTGTGGGGGCGCGGACTTCTGTACTACACGGTGCTTTCTGAAGGGAGATAAATCACGTTTCGTTCTGAGAGAAAATTGAGTCTTCCCAGCCACCGTACTGATGGAACCAGAAGACG
>NW_022196896.1:60881312-60902985 GCF_008632895.1 Mastomys coucha | reverse complement strand
ACCCCTGGTGAGTCGGGTCGAGTAGCTGATTCTGTGTCGGTTGAGATTCCTCCGTGAAAATCAGCAGGACCACCACAGCTCAGGGAGGGGTAATAGTGTGAAAAGACTAAAACCAGACCCTGACCCAGATGACAAGGCTCAAGAGGCTTCATCCTGCATGTCTCTTGGAAGCTCTCCTCTGTGCGGACCTTATTCTACTCACTGCCCTCTGCTGCTGTGTGCATCGGCAATCTTCCTGGCTTGGATGCTTACTCTGAAAGCAGTGACTCTGAATCTAGTTCAGACAGTGAAGGCACAATCAATGCTACAGGGAAAATTGTCTCTTCTATCTTCCAAAGCAACACCTTCCTTGAGGTAGCCTAGCTCCTGACATTACCGCAGGGAGCATCTCCTCAGAGGGCTAGATGCCAGTTCTACCTTGGCATCACCTCCCTCACAAGACTTATTCGTCTGCTTCCCGTGCACATGTGACATTTTAACCTAACTCAGAAATGTGTCACAGTCCACTTATGGCTCAAACTCGGCTTGATTTCTCTTTATACTCCAGTGCAGATGACCAAACCTGTCCCATTGATATGAGGAGTCAGGGTTCAGGCTAGTCTCAGAAATGTCACTGACAGTTCAAGGACTGGCAGCAGCTGGCTTGCAAGGGTTCAGGGTTCCTCGTTGCTGTCTTGTGTATCTCCTCACCTAGCAGCACAGGAAGCAGGACAGCATGAGCTTCATATTCTGTTGTAGATGAATGGGTTGCTTGGTTCTACCATGTTGTGGGTGGACATAGAGAAAGGGACTGACTAGCTGGTGACATGGGGCTGTCCCCTAGAACTAACCCTTTCTAGGTGTTGTGTGACTTGAGTAAAGATTGCAAGCCACACCCACAAAGCTGTGAGCCAACCTCAGCCCTTGAGGTGACACTCGACCATGTTCCCCCCTCTCCATCCAGCCTGAGGAGGTAGGAAGGAACTGATCATGAGAATATGTCCATCTTTTACGCACCTTCTCTCCCTAAAAAGTAGTTTTGATTTTGTTTTTGAAATAAAAGATTTAGTTTAAGATTCTAAACATTAGGGAAAAAAAGAAGTTAAACATCCTCAGCTGCGTAGTGGAACTAGAGGCTAGCCTGGGCTACATGAAACTCTGAAAATATAAAATAAATAAACAAAACTTTGAAAAAATGTCATTTTTTCAGACATGAAGTGGCTCAAGAGATAGAAGAAAAATTCACTTTTGTCTCAGTGAACCAACTAAATTGGAATTAAATTGCGACTAAATTGGAACAACACCAAATTGGAAAATTGTGGCTATATTTAGAAAACCTTTGGTCATGTTGAATTTCAATCTTTTTATAACTGGCTATTGTTTTCTATTCAATAGTCATCTTTTCTCCTGATAATACTGTTTTTAAGGTGGAATATATGCTCAGTCTCTGGCGGGTAAGATGGGCAGGCAGGGGATACAGCAGGAGGGACCACATCTCCTCTGACATTAAGAGGAACAGAAAGAAGGGCCTGGAATCCTTGCACATAATGAAAGAATTGGGCATTTATATCTGTTACTAGAAATCCAAGTTGCCTAGATTTTATGTGAGAAATTATGGTTTAATTAGAAAAACTTATTTCTTTACAGTAACAAAAACTGGATATACCCATTCAAGTCTTCTTATTCATGAGTCAAGCAGTTGTCCATATTTTGTCAAATAAACATTCCTTGGGGAAACCAGTGATGCTGTGGATCTTGATGATAGTGCTATTGGCAGTGAAGGTTTATAGTATTTCACTCATGTTGCTGTTGCCCAAATATTAATGACTTATAAAAGCTAATGAGACATAAAGAAAAATATATTTTACTTTACTTTGTCTGTTTTATTGTGCTGTCTATGCTTCATGGCTGAATGTCAGAGTCCTTCCAAAGCCATTTTATGATGCGGCTGTAAATTAACAAGGGATAGAGTTCTCTGGAGCAGGGAGCCAGCACCTGTGCTTGTGTAGTGGCATCTTACCCTCCCCATGCCCTCTTTCCTGGGCATGGTGAGCTAGGCCTCATTCACCTCATTCACTTCCTGAACTTGGCCTTCCATGGATGTAATCCTTTTTTCTTTCTTTCCTCCTTTCTTTCTTCCTTCCTTCCTTCCTTTCTTTCTTTCTTTCTTTCTTTCTTTCTTTCTTTCTTTCTTCCTTCTTTCCTTTCTTTCTTTCTTTCTTTCTTTCTTTCTTTCTCTTTCTCTCTCTTTCTTTCCTTCCTCTCTCTTTCTTTCTCTATTTCTTTCTTCCTTTCTCTCTTTCTTTCTTTCCTTCCTTCCACTCTTTCTTTCTTTCCTTCTTTCTTTTTTCTTTCTTTCTTTCTTTCTTTCTTCCTTTTTCTCTTTCTTTCTTTCTCTCTTTCTTTCTTTCCTTCCTTCCACTCTTTCTTTCTTTCTTTCTATCTCTCTTTCCTTCCTCTCTCTTTCTCTTTTTTCTTTCTTTCTTTCTTTTTTCTTTACTTCTTTCTTTTTTCTTTCTTTCCTCCTTTCTTTCTTTCTATCTCTCTTTCCTTCCTCTCTCTTTCTCTTTCTTTCTTTCTTTCTTTCTTTCTATCTCTCTTTCTTTCCTTCCTCTCCCTTTCTTTCTCTCTTTCTTTCTTCCTTCCTTTCTCTCTTTCTTTCTTTCCTTCCTTCCACTCTTTCTTTCTTTCCTTCTTTCTTCTTTCTTTCTTTCTTTCTTTCTTTCTTTCTTTCTATCTCTCTTTCTTTCCTTCCTCTCTCTTTCTCTCTTTCTTTCTTCATTTCTTTCTTTCTTTCCTTCCTCTCTCTTTCTTTCTTTCTTTCCTTCTTTCTTTTTTCTTTCTTTCTTCCTTTCTTTCTTTTTCTCTTTCTTTCCTTCCTCTCTTTCTTTCTTTCTTTCTTTCTTTCTTTCTTTCTTTCTTTCTTTCTCTTTCTTTCTTTCTTTCTTTCTTTCTTTTTTTCTTTCTCTTGCTCCCCTTTTCCCCTCCCTGCCTCCCTCCCTTCCTTTCTTCTTTCTTTCTTTCTGTCTTTGAAAACACACTTTACCTCTTGTGTGTAAAAACAAGTTCCTGTGTACATGATTCAAAGATCTGGTTTTATGTGTTCTCATAATGTACAAGCACAGGCTGCCTTCCCTCCCATGTCCTTTCTCCCCCCACTCCCCTTTCTGATACATGTTTAATTCTGATTGGCATGCATCCTCTGAGTTACCTCCCACCTCACAAACATGGTGGGTTCTTCTAGAAACAGCCAGGCGTACAGCATGGCCCTGAAATGTCCTCACAATGGACATGCGAACATTACCTGCGCAATACTGCTGAAAATACTCCACGTACTAACCATACCACAATACTTTTACAGGGTAAGGCTCCAAATTTAGTTTCACCTTTACAGAGGAAATGTGAGTTGACAACTGAGCCAGATAAAGATCAATTGTGTGCGGGATGAGGAATCAAGAGTGAGGCTTCTTATTTGCATCTGTTCATCCTGACTCAGCCATAAAAGTCAGTTGTTTTGCTGAAAAGTGGATACTCATCCCCTCTGTTGTTTCTTGGAACAGACTCTAGCTAGAACAGCCCTTGTATGCTACTACATAGCACACCATGCTATGGAACATGCATTAGAATTTAGGATCATGAACTATTGAAATGTCAAGCTCCTGTTTCACCTTGAATGGAATGGAACATTGTTTTTCATCCTATGCAAATGTTTGGGAAATGTATCATCTTTTGTAAGGCAGACTTGTAGAAACTTGTAGTTAGCTTATAACTCAGTTATAGCCAATTGAAAGAAAAAAGGATGGTATCTGGATTTGATGTTCTTCTTCTAACATCTACTGGAGAAGCTAAATTTTAGAATCACAACAAGGTCATACATTTCCTAAGCAGACACTGACTTGAATGGTTTGCCTGTACTCTGAAAATCAGTGGCTGAAGTTAATTTTTCAATAGAATAATTAAAAAAAATTTTTTTGCTAAATACAGACCTTATATGGCCTTGGCTAAGAAAAGTAGGTAAGTGGCCTAACATAAAGAAATATTCAGAAATAAAACATTCTCCTTGGGAATGACTTCAAAGCTAAAGTGAATTCCTAGGTGTTGCAATGATGAGACAGCCATCTCCACAGAATGTCCATGGCCAAATGCAAATACCCAACTGAAAACAAACCTAAGACTTCATAGGGTAGATCCATGCTGATGGTGAATGGAAAGGCAAGCCAGGCTCAGAAAAACTATGAACTTGAGTGAGGAGTCACATTTAATGGAAGTTAATCACTTGATTCTAAAAACTGAAGAATCTTCTTTTTCATTTAAATCTCACAGTTGAGAGATAGGAAAGTGTGCCTGGGGCCAGTAAAAACAGGACCAGCAGGATATGAGTCTGTGCTCCGACATGTTTATGCATGTTTTCAGTAGAGATTATCTCAGATTGAGAGTTATAAAAGAGCTGGCTTCTATAATGTCCCTTCTATGTCCCTGGATGTGTAACTGTGTTTTGATGACAGGATGAAGAAAAGTTCATTTCCTAGTGCTTTTAGCCATTAGTCAACCTAATGATGCCTAAGCAATGAACCTAGAAAGGCAAATGGTTTGCAACTGTGGTTAAAGCTGAAGATGAAACAGTTTTCTCCACTCAGTATGTTTCTACTTAAGACAATTTATCTTAATCTTTGGTCTACAACTTGATCTGGCATGATTTCCCTTAGCATATAAGTGTAAAAGGAACTTTTATTCACCTTATATAATTATTATCTTGGAGGTTCATCATTTTTTCTAGGTCTTTCTGAATTTTAACTGGCTGGTTCAACTCAGCTGTTCTGGCTCAAATTCCTTTCCAAGCTGACTTATTCAAACTGGCTTCTCTCAGCTTTTGACTGAATTGTTCTGCTTAGCCTCAAACTAACACTAGCAATCTGTTTGAATCTTCTGACTCTTTCTCTTTCTCTAGCTTGTTCTGTCTTCATGTGTGTCTAGCTTGTTCTTTCTGCAAACTGTCTGTAAAACTGTCCCTGTGAAAAAACTGTCTGTGCACTCCATGAACTGAACTGCCACAAACTCCACTCTGCTGAACTGTCTCTCAACTCACAGGATTCTACCCAACTGACTGACTAGAACTCAGAAACCTGCATGCCTCTGTCTCTCCAGTGCTGGGATTAAAGGTGTGTGCCACCATGCCTGTACCTAACCTTTCTTTACCTGAAACTTGCTCTATACCAGATTGGCCTTCAACTCAAAGATCTGTTTGCCTCTGACTCCTGGGGTTAAAGGCATGTCTGAATTATAGCCAGATCACAGACCTCCAAAGCCTTTGATGTGATTGCTTGGCAGAGCATTCATGTTTCTGGATTAAAATTCCTCTAAATGTAAGAGTGTAATAGGAGCTAAACTTACCTAGAAATGGATTCCAAGTTTGTTAAGAAAGTAAGAATGTGAAATAGTATACATTTTAGGATTTTTAAAAGAAACCTTACCAATGGTTCATAATATGAAGTACATTTCTAGAATTAGGCATTAGCTATTCAGCTGATATCTTCATGAATAAATTATGCTTTGAGTAATGAGTGCAGTGATGTCTTAACTAAAGTAAAAGAATTGGATTATTTTTAACTTCTGAAAGGGTTTTTACTCCATACAAACCATTCCTTAACCATGGTCAACTAGACGTTATTTATGAGGACCCAGAATCAAGGACAACTAAATACTGGATTGAGAAAGACAGATGCAATGTCTCTGTGTTAATTGATCAGTGCTGAAACTGAGTATTATTTCTTCCTTTTCCCCTCATGTCTCTTTGTGTAATGAATCAAATCTTGACTTGTTCTTAATTCTCTCTCTCTCTCCCTCCCTCCCTGTGTGTATGTATCTGTGTGTAATATGTATGCGTACATGTGGTGTATATGTATACTGTATGTAAGTGAGTATATGTGTGTGTGTGGTTTGTGGTGTGTGTTTATGTGTATATGTGCACTGTGTGCAAGTGGTGTAAATGTGTATTGTGTGTGATATATAGTGTATGTTTTCGTGTATGTATGTGGTTTGTGGTGTGTGTTTGTAGGTGGTGTGTATATGTGGACTGAGTGTACATGTGTTGTCTGCTTCTGAAAGTATGGAAGTGGAGGCAGGTGTCTCCCTCTGTTGCTTCCTCTCTGCCTTATTGCTCTGTGAGTGACGGGTTTCTTAGCCCTCCTGATATTCACCATTTGGGCTAAGCTCCCAGTATCCTCCCATCTCTGCCTCCCATAGTGGAAGTTTCAGACATATTTAACCATGCATAGCCATGTTTAGCTTTTTACTTGGGTCCTGGGGATTCGAGCTCAGGTCCTTGCGAATGCAGAACAAGTGATCTTAGCCACCAAGTCACCTACTCAGTCCTCAGAGTTAATAAATACAAATTAAAAGGCACATTAGCAAATATTAATGGATTACACTGGAAACTATAGACCTGATTAAAACAGCTGGTGTTCTAATGTTACCACAGGTACAAAAAAATCTGATTTATATTCTCCTTTGTGACTAATTTTGCTTCATATCTTATTCTACATTAGAATTTTAGTTTTCTTTTAAAATAATTACTAAAAATAATTCCTTATGGTATAACATTGTCTGGCCCTTAGAAGAGGCTGAGAAAAGTGGGATGCCCCAGGTTCTGTTTCTGAGTTGGCATGTAGTGATTCAGCAGCAATATCTTAATCTGTCTTCTCATTAGAGAGAGAAATAGAAGTTTTGACCAGTAGCTACTCTCAAAGACAATTATCCATAGAAAAAAGTCATTGCTATTTAGTGACTCTTAGATGGGGCATTCGAAACACTCTTCACTTTAGCAGTACACATGTACAAAAACTGAGCAGTCATCCTTAAGGGAAGATCTGTTTCTTCTTTCTGCCTCTCTCTATCTTCATGAATTTTTTCTCCTCATGCTGTGTGGATAACCAGGATGCTGAAGCTGAGATCACTTGTCAAGTGGAATTTGGTTATTTTTCCATGATTCTGTGTTCTTTTACATAATCGAGTCTTGAAACTGTAAGTGGGAATTCCTGGAAAGAAACTGTAACTACAAAGGTTGATTGATTGATGTTGCAAGTCTGGGTCAAGGATAGCCGTTTGCTATCCTCTCTATATGACTGAGCATCTTTGTGACCATTAGGTGAATCCACTGGATCATATAAAAAGACCCCTAGCTGCCACCAACCGAAGGTTAGGAATGCAGTCAGATAGAGTCTGAACTCAACAGCAAGAGATTTCCCTGCTTTGCCATATCCCCATCTACCCAAAGTTTCCATTAAAGTATCTAAAAATCGTCTTGATTTCCTTTGTTCTGCTGCAATAAAACATCCTTGAGCAGTTACCATGTTGGAGCATGGTATTTAGGAAACCAGAATCTGTTTCCAAGCCATGATGATTTGTGTTCAGTTCCAGTCAAGTCTTTTCTTCCTTTGAGGTGAGAACAGTCTCTTTTGTTGACAGTACAATTAACAGAATCTTCTCATTATGTGAATTTTTAATGTGAACGATGTTTTTGTCTCTCTCCCTTTTTAAAGATAGTGATGGGAGGAGGTGGATGGGTGGGGGAGCACCCTCATAGAGGTAGGGGCACTGGGGAGGAGATAGGGGGTTTAACTGGGAAGGGGGATAACATTTGAATTGTAAATAAATAAAATAACCAATAAAATAAATAAAAACATAAGACAGTGTTGCTATGTAGCCCAAGTTGAACTTGAACTCCCAATCCTTTACCTTTACTCCCTGGGTGCTGGGATTACAGTCCCGCCTTCCATACCCAGTGGCTTCTGCTTTCTTTCTCCTGCTTTTAGTTTAGAGTAGGTCCCATGGAAGGCTTGTGCGTTGTCACATTCTACTCAGCTCATTCCACTCAGCCTTCTATTACTGATTACATTAGCTCGACAGTCTTTAACTACAGTTTCCACGGTCAGTCATTAATGAAAGCTTCCTTCTGCCTGTCTTATTACTTTGCCAACCAAACTGCTGGGAAGTTAATTACCTGGCAGACTTTTAAAGCATAAGATTCAAAGAAAAGGCTTTTGCTGTTAAGTTGTCAGGCAGGCGCACTTTTGTTATTACGGAATAACAACAGATGCCTTTGATAAATAAGCTAAGCAGGTCACTTGAACCCTATTGTTGAAATGGCTGATAAAATATTCACAAAACTGAAACCTGGTGGGATCTGGAAGCCCTGGCTGTGCAGTGTGGACCACATTTTGTGACATCCTTTGAAGAATGTTGCTTTTTTTTTTTTTTAATCTTGCTTTAAACAAAAGTTTATTTTTTGACCTGCTGAGCTTGTAACATTTAAAGGAGAACAAGTGGCTTCCATAAATCATAGAAGCCTGGGCAAAAAGTGTTTTCTCCTCAAAGGAAGACCGAGAGGGAGATCTAACCTCAGGAGCCATCAGGAGGCTGCACTGTTGGGCTTCTGCATAGTGAAGAGGATGTTTTAAGAAAGGCAGTTCTTATGGGATGGACCCTCCCATCCATCACGATGCCTCTGAACAATTCTTCATTAAGATACCATGGCCTTGCTCTGAAATTTTTATTTAGCCACTTCCTATGTCCTGTTAGGGAACCCGTTGGGAGCAGATGAAGTCACCAAGTGAATGTGTATTCTTGACATGGGTGTATCACAGCCTTGTCAAAGACCACAATGCCTCAGACCCTTGGGAATGGTAAGGATTCCTTTTGATCTGAGTTCAGGTATTGACAGTATATATAGAAATCACCAACCACAGTTTTCTCCTCTAAGGTGATTGCAGCTTGAGACTGCTCCCTTACTAAGAACAATCCCCTCGTTGCATGCTCCCCCCGCCCCCCTGCAAGATTAGCTAACCCGTTTCCTGGCTCAGCTGTTTATAAGTCCACTTCCTTATTCAGTTTCACTGTATACCATAAATGTGCTAAGTTTCCAGGCTGCTGGTATGCCCCACTAAAGCTCAGTAGGTACCAAATCCCAGCTTTTCTGTGTCTTGTCATTTCTTCATTCCTCAATTCCCTACAGCTCCAAGGAGGTCAATCCTTGAAGCTGTGCAGGTCACAGCAGGAGTGTGTGGGGGTCAAGTTTCACCCTGCTCTGAGTTACTTCATGGTTTGTCAAACAGTGGCATAAGCTGTACCTTGGCCTGGGAGACCATCTTGTGCAGAGCAGAACTTGGTAGCATTTAAGGGCAAATAATAGTGGATGACTGCATCCTGTTAGAGGTGTGGACACTACTACCTGGCTAATGCCCAGCACAAGGCATAGACCAAAGATTGATTATTCCTACAAGTAAGAAGAAGCCACCTCTAAAGGTATCAAAATATGCTAGGAACATATGGGCGTAAGCATGTCTTCAGACTATATGTAAAACACAAAAGCAGACCAGAATGCTGATCAAACACACCAACCAATGCTGGAGACAACACTTGGGCTTGGGCCATGTGAAAAGGATGTTTAAAACTATTGTGCTGATGATATTCTGACCTGACATTCTATCGCTAGGGGTGTTTCGAGGGACTCGCAGGAGAATTCCCAAAGCCTACTAAAATTGTGTGGTCTATCTATATACCTACCTGTCTGGTCCAAGTCCTGTGACTCTTCTCTGTGGTCCTGAACCTCTGAGGCTTGACTTGACCCTGTGTCTGACAAGTAACAGCTTATCTAGCCACTTAGAGTGACTCTTTACACACAGAAAACCCCTTGGGACTCATTGCTCTGTTTTATGATTTTGTAGTCATTCTGTAAAACACACACACACACACATGCACACTCACACGCACATGCACACTTGTACATGCTTGCATATACACAACTGTAAGATGTTTAATTTGTGACTTGAGGACCAATATCAGTAACTAAGATCGTTAACATCCAGACATCAAGGGAAATTGGCTCTACTTGATAAGTTGTAGCCAAAGAAACAGATTGGCTTGTGAATTTATTGCCACTCAGTAAATTCTTGACATCATCAGTGGCATAGTGATCATCTAAGAATATCCAGTGCTCACAAGTAAACACACTGCTCAATAAAATATAGATTTCAGAAAATTAGTAAGTTCCACTTATCCTGTGCTTCCTCATGAAGTTCTTTGTTTGAGTTCTGTTTGGTTTTATCCACATAAAATTTACCCTGGTTTTACGGTCATATGTGGCAAGTTGGGGCACAAATTAGATATAATTTTATTTGTTAGTACTGTATCTAATTTGGGTAATGTTTTTTTATATCATTTCTAAATATTATAAAGCATTTGTTCTAAACTTGGTTACCTGTCAATCTTACAGATTAATAAAACCCACTAATGTGTGATTGAGACAGACCTGTGTTCCTTTCAGCTTCATTTGGCTAAAGACGTTTTTAAAATAACACCAAAAACATCAAGTGACAGCTTAACTTCTGTAGAAGATGTTAGAAAACATCAGGGGCGTATCTAAACTAAACTCTCCCCACAAAGGACTGCTCCTTTGCATCCACTAACTTGCATAACGTTTAAAAATTTCACTGCCTTGGTTTCCCTGGAGTTCAGCTGAATCCTGCAGGAGTCCTTCCTGTTATGGCAACCTGAATGGAATGCACTGTGGTAAAAGTGTATCTCATACTTCTTCATTTGACAAGGACCAGACTAGGTTTCTACACCCTGTGGATGATTCTGCTGCTGCACTACCACACTGCAGAGGCACATTGGCTTTTGCAATGGTTTGCACAATGCGATGGTAATAAATGTCAAAATCCGTTTCTGATTACAGAACAAACATGTAAGGCTCTGAGGACTAGCACTCTATATGCTAGCATTCCAAACATTATTTCTTTAAATTAAAAAAATTAAAATAGTCATTGCTCACTTCTTCCTTTCCTGCAACTAAATTGGATAATTATTCTGAACTTCGAATGCAACTAACTTGACGTCTTTGGTTGCGGAACTACAAGGCCTAGATTTCTTCTGAGTATGACATTCACTTCAAGGAGGTAGAGAGAGGTGAAGCAGAGGAAAGAGAAGGTTGGAGTACTACCACTCCATCAGTCCTGTGAAAATGGAGCAATAGAATGCTAAACAGTTTCCGACAACTGAACTAACTCACGGACCATTTGGAGCATGGCACTGAAGCCAGTGCAGAAGGGTGATTAAAGGAAGAACTGCATCTCAGGATCCTTTCTATGTTCCCTTGCATCTCTGACAGGCATGGGAATACGCAGTCAGGAGACCTCCAGCCTTGCCTGGGATATTTTTCTGAGTGTGCAGCACTGGAAATCTCTATGACTGAGAAGGATAATAGCATGTCATGGCTATCATTTGAGTTAGTTTTCTACTGCCATCACAGAACACCTTGACCAACAACAGCTTGGGAGGAAAGGGTTTATTTCATCTTATGGTTTATAACACAGAGCTCTGTTGAAGGAACTCGGAGCAGGAGCTTGGAAGTAGGAACCGACCAAAGCAGAGGACTTAGAGGCATGGTGCTGTATATTACTCCCCTTGGCCTGCTTTTTGTATACAACCTAGGACCTCCCAGCCCGGGGTTAGCCACTACCCACAATGGTCTAGGCCCTCTCACATTAACCATCAATTGAGAAAATTACCTCACAGGCTTGCCCACAGGCCAGTCTGATGGGGATATTTTCTCAACAGAGATTCCCTGTTTTCAGTTAATTCTAGTTTGTGTCATTGAGAAAAACCTAACCAGCACAGTTGTAATGTCAGGGTGGATGGTGTAAAAGCCAGTGCTGTTGGCTTTATTCAAATAGTGACAGACTTGCTAGCAGTATGTGGCTAATACACATTAAGAAAGCTACTCTTTGAAAAAACAGCTGTATTTTTTTTAAATTAACATTTGTTTGTTGCAAACATCTTAATTAGTATTCTTTTCATGTAGGATAGGAATAATTGCATGTGCCCCATTTTAGAAGTTAGCCTAAAACACCAAGGGCATGTACTGTCTCTGTCCTGGTTGGTTCTATAAAATATTAACCCACTTTCCTGGGAGAAGATAAATGGAGCCATGTCTGCCTTGCCATAAGAGTCTGTGTTTCCTCAGGATTTTCAAGGGAATCCCTGTTTTTGTTTTTGTTTTTGTTTTTTAACATTTTAAACATTTTTAACTTTTCAAATATTTTCTTAGCCATAGGCTTTGATTTTATGACTGTTTTTGCTTTAGAAATAAAAAATGTACTTTCAAGTGGTTCAAGGCTTGCAAGAAGCCCCTAGATAAAAAAAAAAGCCTGTGGTCAGAGGGGGATTGTCTGGCAGAATCTTGGGTATCAGGAGATGCAAGGGCACCTCTGCCCCCTATATTCTCATTGTGTTTGATGGTGAATCTTCCAAGGATGTGGTCAGCAGGGCTATCTTGGTGTCTATAAGCCTGTGAGTTAGCAGGTGGAAGTTCATCTTTTATTTGTTTATTTTTATTAGATATTTTCTTTATTTACAGGTCATATGATATCTCCTTTCCCAGTTTACCCTCCATAAAAAAGAAAAAAAAAACCCTGTTCCCTCTCCCTTCCCCCTGCTCACCAACCCACCCTCTCCTGTTTCCTGACCCTGGCATTCCCCTACACTGGGGCATAGAACCTTCACAGGACCAAGGGCCTCTCCTCCCATTGATGACCGACTGGGACCATGCTATAAATATGCAGCTGGACCCATGAGTCCCACCCTGTGTACTCTTTGGTTGATGGTATAGTCTCTGGAAGCTTTGAGGATACTATTTAGTTCATATTGTTGTTTGTCCTAAGGGGCTGTAAACCCCTTCAGCTCCTTGGGTTCTTTCTCTAGCTCCTTCACTGGGGACCCTGTGCTCAGTCCAATGGATGGCTGTGAGCCTCTACTTCTGTATTAGTCGGGTACTGTCAGAGCCTCTCAGGAGACAGCTATATCAAGCTCCTGTCAGCCAGCACTTGCTGGCATCCACAATAGTGTCTGGATTTTATAACTGAATATAGCAAGGATTCCCAGGTGGGGCAGTCTCTGGCCTGTCCTTCCTTCAGTCTCTGCTCCATAGTTAGTCTCTGCTCCATAGTTTGTCTCTGCTCCATAGTTTGTCTCTGCAACCCCTTCCGTGGGTTTTTTGTTCGGAAGGTTCATCCTTATGAGGGCCTTCCTGTCGACACTAGGACTGGTTTTCCCAGGAAGTCACAGATACAGCATTCGTTCCCGTAGATCCTGAACACTGAGACTTGAAATGGCTTGGTTGAAATCCCCCAGGCTCGTGGTGACCGTCAGGCATCTAGATTCTCACTACACTTGTCTGGAACACCTAGGCTGCGGCCGTGACCCCACGTGTATTTCTCTGTCTGAATGAGGGTGTTTGGAGCATTTTAGCATCAGTGAAAGATCACAGAAGGCGCAGGTACCGAAAGACAGTTTAAAATTAAACACAGTGGATGTGAAGTGTTTTTGGCTGTGCTTTCTCATTTGTATCAGGAGACTTCACGGCAGCCTTGGTTTTGAACACACAGCATGCACACTAACACCATGTCCCACCAGTGAACACTGCCCCAAACTGAGGCATTGATTCAAGACTTCCATATACTACTAACCATACTGGGTTCCTTTTCTTTTCTCTTCTTTTCTTTTCTTTTTCTCTTCTCTTCTTTTTTTCTATGTAAACAGTTTTCTGATGTGATAGAAACCGTCATGACCATAATAAACAAATACCTGAAGTATTTTTGTAATCTACTATCATTCCTCAGCATTTAAGTATTTAGTATGTTTGGACGGCATTGTGTTAGGATGCTTGATTTGAGCAATTGTAGTAAATATACTGATTTATATTTTATATAAAAAATTCTTAAATCTATTTTGGTTTAGGATTTGGACAGGATTTAAAACAATTTTGAAATAGTCCTAAATGAATTTCTGTGAGTTTATAATATGTATGCATACAAATTAGCACTCTCAGCACTGACCATTATAAAGTCAAAATATAGATCAATTCTGACAAATGTTGAAGAGGCCCTAAATTCTGTAAGATTTAACATTCAGCCAAGATGTAATTCTTTATGGAAAAATAAACAAGCACATCCTCATTAGTATGCAAATTTACTTTAATTTTTAATAAATGGTAACATTGTATGTATGCTAAAGAGTTGTCTTAAAATAATTTTAAATGATTTTTTATCAATGTTTAATTAGTATGCCTAGTTTATATAATTATATACCCAAGTCTTATAAAAATATGTTTAGGCAAAAGGGTTCACTAGTGGAAAAAGTTTAAGAAACATTGCATTAGAAACTGTGTCTTTTCAGTCCTGTAACAGGACACTGCTATGCCCTTAGTTTAATTTTAAGGTGGTCTTGTGTCTTGCTTTGAACTCCCTATGGATGACCTTGAGCTCCTGATTCTCCTGCTTCTACCTTCTGAGTGCTGGACACAGGTCTGAACCACCACACTTAATTTCATGCAGTAGTTGGGATTCAACCCAAGGCTTCATGTATGCTGGGCTGGTACACTCCCAAGTGAACAATTACTCCAAGCTCATGAATGTTTGCCAGAGGACCAAGCAGGAGAGGAGTAGCTCTTACCTACAGAGCCACAGCATAGCTGTAGGATTAGGAGTCCAGAGTCCAAAGGAAAGGATGGCCTAGGAGGACTGCAGAGTCGGATAACCAGTCTGCAACGGTAACTGCCATTTTATCAAATCTGCAAGGTCATGGTTGTTGGATAATAAGGAGCAGATAGACACAGAGAGAGAGAGAGAGACAGAGAGAGACAGAGACAGAGAGACAGAGACAGAGACAGAGAGACAGAGAGAGACAGAGACAGGGAGAGAGGGAGAGGGAGGGAGAGAAAGAGTGAGAGAGAGACAGACAGACAGAGAGACAGAGAGAGACAGAGACAGAGACAGGGAGAGAGGGAGAGGGAGGGAAAGAGAGAGAGAGTGAGAGAGAGAGAGACAGACAGAGAGACAGAGAGAGACAGAGACAGAGACAGGGAGAGAGGGAGAAGGAGGGAGAGAGAGAGAGAGAAAGAGAGAGAGAGGGGGAGGGAGGGAGAGAGAGAGAGAGAGAGAGAGAGAGAGAGAGAGAGAGAGAGAGAGAGAGAGAGACTGATCTTAGAAATAGCAAATGCGAAGGGCTGAGGGCTGAGGGGACCATCCAGTGAAGCTCAAAGAGATGGAGTTTCTTTCTTCTCCATTACATCAAGAGAGATCCTGGTCAATAGACCTCAGCATCTATTGCCTCTACCGCATCTATTCTTATGCCTCAAACAGTATCTTCTCCAAACCTTGAACAACACACACTCTCATAACCATGGAGCTACTGTCTTCTGTTTTCATATGTAGTATTTCCATGTATTTTATTAGTTAAATTAGTTTTTTTTTTTTACATTTTCACACATGTACAGCATGCACTGTCATTAATTTGACTTCCTACCCAATCCAAACCCCTCCTCCCTACAAATCCCTTTTCCATGTTTATGACTTTTAAAACTACATATTGTATCCTTTGAGAATGTCATACAATGTATTTTAGCCACATCCACCCCTTTCTCCTCCCTTTGAGTCCTCCCAGATCCAGCCCTAACTCACTATATCTGCAACTTGTGTTCTCTTTGTTTTTTATACAAGCAGTAACCAATTGATTCCAGTTTGTGCTGACCGTGTATTTCTTTCTGGGTGTGAGGCCATCCACTGGAGTATGGCTAACCTACTCCAGGGGCTACACGCTTACAGAAAACTGACTCCCTCCTCTCTGCAGAACCCAGCAACTGTCTAGAGCTCCTCAGTTATGGATTGGGGAGGAAGGTCAGGAATCCCTTCCTACTCCATGCTAGAAGATTGATTGGGTTGATCTCCTGCATGTCTTACACCAGCTACCACAGCTACTCTGAGTTTGTGAGTGTGGTGCTTTGTTTTGTTGATGAAACCAGTGGGTTTTTTTTTTTTTTGCCCAGATTGCAGATTAGCCTGGGATGTGGTGTGGACTCCCTCCCCTCAGTCCGGACAGCCCGGACTCCCTCCCCTCAGCCACAGACCAGGACTGCTGCAGCTGCCCACCTGTGGAGCGAATCCCTGAGGGATCCTCCTGCTCAGCCTCTCCAACGCTGGGAAAGCTGGTGTACAGATACCATGCTTCACTGTTTTAGTCAGTTTTGATTAGACAGTATCTCCAGCTCTGCTGCACTTTGTCTCTAGATATTTGAACTTGACAGGTCTCATAATTGCAGCTACTTTCTTGAGACACAGGTCTCAAATAAGTACAGGTTATCTGGTTACAAAGCATATCACAAATCTCACTAGTCTTTTTTTTTTTTGCTTGTTTGTTTTTGTTTTTGTTATTTTGTTTTGTTTTTGTTTTTGTTTGAGACAAGGTTTCTCTGTATAGCCCTGGCTGGCCTGGAACTCACTCTGTAGACCAGGCTGGCCTTGAACTCAGAAATCCACCTGCCTCTGCCTTCCAAGTGCTGGGATTAAAGGCATGCGACACCACTGTCCAGCCTCACTAGTCTTTTAAAGAATCATCTTCACTACTTTACATAAAAGAATGTTTATTTTTGTAGATATCTTCCTGCTTTGAGTTATAGCATAGATTTTGTAGCAAATGTATATTCAATACTTTAGTAAACCCATTTAATAAAAATTCTGCATATTTAAACTTATTGGAATTGTTTTAATAATCCAAATAATAAGTGTGACCATCTTTATTTTCAGATTTTATGTAAATCTTATATTAAGAAACACATTCAGGAATCTTTTCTCTGAATCTCTGTCAGTTTTAAAATAAATTAATATGTGGCTGGTGAGGCTGTTGGGGGTGGGACATTTCTAGGAGATGCCAAAGACGTGGGCCTTGGGAGGCTCCCAGGAATCTACTGGCTGACTTTCACTGAGACTCTTAGCAATGGGGATATGGAACCTGAAGTGGCCACTTTCTATAGCCAGTCAGGACCCCCAATAGAGGGTTAAGGATACTAATCTACCCACAAAACTTTCACCCAATGGAGGGAATGGTCAACCAATAACTGGCCTAAGTTGAGATGCATTCCATGAACAAGCACCAATCCCTGACACTATTAATGATACTCTGTTACCCTTGAACACAGGAGCCTAGCATAACTGTCCTCTGAGAAGCTCCACCCAGCAACTGACTCAGATACAGACACTCACAGCCAAATAGTGTATGAAGCTTGGGGATTCTTACTGAAGAATAGAAGGAAGGTTTGTGGATCCTGGAGGGGATAGGAGCTCCACAGGATGACAGAGTTAACTAACCTGTACCCTTCGGGGATCTCAAAGACTGAACCACCAACCAAAGAACATACACGAGCTGGACCTACACCCCCTGCACACGTGTAACAGATATGCAACTTGGTCTTTAGGTGGTTACCCTAACAACGGAATCAGGGGCTGTCCCTAAAACTGTTGCCTGTCTGTCCATCCTGTTCCTATAACTGGGTTGCCTAGTATGGCCTCAGTGGGACAGGATGCACCTAGTCCCGCAAAAACTTGGTGGATATGGGGAGAGGGATGGGGAGTGGAGGGGTGGGCCCTCCACCCTCTCAAAGAGGGCACGGTCGGGGAAGGTACTGTGTGACTGGCGGGATGGGGGGGAGGTGGACATGGAGGAGAGGTCAGAGATCAGGATGTAAAGTGAATAAATAAATTAATTAATAGAGAAAAATATTCTGCTCATGTTTCCAGGAAAAGTGAATTTATATGAGGCCAACTAACCAAGTAGGGAATGGATTCTCAATTCAGAGAATAAAAGGCTTATTAAAACATGTCGGCCCATTAATTTCCAGCCTACGCCTTTGAAATAGCCAGTGTTTCTCCTGCAGGTACTTTTGGACAGTGTTCTTTTTCTTTTAGCTCATGAGACAGGTGAATTGTTAGAAAGAACCATTTCCTGCAAGTATTTAATCCCTTCTTGCTGGTCCCTATGTGCATGTTCTATAACCGTGTTTCTAAGTGTGCATTTATTTTGTTACATTCAAATTATAAAAATCACTTCCATCCATGATCACTTAGTCAGACCCTAGGTGAGGTCAAAGTTGGAGCAAGTGCCTCGTTGTTGAGCTATGAGCCATGGTAACCCCTGAGCGTGACTATCAGCATATGCGACTGTGCACAAGAATTTTGTTTTAGATTAAAGCATAAGAAGTGTGTGTGTGTGTGTGTGTGTGTGTGTGTGTGTGTTCAGGTGTGTGAAGTTGGTTCAGTTAAATCCGCATATGTGTGCAAACATATGGAACAGATGTCTTTCTTAACCACCCCTCCCCTTTGTGGGACAAGGTTGCTCACTAACCCAAAGCTCATTGATTTGGCCAGACTAACTGCCCATTAAGCCCTAGTATTTCATCTGCCTCTGCCTCTTCAGTAGTAGAATCAAAGGCACACAAGCAGATTTTGATGAGAGGGTTTGGGATCTAAAGTCAGGTTCTCATGCTTGGACAGCAGGCACTTCACCAACTGAGCCATATCAGCAGCCTCAGAGCAAAAGAAGTTTTGGATTTCAGGAACACCTGGAAAGGACCTGGGGGATATAAGGGACGGGAGGATAATATGGCTGCAGCCCACTGGGGTTTTTGAACACTAGTGAGTGAGGGGAACGAATACAGGGGTTGCCTTCCGGAGGAACGTTTTACTTGGGTGAAATGCTAGGCTGCTCCAAGGACAGTACTACCGAAATGCAAAGAGTATGTAAGGGGACTTATGTCCCACCCCAGAGTGTGGGTGGCATAGCTCCGACTCTAAGCTAGGCTACTTTGTTAATTCAGGAGTGGAACATTGGTATAGGCTTGGGCATTTCATGGAGGTCTAGGGAAGCTATTAATATGACTGGCATTTTCCAATCTGAAAGGCAATGCTGGAAGAAAGGGATAGAAACAGATTACATAGGAGACCGCTTCTCCCTTCTAGGACTTCCAGAAACCCCCAGCCAAGTGTCTCTTCTTGATATCACAGTCTCTTTGATGTGCAGAGGTGAAGAACAGATTTTGGTCGTGGACTGCTAGGGCTTCTTTTCCCCATAGACTGTTGTCATCTGAACACAT
Organism: Mastomys coucha; assembly: GCF_008632895.1. Taxonomy (NCBI): domain Eukaryota; kingdom Metazoa; phylum Chordata; class Mammalia; order Rodentia; family Muridae; genus Mastomys; species Mastomys coucha. The sequence goes on along the minus strand of NW_022196896.1, from coordinate 60,884,030 downwards.
CCTCATTATTTTTTTCTTTGGAGGCTGAAAAATCTCTCTGATAAACCTTTTTAAGATAGGCTTAATTTGTAAACACCTAAGATGTACCAATGACACTCGACTGATACCCAATAGTGCTATTTCCTTTCCGTAATCTAAGTCGTTATAAAACATGCATATTGTCTTTGTCGTTATTAATTTACTCAACAGTTAAGGACAACTGAAACAATATAATTCAAAAGCCATTAGTCCGTATTTTTAGAACATAGCCTATCTATATTATATCTATATTTATTCAAAAAAGATATTTTCAGTTTCAGAACTTCACTATATATTAAATTACAAGAAATTCCTTTGTTAATAAAATTGGGATCATAGTTTCATTCTTATTGGACTGGTGCTAGAATATATATTGAGTTAAATGTATTATTTAATAGGCTGTCATGAAATCAGTGGTAGACCAGTGAAGCAGTTGCCAGTTTTCGTTGCAGGTTATGCTTTGTTATTCTGCTTTAGAAGTTGAATGATATTTGAGCACGGAGAACCTTTGTAAGGGGCTCTCAGGGGTGTCACCATCGTGCATGTAACTTGTTTGAAGCTCATGCTTCTGCTCTATTTTGCAGTTATTTGGGACTTGGGACGTGATAAGCTGAGAAAAATTTCCATTTGGACACAAACGTGTGGGGTATATGTGCACACATGTACAGGCTTATTACTAAAGTAGCAGCATGTTCCCCACTTACTAAGATATACTGAAGCGGATACTCATGCTCTTTATGGTTGCAGTCATCCTTAAAGTAGAAATAACAGAGTCCCTGGTGCTGAACAGGGGCTGCGGCATGTGCCCACGCATGGTGTGGATGAGCACTCTCTAACTTCCATCTGGGGTACAGTCCTTGAACAAGCAAAGGCTTGGCTTTGAAGTTGGATGTGTGGCCTTTTCCCACTAAATATCTGAGGCTTATAATTAGACTGTTGCCATGTCTTAACTCTGGACCTAGATGACCTGTCAAAGACAGAGGATGAATATATTTATTTCTAATTCCAGTAAGTCTCTGGCGCCATGATTTTCCTACGGAGTGTCTTTTGTGCTCTCGGTCTCCTTTCTTATTAACACCATGATCATAATTGAGGTCCTTATCATTTCTTGCAAGGGTCACTGAGCAATACCAGGAGGCACCAGACCAGATTTCTCTCCTTTTTTGAATTAGCATATTGCTAAGGTTATTTTCTTTGAAAGTCATCTTTCCCCTGATCACGGTGGGATGGTAAAACTATAGACCTGTATCATGCCCTCATTTCCCTCTGAGCTTTGATAGTTATTCATAACAAGCACATTTTAATCTCTTATCCATTTCCTCCTCCCTTTAGCACCCATGCTCCTGCTAGTAGTATTTCCACTGTGGTTCTTTTCTTTAGCTTCCATGCCTTGTGTCCACGACTCTCACTCGGTACTCTTGTCCTTCCAGCTCACATAGTAAGGGAGCATTCAGTTTAATGTTTCCAACAGTATTTTGGGAAGACTCACAAAGTAATTATGTCTATTGAAGCTTTCCCAAACATATACAGACAGCAACTCATGAGTTCTGATACTTTTTGATGAACTAAAAATATATATAACATAAAATTCTTCAGTCAGGCAGTGGTGGCACACACCTTTAATCCTAGCACTTGGGAGGTAGAGACAGGCACATTTCTGATTTCGAGGCCAGCCTGGTCTACAGAGTGAGTTCCAGGACAGTCAGGGCTACACAGAGAAACCCTGTCTCAACCGGAAAAAAAAAAAACAACCAACCAACCAACCAAACAAACAAAAAACCAAAACCAAACCAAACCAAACCAAACAAACAAACAAAACATAAAATTCTTCACAGGCATGCCCAGATCTCTCAATCACTCAGGGTGTTGTTAAATTGAGGAGCATCACAGACAATTACATTTTTTTTTAAATGTTTGTTTATTTTGAATGACCTTTGAGCTTTGAAGTAGTTTGTATCCATACCTGCTTTCAAGATGTGGAAAGCTGAATAATAAAAGGTGGTGCAGTCATATACTATATAAATATGAATCTGGTCTGGTGCCTCCTGGTATTGCTCAGTGACCCGTGCAGGAAATGATAAAGACCCCAATTACAATCATGGTGTAAGAAGAAAGGAGATAGAGACACTCCATAGGAAAGTCACGGCACAAGAGACTTATTGGGACTAGAAATAAATATATTCATTTATTTCTGCACTGTGGCCCTTCAGAGGCTGCACATGCCTTAGATTTTGACTTTGTCTGTGCTGATTGTATGATTTGTATCACTGATTTTGTTTGCAGAAACTGTTGTTGGTTTTTTTATTATTATTATTTTGGTTTTTTTTTGTTTGTTTTCATTTTTGTATCAATGTCCCTCTCCTTGTAATCTAGATCACACAGTCTCAGAATTAAACATATAATTAGGCTAAATAACCCTGATGAGTATTTAAGTGTCCTAGGTATTGAAAAGAGTAAATGGTTCCTTGTGCGGAGTTTGTCATATAAAGAGATTGCTTAATTTGTCTACTGATAAGATTAAGAAAGACTGAAAAGAAGTGAGATTTTGTTGTGTGAACTTCTCAAGGGAATGGCCACATTTGGTTACTTATCCACTGAGTTAGTCAGACTTTGCACCTCTGTGTTAATCCAAAGAAAAGAAAGATTCGTTTTGCCTTGTGGCTTCAATCTTTTTATTTTTATTTTCATAATTGTTTTTTT
>NW_022196896.1:60873576-60881302 GCF_008632895.1 Mastomys coucha | reverse complement strand
CCAATTGCAGTCCCAATTTCTCCTCTCCTCCCAGTCCTACCCTTAAAAATCCCTTCTTTTGTTACCCAGTCCTCTTCTCATCAGAGAAGGCAGTCTACCTTTGGTACCAGCCTACCTTGGGACAGGTAGTCCCAGCATGACTAAGCACCTTCTCTCCCACTATAGCCTATTCAGATAATCCAGGTAGGGGAAGAGACTCAGTGACAGGCAACAGAGTCAGAGATAGCCCTACTCTGTTACGGGGACCCACGTGAAAACCAAGCTGCGCATCTGCTACAAATGTGTGTGTGTGTGTGTGTGTGTGTGTGTGTGTGCTAAGTCCAGCCCCTGCATGCTCTTTGGTTGGTAGTTTAGTCCTTTTGAGCACCCATGGACCCAGGTTAGTTGACTCTGTAGGTCTCCTCATGGTGTTCTTGATACCTCTGGCTCCCTTAATCCTTTCCCAGCTCGTCCACAAGACTGCCTGAGCTCTGCCTGATGTTTGGCTGTGGGTCTCACCATCTGTTTCCACTTGGGGTAGATGAAGCCTCTCAGAAGACAGCTATACTAGGTTACTATCTGCAAGCATAGCAGAGTATCATTAATAGTGTCAGGGATGGGCTCTCTCTCATTGGATGAGTCTTAAGTTGGGACAACCATTGGTTAGCTGTACCCTCAAAACCTACTCTGCTGCAGGCCGGCCGATCTGGGCGTCCTTCAACCTGCAGGAGAAATGGGGTCGGGGGGGGGGGGGGGGGGGGTCGAGGAGGGAGAGTTCTAGTCAGGTCGACAAAGCGTAGGCGAAGAAATGATGGCAGAGACGACAAATGAAGTACAGGATCTGAATGTATTTCTTAAAAACTGGCATCAGACTTTTACAGTCATTGCAAAAGAGAGATGGTAAATCTGGCAGCTCAGCAGTTAAGGTACATTTGAGGCTGTCTAAAACATACTGGGTCTAAAGCAGCAGCTATCTCCTCTGGACTGGTGCTGCATCCTCCGGGCCCAATCGCTCTGGGCCCGGGGGACTGCAGACTGCTTGAATCTGAGTCTTAATCCGTCTAAGTTCTGGTTTTAGTCAGAAAGCCAGTCCTAGCGTGAGTCCCCAAGTGCGAGTCCTCCTATGTAAAGTGAAAAGCAGGCTTATATGGTATATAGAAAGCAGGGCAGATGACAAGTCACATAGGCAGGTGACAGTCACATCAAGGTCAGTGATCTTACTGACCAAGATCACGTATCCAGTTGTGAAGTGGGAGGAAGAGCAATGGTGCCCTCCCTGCTGGGGCTAATTTGGTATTTCTATGGTAATTCTCTGGTTCTGCTGGAGGCAAGGACCAGGAAGTTCTGATCTAGCATTTCCTGATAATGCCCTTAAGTGAGGGAAGCCCTTCGATTACTCTCTAGTATGTAAAACAGTTCTGAACTATTGTGAACTATCTATTGTGGGACTGCCCTAAGGAATGTGCTTGACTTCTGTTGCTAGCTCTGGCAAGGCAGATTCCTAGAGAGAAATTCCAAGCTAAGGACAGCTTGGTATTAAATTAGGATAGGTTGGAAACATTGTGCTGGCCAGGAAACAATGCCCAATCTTAGGCATTTACGAATCATTTCTTGGGGTACCTTTATGCCTAAATAAGAGGGCGTGCTGACGATTGGAAAAACTAATCTGGAACACGTCTGAGTTAGGAGATGCCAGAGAATGTCTGAATACCCAGGAGGCACAAGCTCCCTTTTGCGGCTATAACACCTCTCATCCTTAATCAGGCTTTTACCCCCGATAATTTGGATATGACTGGAGTAGACAAGTGGGCGTGGCATTACTCCATCTTTATCTTCATTCCAAGTGACAAAGAATATCACAGTAGGAATGAGACAAAAAAGGCTTCTCATCTAATGGTGGCCAGAGGTAGAAAACAATATCAAGAAGGGTCGGCAGGACCAAGGTGCTCTACTCAGAGGTATGCCCCATAATGTACTTTATTGAGGTAGGCACTGCCTTCCACAATTCTTCCATTCTCAATATTCTAGTCTCATTTTTGAATCATCCTGGGATTAAATCATTGGTTATACTTGAGCTCCCACAATCTAACTGCCTTTGGAAAGGCCTCCACAGCTGTCCAGAGTTGTGCATCACTGGTATACCAGTGAAAGACCCCCAGAACTGGGGAGATCTTTACTCAAATCTTGGGATGACGCGACCACCCAATGACTCACAAGAGACCAAACTTGCTGCAATCACATGAGGTTTATTGGGGATACAGGTACTGGGGTAGATCTCATGACCTTGCCAGTCAGAGGAGTTCGACCGGGAACACAAGAAGTGTAGGGTATTTAAGGGAAGCTGGGGACAGAGAGAGAGTTACCAAGGAAACAACATAAAAACAGAGGAAAATTTCAGAGGGACCTGACCCAAGGTATTCAGTTAGGGAGGGGAACACATTCATTCTAGGAATGTAATCTACTGGTTGACAGGGTGGAGAGTCTCATAAACCACTAGACCTTCATTCTTAGTTCCGCCCTCATTGTGGATCATTCAGGAGGGGCAGGTATCCGGAACCAGAGCCCTGAGGCTCTGTTCCTGGAACTGGCTATTTTATATTTCTGGCTGGCTACAGTGGCCCTCCATGTCCTTTTAGGTAAAGGTTATACACCATACATTTGTATTAAATGTCCTCATTTTAAATTCTAAGATTCTCCAGCCTTTCACCAGCACCTGTCAAGCCAATGCATTAATAATTGACATCAGCTACCACACTTGCCCTGTGTGCAATGCGGTAGATATTTAATAGGTTAAGTGCCTTTTGTGTAGGTATGTTCTAACTATATCATAGAATTGTCTTTATATTCTGCCATAGCTATTAGCAGTCAGGGCTGAAAGTTCAGGGAAGGAAGCTGAAACCAATTATCCTTCATAATTAGCTTTATTAGGACAGATAGCTCAAAGTGAAGATCTTTACAATTTGGAGGCTAGACTTGTTTTTTCCCATTCTCAGAGATTGTATGTTAACTGCAGGGCCTTTCATTCCTTTGTCTTGGTGACTAATTGCACTGGTCATGGCCTGATTTGTCCAGGCTGCTTTTCTGATGTCTTAGAATGACCAGCATCTTAAAGTGGTAGGGCTATGATCTAGCAATGGCCATGTTAGTTCTTTCTATCATTGACTCTAAAATTATAGCCACTATTAAGCATGGGACTTCTGTGTTATCAAACAAAGACCAATTCCTCTTGCCCCATGACTTTGTGGTTCAACAGTTTAGACTAACCTCTCCCTGGCCACCCTGGTAATTGCACTTGGCTCTCTTCAGGGCCTCTAGTCAGCTGGGAAGTTGGTTGGAATTTGATTACCATCAGGTGGCTCCATTCAGATGGGCAAGATGGCCCCATGGGGTGAGGGGATCATATCACAAATTTCCACTTATATTAAGCTAGTCTGCTTCATACAGGGTTCGAAAAGTAACAAGTGAAGACAAGATCATATATACTAAAATCCCTTAACCAAAGGAATTTCATGGCTATGGCCCAACTCAAGGGAAATAGAAATAGGCTCTATTTCTGCATGGGAGAACTACAAAGTGAAACCAATGATTTTGTTTTACATCCACCACAATATCCATATCTATTCACAGACTTGGTGTTTGTAGATGTAGTATAATTCTAATATGAAAACACTATTTCAAGGATTATGTCTAAACCTTATGTGCAGGATGCTGAACATACTGTGAGGTTTGCAAGCTCCTCTTTGTTTGAGTTTATGGTGTAAAGTCTAAAACATTTTCAGCAGAATTAAAAATTCAGTAGTTTGCCTTTTAAACAAAGTTTCCAAGGCAAGAGAGTTATTGTAATGCCCAAATCCCACAACTGAATGCTGAAAATTTCAATTTGAAATCACTCCCCAAAGCAAGTGTGCCCTTTTAATTTTTAACTTCTATAGAATATCAGAAAAGGGAAAAAAGAGGATAAAAAAGAAAATACAGAATAAAATGGTAGTCATAAATCTATTGAAGGTACCTATGTTATTTGGAAGCTAATTATGACTGTGTGCAAAGCAAATGAAGTAAGAACTGAATTAATGGATACCAGCTACCTCCCACAAGGTAATGAGGCATGCTTTATAGCAATGGTGCCTCAAATTGAAAAATTAAACTGCAGTGTAGAGAATAAAGGAGCAGTCAGGTTAAGAATAATAAACAAGGCCAGAGGACTTCCCATAGACCTTCTCTGGGATTAACAACCTTTGCTTGTTTTCCTGTGATAGGGAATATACTCAGCACAGAATTTTTATGATTTGCTACACCTTTCTTTCTTTATTTCTCAAGAGAGGAGAGAGATACAGAAAGAGAGAGAGAGAAAGAGAAAGAGAGTCAGAGATAGAGATAAACAGAGGACAGAGAGACAGAACTACCGACAGACAGACAGACAGACAGACAGACAGACAGACACACACACACACACACACACACACACACACACACAGAAAATTGGGTGCTACTCTTAACTTGCACACAATGCTAGCTTCCCAGCTTTTCTATGGACACATTGTGATACTACTTTCTTTCTATGTAGTCTCTCCTTTTTATGTGTTAAGGTCCTTTGATCAAATGAATCACAAGATTCTTGTCAGACTCAGGAGGCAAAAGAAGATTCTATAAATTGCATCCCCACATAGAAAAAGCAACAGTAAACCATCATGAATAATTTTCACTCCTTCACAACAATACCCACTCTTTGAATTCATCTCATCTATGTATGCATGTATGAATGTATCTGTTATGTGATATTATTCCTGGGGAGACTTGAACAAATGTCCACTTATCCAAATAAGAAACAAACAACAGCCCAAAGTAAATACCACCTAAGTCCAAAGGAGGTGAGGCTGAAGAGTGTTCTGTCCAGGTGGCTCAGCTGGTTTGAACTTCTTCCAGTTAGCTAAGAGCACCTCGTGCTCCATATGGCTCAGCTGGTCTCTGCTTCCTTCACATAGTTTAACTGGTCTCTGCCTCCGCCAATGGGTCAGGTGATCCATACTTCTTCCAGACAGTTTGGCCAGTACTAGTTCTGAGCCCTTACCAGGTGGCTAAGCTTTGCTGAGAGTCCCAGCAGTCCTTACTGTTTATGTGTGACTGAGTAGGAAGGGATCGAGCAAACTGGGTTTTAGGGACATCCTGAGCCAATTGAGTTGTTCACTTCCTATAGGATTGAATGTTTCACCTCCCCTTAGAATATCTGCATGTATCATTACCGGAAACAACGTTTTAATGAACTACTCGATAAGGAATCATGAGACTTTTTAAAAATCACTCTCTTAATATTCTATCTTAAAATATCCTGACATTTTATCTCCCCTTAAATACAGTGTATTGTATTTCACTCTCCTTCCAAGAGATGTATGGTTTTGATGTCAGAGGACCTGCTATACAAAATGGTATATCTAGCATCTATCTATCTATCTATCTATCTATCTATCTATCTATCTATCTATCTATCTATCTCCAGTCTATTTATCTATCATCTTTGGAAAATATGTAGAAACAAAGATGTCCAATATTTATATGTGGGATAATTGTTTGGAAATTTCATTTCCAGGATTCTCTTTTGTTCACCCTTCCATACTTACAAACCAGTACACCACTGTTAGAGTTACTGTACTGGGATAACTCTTTCTTATTTAATATTTTCTTAAAAACTAGTTCAGACTTTAAGATTTATTTTATTTATATGAGTATACTGTAGCTGTTTCTAGACACATCAGAAGAGGGCACTGGATCACATTACAGATGGTTGTGAGGCACCACATAGTTGCTGGGAATTGAACTCAGGACCTTTGGAAAAGCAGTCAGTGCTCTTAATCACTGAGCAATCTTTCCAGCCCCTCATTTAATATCTTAATTCATATTTTAATCTTTAAAAAATTTTTAAATTTATTGTTTATCAGATATTTTCTTTATTTACATTTCAAACATAAACCTTTACTGGTTTCCCCTGGGGGAAAAAAACCTTCCCCCTCCTTCCTCCCCCTGCTCATCAACCCACCCTCTCCAGCTTCCAGGCCCTGGTATTCTTCTACACTGGGGCATAGAACCTTCACAGGACCAAGGGCCTCTCCTCCCATTGATGAACGACTAGGCCATCCTCTGCAGCTGTAGCCATGAGTTTCACCATGTGTACTCTTTGGTTGGTGGTTTAGACCCTGGGAATTCTGAGGGTACTAGTTAGTTCTTATTGTTGTTCCTTCTAAGGGGCTACAAACCCCTTCATCTCCTTGGGTCCTTTCTCTAGCTCCTTCATTGGGGACCCTATGCTCAGTTCAATGGATGGCTGTGAGCATCTGCTTTTGTATTAGGCAGGCACTGTCAGAGTCTCTCAGGAGACAGCTATATCAACCTCCTGTCAGCCAGAAATTGCTGGCATTCACAACAGTGTCTAGTTTTGGTGATTGAATATGGGAAGGATTTCCAGGTGGGGCAGTCTCTGGATTTTCCTTCCTTCAGTCTCTGCTCCATACTTTGTCTCTGCAACTCCTTCCATGGGTATTTTGTTCCCCCTTCTAAGAAGGATTGAAGTATCCACACTTTGATCTTCTTTCTATTTTAGTTTCTTGTGGTTTGTAGATTGTGTCCTGGGTTTTCCTAGCTTCTGGGCTAATATCCACTTATCAGTGAGTGCATACCATGTGTCTGCTTTGGTGACTGGATCACTCAGGATGATATTCTTCAGATCCATCCATTTCCCTAAATAATAGCTGAGTAGTACTCCATTGTGTAAATGTACCACAATTTCTTTACCCATTCCTCTGTTGAAGGACATCTGGGTTCTTTCCAGCTTCTGGCTATTATAAATAAGGCTGCTATGAACATAGTGGAGTATGTGTCCTTATTGCAAGTTGGAGCATCTTCTGGGCATATGCCCAGGTGGTATAGCTGGGTCCTCAGGTAGTACTATGTCCAGTTTCCTGAGGAATGGCCAGAGTGGTTGTACCAGCTTGCAATCCCACCAGCAATGAGTGTTCCTCTTTCTCTACAAACTCACCAGCATCTGCTGTCACCTGAGTTTTTTATCCTAGCCATTCTGACTGGTGTGAGGTGGAATCTCAGGGTTGTTTTGATTTGCATTTTCCTGATGATTAAGGATGTTGAACATTTCTTTAGGTGCTTCTCAGCCATTCAGTATTCATCAGTTGAGAATTCTTTGTTTAGCTCTGTACCCCCTTTTTAAATAGGTTTATTTGGTTGTCTGGAGTCTAACTTCTTGAGCTCTATGTATATATTGTCTATTAGCCTTCTATCAGATGTAGGATGGGAAAAGATCTTTTGGTTGCCTTTTTCGTCCTATTGGTAGTGTCCTTTGCCTTACAGAAGCTTTGCAATTTTATGATGTCTCATTTGTCAGTTCTAGGTCTTAGAGCTATTGATGTTCTGTTCAGGAAAATTTTCCATATGCCTATGTGGTCGAGGCTCTTTCCTATTAGTTTCAGTGTATCTGATTTTATGTGAAGGTCCTTGATTCACTTGGACTTGAGCTTTGTACAAGGAAATAAGAACGGATTGATTTGCATTTTTCTACATGCTAACTGCCAGTTGAGCCAGCTCCATTTGTTGAAAATGTTTTCCTTTTTCCACTGGATCTTTGTCAAAGAACAAGTGACCATAAGTGTATAGGTTCAATTCTGCATCTTCAGTTCTATTACATTGATTGATCTACCTGTCTGTCACTGTACCAATACCATGCAGTTCTTTTTTTTTTTTTTTT
>NW_022196896.1:60866497-60873566 GCF_008632895.1 Mastomys coucha | reverse complement strand
TTTTTTTTTTTTCTTTATCACATTGCTCTGTAGTAAAGCTTAAGGTCAGGGATGGTGACTTCACCAGAGGTTCTTTTAATGCTGAGAATAGTTTTTGCTATCCTATGTTTTTTGTTATTCCAGATGAATTTGCAAATTGCTCTTTAACTCTGTGAAGAATTGAGTTGGAATTTTGATGGGGATTGTATTGAATCTGCCAGTAAGTATCTTCAACAAAATTATAGAAGAAAACTTCCCTAACCTAAAAAAAAAGAGATTCCCATTAACATACAAGAAGTCTACAAAACTCCACTTAGTCTGGACCAGAAAAGGAATTCCTCCTGTAACATAATAATCAAAACATCAAATGCACTGAACAAAGAAAGATTATTAAAAAGAGTGAAGGAAGAAGGTCAAGTAACATATAAAGGCAGGCCTATCAGAATTACACCAGATTTCTTGCCAGAGACTATGAAAGCCAGAAGATCCTGGGTTGACATCATACAGACCCTAAGAGAACACAAATACCAGCCCAGATTACTATACCCAGCAAAACTCTCAATTATCATAGATGGAGAAACTAAGATATTCCATGACAAAACCAAACTTACAAAATATCTTTCCACAAATCCAGCCCTTCAAAGGATATTAAATGGAAAACTCCAACACAAGGAGGGAAACTACATCCCTGAAAAAGCAAGAAAGTAATCTTCCAACAAATCTAAAGGAAGTTAGCCACATGAACAGGATTCCAACTTTAACAACAAAAATAATAGGAAGCAACAATTACCTTTCCTTAATATCTATTAATATCAATGGACTCAGTTCCCCAATAAAAAGACATAGGCTATCAGACTGTGTACGTAAATAGGACCCAACATTTTGTTGCACTCAGGAAACCCACTGAAACTTCCCGCAGTTTCAAGAAGGGGGTTCTCCTCAGCCAGGAGGGAATAAAGGACCTGAAATAAAGGGTTTGAAATGCAAAGAGAAAACATGAAGCCAAGTTGCATCCTAATCAATCAAGGCTCCACTTTACTGATAATAAATCAGGGTTTTTATAGTCACAGGAGAAACAGAAACCAAGTCTCTAGATTATAATACAAAGAAAGTTCAGGTGCCAAAGTCCCCAGATTCAGAAGATCTTCAGGTGGCTGGCTAGCATACTCAGGCGGTAGGCGTGCTAGCTCCCAGGTGTTAGCCCTCAAGCAGAGGCTGGCAGAAGTCCAATGGATGACTGAAGTGAAGAGGGAAGGTAACAACCCCCCTCAGTGACAAAGACAGACACTACCTCAGAGTAACAGGCTGGAAAATGGTTTTCTAAGCAAGTGCTCTCAAGAAACAATGTGGAGTAGCCATTCTATTTTTGAATAAAATCGACTTTCAACCTAAAGTGATCAAAAAAGATAAGGAGGGACACTTGATATTTACCAAGATGAACTCTCAATTCTGACATCTATGCTCCAAACGCAAGCGAATCCACATTCATAAAAGAAACTTTACTAAAGCTTAAAGCACACATTGAACTACACACAATAATAGTGGGAGATTTCAACACCCCACTCTTTGCGATGTTGGGTACTATTTTAAAGATTTATTTATTTTTGCAAATTAACTTTTATTTGTCATCATTTTTTCCATTTTTATTAGATATTTTCTCTATTTCTCTATTTACATTTTAAATGTTCTCCCTTTTTCTGGTTTCCCTTCTGGGGAAAAAAAACCCAAAAACCAAAAAAAAAAAAAAAAAAAAAAAAAAAAAAAAAAAAAAAAAAAAAAAAAAAAAAAAAAAACCCAACACCTATTCCTTCCCAAAGTGTGAACACTTTGGTCCTTCTTAGAAGGGGGAATGAAATACCCATAGAAGGAGTAACAGAGACAAAGTGTGGAGCAGAGACTTAAAGAATGACCATTCGGAAACTGCCCCACCTGGGGATCCATCCCATATACATTCACCAAACCCAGAAACTATTGTAGATGATAACAAGTGCTTGCTGACAGAAGCCCATTATAACTGTCTCTTGAGAGGCTCTACCAGTACCTGATAAATACAAAGGTGGATGCTTGAAGCCAACCATTGGACTGAGCACAGGGTCCCTGATGGAATACTCTTAAGACAAGCAATTTTAAAGCAGAACATTTATTCTGGCTTACATTTCCAAGGTATAGTCTGTGGTATGGAAGCCATGGAAGCAGCGACTTGGGGGAGATGGTTACCTGTGTATCCACAGTGAGAAAGCTGAGAATGATAAATACACATTGTCACTCAGTTCCTAGTCTCCATTCATACAGTCCAGGATCCCTACCAGGGAATAGTCTGACTCACTGTTGAGCTCCTGCAATCAGATAACTTGATCAAGATAGTGCCATAAGCTGAGGACCATTTCCCAGGTGAGTCTAGATTCTTGTCTAGTTGGTAATCAACACAACCGTCACAGCTACGATGCTGCTTAAAGTTAAAAGGAATAAATGATATGGAGTATTATTTGTGAAATATTTAAAAATCTTATCCTTCATTCAAAGAAAATAGAGTTAAAATTTATTTTATCTGTTGAGAGAACGTTCTTCCTAATCATTTAAATTTGCTCATTTCTTTCAAATACTGAAGAATTGTTTAATTTTTTCTGAATATAAAAGTGAGAAATAATTTAAAGAATTATAAGCAGCAAGCACATATCAAAATATGATGAGATGTAACTACATATTTCTGCATAGTTTTATTCCCAAAGTGTGTATACATTGTTTAAATATAATTAATGCAATATAAATCATGTTGACTATATTCTTTGTATATTCTGCTTCTCATTTAACATACTCGTGAAGCTTCTGTGATAAAAACATACATTCAAGTATAAATTACATATATTGTCATTACATTATACCAGTTCTTCCTACTAGACCATTACTGACTTAATGATAAATTGTACTATCCAAGAATCATCGTGTTTTCAGTTACTTTTGTATTTCAGTTCAAAAATAGTGTCATTTCCATGATGGACACTAGGAGATAACCTACTTTTGAGTAAGACCGTTTAAGAGTATAACTTGGCTCCTGAGTGGTGGATTGTTGAAAGGGAGAAGGCATTAGCTGTGCTTATCAGTTGCTTATGAAAGTTTAATGGAATTTGTGATACAAAACGAAATATTGGATGAACTTATGACAAGTTGTCTTTAATGACAGCTTGGAATACAAATACCTCATTTTAGAGACCACTTACCTAAGGCTTTTAAATTAAATTTTCTAAGTATCTTGCATGTTCAGCTCTACATTTAAATCAAGTGGCACTCTACTTCAGGGAACTGAAACCACTTATGGTCATAAAATAATAGATTTAGATTGGCCTTTCAATAAAGGGATGAGCATGCCAGAAATCTGAAGGGTATTACTGTAAGTAAAAATCATTACTGAGAACTACAGAGAGCAAATTGATTTTAAAGGTTGTCATCTTATTTGGCACATGATAAAATACAATAATGATAATCAATATTAAAATGTTCCCCGGGAAGGAAGATATCCTGAAGCAATACATAATTCCAGTCTTGTACAGTTCAATGTCATTGATAGGCTTGCTGAGTGTGTCAAATGGGTAGCTTATCTCAGTGTGTGACTGAAAACAGAGGCTGAACACAAGAGGACAAAGCACAGAAGTTTACTATTAGGGTTGTCTTGGCCTTTCTTAGAAACACTGTCCTTTAGTCCTGACTCAGTTTACAAAGAGATTCATCACACTCAATACAAGTCAATGTTGCGTACAGAATACATCCACAGGTAGAACTGGCTTTAAGCAATACTGTTTATTAGAATGATCTGAAGGTAGAATTATTTATGACAGTTTTTATTTATGCCTTTTAAAATAATTTTTGATTCACAATTCTTTTTATTATTGTTTATTTTTGAGGGGAAGCATGCTTTCTTTCATTTCTTTTTTATAAAATCCAGCACCTGTAAAAGAGGAATATGCTATCATATACATGTGTGTGTGTGTGTGTGTGTGTGTATGTATAAGTTACATATAAGAAATCTTTATCTTTAAGGAACACACACATATGTATGGGTTTTGGTATGTTGAATTATCAAAACATTAACAGAATTACATATTAGATAGCTGAATTGAAGGGAATGTAGGCTAAATAAGAATAAAGTTTTATAACTAAAGATATTCACAGTAGCCATTTTTGAAAGATAATTTATTAAAGTTCCCACACTGGCCATGCTATTTCTATAGCACAGCAAGGGCATTCAATTGTAACATTTCTCGATTCTGATCATAACTGATTGTCTCATTCAGTTCCTACATTTCATGTTTAAATGTAACCATAAAACTTTCATCAAAAATTTATGAAATTGTGAGGAATCCTCTGAAAGAAATTGATAGTTCTAAGTGCCATTAAAAATAAAATATATTTGTGTGTGAACACAATTAAATGACCTAATGATGCAACTCAGAAACTTAGCAGACAAGAGCAAACCAAATCTAAACACAGTCAACAGGAAGAAATAATAAAAATCAGAACAGAAATCAATAAAATAGAAACCAGGAAAACAATGCAAATACTCTGTGAATGGAAGAGCTGGTTCATTGAGAAGATAAACTCTATTGACAGACCCTTAGCCCAACTAACCAAAAGGAAGGAAAGAGCAAAATGAACAGAATCAGAAATCAGCAGGGTAGCATTATATCAATCACCAAAAGGAAAGAGCAGACTATTAAAAGGGAGTACTTTAGAAACCTGTAATCCATTAAGCTGGAAAGTCTAAAAGAAATGGATGAATTTCTAGATTCAGTCAGACTACTAAAATCGAACCAAGAAGTCAACAACCTAAACATATCCACAACAAAGGAGGAGATCGAAACAGTAATAAAAAGCCTTCCAGCTAAAAATTGGTTAGGCCCAGATGGATACACAGCAGAATTCTATTAGACTTTCAAAGACTATATACAGATATTCCTTTATAAATTACTTTTTAAATAAAGAAATAGAAAAAGAAAGGAAAGAAAAGAAACAAAATAGGCGGCACCCCCAAAGTCCTTCTATGAAGACAATATTTTTCTAATACCCAAATCAGGTAAAGATACAACAAAAAAGAAAACAATGGGCCAATATTACTGATGAAAACAGACTCGAGTATGTGCAATAAAATACTTGAAAACAGAATACACAC
This sequence comes from Mastomys coucha, assembly GCF_008632895.1. Classification (NCBI taxonomy): domain Eukaryota; kingdom Metazoa; phylum Chordata; class Mammalia; order Rodentia; family Muridae; genus Mastomys; species Mastomys coucha. Next base: position 60,868,423 of record NW_022196896.1, on the reverse strand, counting down.
CATCAAAAACATTATCTACCTTGGCCAAATTTGTGAAGGGCCAGCAAAAAAAAAAAGAAAAGAAAAGAAAAGAAAAGAAAAAAAGAAAAAAAACCCGGGCACTATGCATGAGAAATCGTCTTTTGAGCTGTTGGTCAGGACTCTTCAGGAGACTCCCCAAAGATTGCAGATTGTTGCTATTGCCTTCAGTTGTCCCAAAGACATGAAAAGGTAATTCCCTATTGCCAAAGACACCATGTGCTTCCAACCCAAGGATCAGAGGCCCATTGATTGAAATTGATCTGAATACCTCTTCTCTGAAGACTTGCTTTCATGGAACCAGAAGGCATCATATACACTTCCCAAGAAGTGAAAACAACCAATAGTCCTGCACTTCTATAACACCTATGAGCCACCATGATGATCAGCATGCCACAATAACCTTATGGGTGCAGTAGTCGTTCATGAACCTTGGTGAGAACCAGAGTTCACTAATTGGAGTTAAGACACATTTAATAAGAGAGAAATCATTCCTGGTGTTGGAAATCTTGCCAACTACCCTTTGCTAGTAAAGTCATAGATATTGGAGGAACACTACTTTATTAAGCCAACATAATCTCTGACTACACTCTAAATATTTGTACTTATACCCAATAGATAAAGTTAGCCTGTTCGCATCATGAAAGATAGATAATTTGCAAAAATGGAGACTATTACAAAAAAACACATTCAGTCAAAATTCAGTGATAGGGCTTCTCATCAATAGACACATCTATAAAACACTCCTATATCCAAGGCACAATAAAAATTGAGAGGGGAAACTGAAAAATTGTAAGAGTCAGAGGATCAAGGGGTTTTCTGTGAGACTGTGTCTCCTAGTAATGTCAAAAGCTATATGCATAAAATTTCACCAAAGTGGCTTCTTAAACATGTCACCAACAAAAGACATGGGTGAGAGAAATCCTAGGAGGCCTCAGAGAATACAGAGAGCAGGAGAAATAGTTTCCCTTAGGGAAGAGCACATCAATTGCTTACTCAATATCAAAAGATCTGCACTGAAAATACACACACACACACACACACACACACACACACACACACACACAAGTAACAGTATGTAGACTAATCAGGGAATAGTTAGGAATATGAACATATGTGCATATATGAATATGCATGTAAGAATATTTAATGAAGAGTCTGTAAATCTAAAGGAATTAAAAGCATACAAGTGGGTTTGGAGGTAGGAAAGGGATGCAAAAATGATTTAATTTTATTATAGTTTCAAGAATAAAAGAAGAAATTGAGCTCATTTCCAGAGCACCTGGATATCTTTTCTTCTCTGTGATCACAGTAAGGAGTGTGAAAAAGTCTTCTGTAAGACCATTTCTGTTCTCTTTCTGTATCTCCAAAGTATTATGTGAAGTCCTGTACAGCAGTAACAGCTTTATAATAACACTGGGGAAGTTTAATGGGTATGAACACTCCAATGGTCATGCTGAAATTCAATTAGAAACTTTGTAGAAGTATTGTGTTTCAAAGTATGGCAAGTCTGAGTTATATATTCACTAGTAATGATGATGAATTGGCAATGATGGATTCCACATTGTTATTTGTACTTGTATGTGTGGTGTGGTGTGTGTGTGTGTGTGTGTGTGTGTGTGTGTATGTGTGTGTTGGGGTGGGGAACTAATGATTTCCCTCTAAATAAAAGTCATCATTATATTTATTATATTATTCATGTATATTGATTGTAAATATTAGTAGACATCATTGTATTCAGATCAATTTCACTCAATGGGCCTCTGATCCTTGGGTTGGAAGCACATGGTGTCTTTAGCAATAGGGAATTACCTTTTCATGTCTTTGGGACAACTGAAGACAATAGCAACAATCTGCAATCTTTGGGGAGTCTCCTGAAGAGTCCTGACCAACAGCTCAAAAGACGAT
>NW_022196896.1:60864937-60866247 GCF_008632895.1 Mastomys coucha | reverse complement strand
TAGAAAAATATTGTCTTCATAGAAGGACTTTGGGGGTGCCGCCTATTTTGTTTCTTTTCTTTCCTTTCAGTAGAGCTGATCTTTTTATATTGTCCAGGATTTCCTAAATGGTTTGTGCCTAGATAGTTTTAGATCTAACATTTTCTTTGACTCTGCTATATCCATTTTTTTCTACCTTGTTTTCAAATCTGAGGTTCTCTCTTCCATGCCACATAATCTGTTGGTGAGGCAGACTTCTGAAGTTCTTGGTTGACTTCCTAAATTTCATTGTCTCACTCAGCTATTAATTTGTGTTTTCAGGACTTCATTAAGAGATTTACTCATGCCATCTTTAAGGTCCTTGAACATTGACATAATTGTTGTTTTGAACTCTTTGTCTTGTGTTTCATCTACATTGCAATTCTTAGAGTCTATTGCAACAGTGTTATAGACTTTTAGAGGAGGCATGTTGTCTTAGCTGTTCATGTTTGTATTCTTGTGCTGGGGTCTAGTCATTTGGAATTATGATGTTTGAAATGTTTCTTGTAAATATCTCTCTGGTATGTTTCTTGTAAATATCATCTTTTATGATGATGATGATGATGATGATGATGATGATGATGATGATGATGATGATGATGATGATTGCCTGGTATAATTGTCATCTCAGAGGCTTACTTACGAAATAGCTCACCTTTCCTAGTTCTTTCTAAACTCTAACTGGCTGGTTCAACTCAGCTGTTCTGACTAAAACTCCTCTCCACACTGAACTGGTTCACACTGGCTTCTCTCAGCTTCTGACTGAATTGCTCATCTTGGCCTCAACGTACTCTAGCAATCTGTTCTAATCTTCTGGCTCTTTCTCATTTTCCAGTTTGTTCTGGCTTCACCTGTGCCTAGCTTGTTCTGTCTACAACCTGTCTCTGTAAAACTGTCCTGGTAAAAACTGCCTCTGAACTCCATGAACTGAATGGTCATTAATTCCACTCCACTACACCGACTCTCAACTCACTGGCTTTTGACTGACTCAATTCAGAGAATTCAGAGATCTGCTTGTCTCTTTCTCCTGAGTGCTGGGATTAAAGGCATGCCTGGACCTAACTAAGATTTTCTTTAAATGAAGCATGCTCTCTCTTCCAGGCTGGCTTTGAACTGAGAGAAGTGCTTGCTTCTGTCTCCTGGGATTAAAAGTGTGTCTGTCTGTATTCCAGCCAGATCACTCAGACCTAGAAAGTCTGGACACAATTGCTTTGCCATAGCAACCATGTGGCTGGATTTAAATTCCTCTACAGCCTGGTCTTGTCTCTGCAGAGTAGGTATTCCATTTTTTT
>NW_022196896.1:60841951-60864927 GCF_008632895.1 Mastomys coucha | reverse complement strand
TTTTTTAGTTTATGTTGCCTTCTTTAGACCCTAGGAAGTGTGGTGCTGTGGGATTTCTTGTAGAGTGCATCTGTAGGTAGGTGAATGACAAGAAGGGTTTAGATGGACTAGGATGAAAGGCTGAGTATGCTGCAGAAAGATCTGGCTGGATGCAGTTGGCTCCAGGATGTAGGGTTCCTAGGGAGTGGAAGTAGAATGAGAAGAAGGTCTCCTGCAGAGCAGCATCAGAAGGAGAAAGAGTAAGTCTGGAGAGACAGGGATGAGTGAACTAGGTTGACCCGAGGTTCTTCACTGAGAGATGGAATCCTAGGCAATCGAGATGGGGTTGGAGGAAGTGCTTCTCTACACAGGCTCCTACAGTACTAAGAATAAGTCTAAAGAGATCTTGATGGAGGGCAGAAAGGTAGTGATGATGATGATGATGATGATGATGATGATGATGATAATGATGATGATGATGATGATGATGATGATGATGATGATTTGCCTGAGTCTCAGCCCAGTGTGTTCTCTGGGGGTCTATGGTAGAGTTTGTTAGGCTCAATGTCTATCACAAAGCAATGGATATAGGCTAGAGAAGGCTGAGAGGGTCTGCTGGAAGAGTTGGGTACTTGTTAATCCTTATGTTGTTAATTAAAGCACACTACTACCACATCTCTCATTTTTCTCTCCTTTGAGTTTGCTGATCCTGCTGTCTCTTCCTTTTGTATTTGTGACTTTATTTCCATTTTCTTTCTTGTCTTGAATGTGCCTACCTACCCAGTCAGTCTTTATGAAGGCTGTTACCAAGGGATTGGTTTCTTTCATACCCATTGATGCCAGTTATAATTTCTCACAGTCATTGCTCTAAGTTTAAGAAAATAAGAATAGAAGGCAGGGGATCCAATATGATTTTTGCAAGTGTGATACTGATTATGAGAATCATCCACACTTACCTTCAGCTTCTGTGACTGAAGCTAAGTTGATGAATGCTTGGAGCTAACAAGCCGGAAACATAGTCTTTCTTCCCCAGGCAGCCCATTTTCCTAGCCTTATCTCTAGCCAAGGCTTGCATCTGTGTCCCTGCTTCGCCTGACCAATGATGTTTAGTGTTGGGGGCATGAGGCTTGGCTGTGAAAGAGGATCACTTTCCTTCTTGCTCCTAGCAACACAACTCCTGGCTTGTATCAAGGGAAGGAGTGCAGCTCAGCAGAACCATTCTAAAGCCACATCCATTCTTAACTATTCCCCAGAGGGAGGTGATTAGATGAAATAATTAGGTGGCTGGATGAATATAAAATGCTTTAGAATGTTAATGATGATGCATTCTGGGTTTCCTTTGGAGATGATATGTGCTTGGTGAATCTGCTATGAGACATGGGGAGCAAAACAATATTGTATCCCACTTATCCCCACACCCTGTGAATGCCTAAACTTCTATCTTGGGTGTGGTTCAGCATCTTACAATATTTACAAATGCATTCTACCATTTTGATTTCTCACAACTGTCTCAAAGGAAAGCAGAACAAGATATTTAGGAAGTTCCTCTAGGAGAACAGGAAGATCAGAAGCCTGAGATTAGCAAGCAGTTCACACCATTGATCATGCACCACTAGCTAACAAAGAACAGGGACATTATACTGTGCAGAAGGAACAATGATAACCTAGAAGCAAGGCACAACTACTAATGCTGGACCTGCTAAAAAGTGCTTGCTTCAAAAATGCTATTTAATCTCCTGTGATACCAGGAAGATGTGAGAGATATAGAAGCCATTAATCCTGTCCCTGGAATGTCAGGCTCTTGCATATTAAGGAATTACATTCAGCTCTAGAGATGATTTAAGGAGCTACCTGACACAGTATGCAAAATTGAATAACCCATAGTTATCATGGTGGGATGGTTTATAATTGGTGTTTAAATAATGTATCTTTATTAATGAATTTTCTACATTGGTAGCCACCCCTTTTCTCTGAAAGCCATGACAGAACCTAATGAGTCAAGTATACCGCCCTTGTTCTACCCATTTTCTCTGTAAGCCATGACAGAACCTAATATGAGTCAAGTATACAGCCCTTGTTCTAATGTTGATATGGAATCAATTAAATTCTCTGGAAACCATCACCTTTAAGGAAACTGCTTTTGGAATGTCAAAGTAGACAATATGGTGCTTGCTATGGTAAAATCAGATACTCTTGTTGACACATGCATACAGAGGATAAAAGAAATAAATGAGCAAAAAATCAAATGCTACAACAAAGATATTTATAGGCAATTCTCTTAAGTAACAATTAATGACATTCAGAGAAGAGATTTTCTGAAGACAGTCTTTCCTTACACTCCCAGTCCTTCATTATTCTACCTCTTACCTACATATGGTCCAAAAATATAGAAGCTAGTAATGGTAAGCCAGTGGGAAAATTCTGTGTCAATGCTGAAGGCATACCTGGAGGAACCTCTGTTTGTAGCATCTGAATAGTTGCCTTCGTATAGAAGCTTGGGGGTGGGGATATAGTGGGATGAGAGAGGCATCCTGATAGAAAGAAAGGACTAGATGGGAGGGTTTGGAGGGAATAAAAAAGGAGAAATGATGTAATTGCATAATAATCTTTAAAATATAAAAATAGATTCAAAACATGAAGGATATCCTATCTCACACCTCTAATTGCTAACTCTTAACAAGTTACTCATTGGCTAACTTTTAGGTAGTTAATTAAATAACTTTTGGGAAAGGTGAACTTTGGAATCTACAGTTAGTATATTCCAGGTTAAAATTCTTCTCTCTAGACTCATTTTCTCCCCCATAATCCTTTCAACCAAGCATACCAAGCAGCTGGAGTCAGTTTGACTTTTCTCTCACTTTTCCTGAATTCAGTCCCTATGGGGTTGATAGAAGAGCACAAGGGAGATGCTGAACATCACCACTGTTTTTGTGCACTCTTTTTTTTGTTTGTTTGTTTGTCTTTTGAGACAGGGTTTCTCCCTGTAGCCCTGGCTGTCTTGGAACTCACTCTGTAGATCAGGTTGGCCTCGAACTCAGAAATCCACCTGCTTCTGCCTCCCAAGTGCTGGGATTAAAGGCATGTGCCACCACCGCCTGGCTGTGTGCTCTTTCTTAACTCTGCCTTTTGCTGTTACTCCTAATCTACATTTTGACTGCTTAGATGTCTTACAGTTTGTGATTACACTAATTTTTTAAGGCAATATTCCCAATGACTTTATTTTTCCTACCTGGCAAACATTCACAGTTATTCATTCATTCTTTGCATGGAACTTTACATTATGAGCTCAGTATAACATCACATTTGAGTATGTAACTTGATCATCCTACAAACATAGCCAAATTAAGCTCTTTTTCTCCCCATTGCTCGTATTTCTAACTTTTTCAATGGACACCACCCATTTCCAAGTTTTCTCTGAGATGTTCCCTATGACCTTTGTCTTTCCATCATTCCAATAGTCTTCAGGATTCTGCCTACTCATTCATGGTCATGTATGAGCACAGTTGGTGGGACAGCATTAGAAGACATCTACGCTCCTTGTACTTAAGTACATGTAAGGTTGGACCATGTCTCCATCATCTGGAGATTCTCCACCATCTAAGATAATTCCTCAAAATGTGTGATCACTAAATAAGTTAAACTAATGAACAAAGGCCATCAATTAATTGTACAAACTAGGAAAAAAATCTCACTTTGGCTTTAAATGTTCTTATTTGTTAAGTCTTGGTTTTTGTTTCTTTCTGTCTTATAAAAGCTATGATTCTAAACCATGCCATGGCATCATATGCATATTTTAAATGAATATAAAAAGTAGTGCCTTTAACACTGTAAGTCTATTATAATTACTGTTTTGATTCCTTCAACTCCACAGTCCTATTACTTTTAACTCCCTACTGCTGTTAGCATAGTAAGTAAAAATGACATTACTATTTTTTAAAGTATTAATTAAGACATTTTCTCAAATAGAGAAATATAATGGGTTTTTCAGTAAGTAAAGGCTAACAGAATCTTAAACCAAGGTTTTCATGGCTTGATAGATTTTGTAAAAAAATTTAAGGTTGTCATTTGGCAAAAAGTGTGAGACCTATATATTTGCTTTTACTTGAAAATTAAGTAAGATTCTTAATGCTAGTGCTCCCCCTTTTTGCATATTTACTTTTCTTTTTGGGGGGGATTCCTTTTTTCATAGATTTTTTTATTTACATTTTGAATGATATCCCCCTTCCTGGTTTCCCCTCTGAAGAAAAACCCTGTTCCCTCTTCCCTGCCCCTGCTCACCAACCCACCCTCTCCCACTTCCTGGCCCTGGCATTTCCCTACCCTGGGGCATAGAACCTTCACAGGGCCTCTCCTCCCATTGATGACCGACTAGGCCATCCTTTGCTACATATGCAGCTGGAGCCATGAGTCCCACCATGTGTACTCTTTGATTGTTGGTTTAGTCCCTGGGAGCTCTGAGGGTACTAGTTAGTTCATATTGTTGTTCGTCCTAAGGGGATGTAAACCCCTTCAGCTTCTTAGGTCCTTTCTCCAGCTCCTTCATTGGGGACCCTGTGTTCAATCCAATGGACGGCTATGACCATCTACTTCTGTATTAGTCGGGCATTGGCAGAGCCTCTCAGGAGACAGCTATATCAGGCTTCTGTCTGCCAGCACTTGCTGGCATCCACAATAGTGTCTGAGTTTGGTGATTGAATATGGGAAGGATTCCCAGTTGGAGCAGTCTCCGGATTTTCCTTCCTTCAGTCCCTGCTCCATACTTTGTCTCTGCAACTCCTTCCATGGGTATTTTGTTCCCCCTTCTAAGAAGTATCGAAGTATCCACACATTGGTCTTCCTTCTTTTTGAGTTTCTTCTGGTTTGTGGATCATATCTTGGGTATTCCAAGCTTCTGGGCTAATATCCACTTATTAGTAAGTGCATACCATGTGTGATTTTTTTTTGTGATTTCTCAACTGAGGAATACTGAGTGGCTGAGAAGCACCTAAAGAAATGTTCAACATCCTTAGTCATGAGGGAAATGCAAATCAAAACAACCCTGAGATTCCACCTACATCAATCAGAATGGCTAAGATCAGAAACTCAGGTGACAGCAGATGCTGTCGAGGTTGTGGAGAAAGAGGAACACTCCTTCATTGCTGGAGGGATTGCAAGCTGATACAACCACTCTGGAAATCAGTTTGGCAGTTCCTCAGGAAATTAGACATAGTACTACCTGAGGACCCAGCTATTCCACTCCTGGGTATACCCAGAAGGTGCTCCAACATGTAATAAGGACACATGCTCCACTATGTTCATAGCAGCCATATTTATAATAGCCAGAAGCTAGAAACCACCCAGATATCCCTCAACAGAGGAATGGATACAGAAAATGTGGTACATCTACACAATGGAGTACTACTCAGCTATTAAAAACAATGAATTTATGAAATTCTTAGGGAAATGGATGGGTCTGCAGAATAGCATATTTACTTTTATAATACATACCATAGCTACTCTGTTAGAGTTCTGCTAATTCTCCTGTGGAGTTGCCCAGGACTAAGGATGCTATCCAATAGAGTTTTACATGTCTATGTGATATTCTCTATTTCCTTAAGCTATGGAGAGTGTGCTCCAACATGGAGAGTAACCTGTGAGATTATGTGATGGTTTGAATAAGAATGGTCCCCTTGGATTCATGTATTTGTATGCTTAATTTCCAGGGAATGGCACTATTACAAGGTGTGGCTTTGCTGGAGTAGGTGTGGCCTTGTTAGAAGAAGCTTGCCATTCAGGGTTGGTTTTAAGGTTTCAAATGTTCAAACCAGATCCATTCTCTCTTTCTCTCTTCTTGCTACCTGCCAATCCAGATGTAGAACTCCCAGTTCCTTCTCTAGTACCATGTTTACCTGCATGGTACCATGCTTCCAGACATGACAATAATGGACAGAACCTCTGAAAGATAAGCCAGCCCTAGTTAAATGCTTTCCTTTGTAAGAGTTGCTGTGGCTATGATGTTTCTTCATAGCAATAAAATTCTTTCCAGATCAAGACAGATGGCATGAAACTTCCTGATGGCACTCTGATATGTTACAAATGAATATTCTGATGCGAATGCTACTTTGAGCCATCCTTCAATTAAATAATAAAGGCATGTACTGGAATGGGTAGCACCATGAATGTTTTATTTCACTTTTCATTTCATTGAATGATTCTTTTAAAAGAATAATTTGTTCATTTTATGTATGAGTACACTCTTGTTGCCTTCAGACACACCAGAAGAGGGCATCAGATCTCATTAGAGATGATTGCGAGTCATCATGGGGTTGCTGGGAATTGAACTCAGGACCTCTGTAAGATCAGTCAGTGCTCTTAACCACTGACCCATCTCCCCAGCCTCATTGAATGTTGTAATGTATGTATTTTACTAACTATTACACCAGTAAAGTAACTCCAGCGAAAATGACTATCGTGTAGCTTCATTTCCTGTTGCTTTGATAAAATGTTCTGACAAAAGCCCCTTAGAAGAGAAAGTTTAATTTTAACTCACAGTTCCAGGTTAAAATCTATCATAGCAGTAAAGTGAAAGCATCAGGATCTTGAGGGATTTGGTCCTATCATACCCACAATCAGGAGAAAGAGCAATGCAGTGCATAGATGCTTGCACTCAGGTCAATTTCTCTACTTATACACAGTTTGGGATGCTTTGCCTAGGGAATGGTTTCATCTAAAGTAGAGTGGGTTTTCTACCCAATCAACCCAAATGATCATAGGTCAACCTGTTCTAGAAAACTCCTCATTGTGTTTCCCTTTCTAAGTGAATACAGATTTTGTCAAGTTGATGATTAATCATCACAAACAGACAATAAGAATTTTTGTAACATACTTGTGGTAAGGTTGATATAGTTAAGGTTATTTTATTGCATGATTTGATTTTCATACATCTCTGGGCACATTCTTTAGGAAGCTTTAGTGTCTCATCATGAAAAAGCTTTCATTAATAATTCTGATTCCTCTGGAAATTTACACATTCAGTTAGTTGACTGTGGGAAATTTATACATTCAATGTTGGGAAAATTCACAGTCAACTGACATTTGCTTCTTTGCTTTGGACTGCAAAGATGGTTTATTTCTGTTTAGGGTTTTAATGCTATTTTTATATTTTAAATTTGTGGACATGTATGTATGAGATATATTTTAGTGTACAGGAGATAGAATGAGCATTTAACCAATTGCCTAATCTTTCTTTCTGAGACCATTATGCTTATCCTACATTGGTTATTTTTAAAAATAGTACATAATCGTGACTCTTTCAACTCCCAAACTCACTGGTACTACCTTGATATTCAATATCAAAAGAAACAATGATCCAGATAAAATCTGATGATTTTCTAAATAGTCTGGCATGTTCTCCTACCTGGCATAAAAGGAGTTATATTTAGTGGCATGCATTTGGAAAATGCCATCCTGCCACACATTATTTTTAGGTGCTTTGTTCCTTTTGAGGGACCCTAAATGAGACCTCAAATTTCCTGGCTTTTGAAGTCACTTTGAAAGATAGAGTACCACACCCAGGATCAGAGGATCAGAGGCCAGTGCCCTGAGCAGACCTTGGGCTCAAATTCTGCAGCCAGTCCCACAAAACCCAGAGGAAGCTCCATTCCCAGGCTCTCTAATGCACCCAGGATCAGAGAGAATCAGAGGTGAGGAGGACACAATATCTGTCCCAACACTGGGAATAACTGGGACCAGTGGAACTCAGGCATAGCAATCTACCAGATCAGTCGCACTGGTTCCTTCTGGTCTGTCTAGGCTGGTGCCCTGAGCAGACCTCCTGCACAACACTCTGCAGAAAGACACATAATTCCCTGAGGAAGCTGTACTCCCAGGTACTCTAATTAGCCCAAGATCACAGGATCCCAGAATCAAAGGATCACAGAGACAGCTTGACTCTGAGGAGTTATGACATAACCAGGATCACAGGAAGGACAGGGCACAGTCTGATTTAGCCAGGACAGGTAGCACTAGAGATAACATGGCAGGAGGCAAGCATAAAAACATACGCAACAGAAACAAAGGTTACTAAGCATCACCAGAACTCAATTCTCCCACCATAGCAAGTCCTGGACATACTATCATACCGGAAAAGCAGGATTTGGATTCAAAAATCACTTCTCATGATGACTATAGAGGACATTAAGAAGGACAGAAATACAGGAAAACACAGGTAAACAGCAAGAAGTCCTTAAAGAGGAAACACAAAAATCCCTTAAAGAACTACAGGAAAACACAATCAAACAGGGGAAGGAAATGAACAAAACCATCCAGGATCTAAAATGGAAATAGAAACAATAAAGAAATCACAAAAGGAGACAACCCTGGAGATAGAAAACCTAGGAAAGAGATCAGGAGTCGTAGACACAAGCACCAACAACAGAATACAAGAGATAGAAGAGAGAATCTCAGGGGCAGAAGACACCTTAGAAAACATTGACACAACAGTCAAAGAAAATGCAAAAAGCAAAAAGGTCCTAACCCAAAACATTCAAGAAATCCAGGACACAATGAGAAAACAAAACCTAAGGATAACAGGTATAGAAGAGAGTGAAGACTCCCAACTTAAAGGGCCAGCAAATATCTTCAACAAAATTATAGAAGAAAACTTCCCTAATCTAAAGAAAGAGATGCCCATGAACATACAAGAAGCCTATAGAACTCCAAATAGACTGGATCAGAAAAGAAATTCCTCCCGTCACATAATAATCAAAACCCCAAATGCACTAAACAAAGATAAAATATTAAAAGCAATAAGGCAAAAAGGTCAGTAACATATAAAGGCAGGCCTATCAGAATTACACCAGACTTCTCATCAAAGACTATGAAAGCTAGAATATCCTGGGCAAATGTCATATAGACCCTACAAGAACACAAATGCCAGCCCAGGCTACTATACCCAGCAAAACTCTCAATTACCTTAGATGGAGAAACCAAGATACTCCATGACAAAACCAAATTTACACAATATCTTTCCACAAATTCAGCCCTACAAAGAATAATGGAGGGAAAATACCAACATAAGGAGCAAAACTACACCCTAGAAGAAGCATGAAAGTAAATTTCAACAAACCCACACAACCATAATTCCACCTCTAATAACAAAAACAACAGAAAGTAACAATTACCTTTTCTTAATATCTCTTAATATGAAAATCAATATTACTAACTTATCCTAATTGAATAAAATTCAAAAGTATGAGGAATTGAAAATTTGTTGGCTATCATCTGGTGGGCTCTCTAATTTGGTAATTGAAGAAATAGTTCCACTATTGTACAATCCATATACACTTTCTGCTTGTTTGTACCTGACAGTGTCTTGCTGGGTAGCATATAACTGTCTTGAAATCATGCTTCTCCTATCTTAGCCTCTCTATTAATAAGATTGCTTATTTGATGCTTTTACACTATACTATGGTTTTCAGAGCAGCTTACATATTTCAAAATTATTTATATGGCCAAAAGAAACATAAACAATTATCTTGGAAGGTCCTTATAAGAGAACAACAAAGAGTGATACTGAATGCTTTGCTTCATGTTTGTAACTATTGTATCAATTTTGAAGAAGAGAACTTTATGAGTTACTCTTTCTCTGAGATGAATGCTTTTCAAAATTATCACAGCCAGTGAACCAGATTCTTCCCCTGAGCTAATGTCTGCGCCAACCTCCAAGCAGAACCATTGTTCATTGAAACAATTGGTGAATGACTTCATGTATAGACCATCTTAATATACACACCATTTCTTAAATGAATGTAACCTGTTCTCTGTGGGCTGAGAATGAAAACAATCACTTCAGTCAAATAGCTTTGACCATAGCAGGAAATCTTTATCCAAAAATTGTGCCTACAATTCACTCCTTGGCACAGCAGAACTGTCAACTCTCAGCTTAGCTACGAAGGAGGTAAAATCCTTTGGTGATGTGAGGGTCATTGAAGTACAGCCTTATTACAATGAACTCCAAAGTCTAAAAATTGTTCTTAGTTTGTGCTTGCACCACAGTAAGAGCCAAGAACTTAAACTCTACTAAAAACAAAACAAACAAACAAAAAGAATTTACCTATTTATGCTCATTTAAAAAATACTAGTAGTGGTGGATTCTTTTAAAATATACAGCTGATATGTCTGGAGTAATTTAAAATTTATATTGAGAAAAATGTATGTATTTTCTGCATTGTATGTATTTCACGATCATCTACATAAGACAGTTTAATTGATTGTTTTACATCAAACAACTTTTTCACTACTCATTTTTATTGTTACAATAATTTATAAATTTTAAAGAATATGACACAATAAAAATAAAAGGTATTGCAGGTATTGAAGAGAGGGTCTCTGGGAGGAGTTGGGGTACAAAAGGGAGAGAAAATGTGATATAATTCTGTTTACTTAAAATATGTTTTAAAATGTTAATAAATTTAGATAAACTGAAATTATGTATTCTTTTCTCACCATAATGCAATAAAACTTAAATCAATAAAAAAAACCAAACAAACAGAGTACACTTAGTTTTAGGTATCAAAAGCCTCTGTAGTGTAGGTAAACACATCTGGCTTGCAGCTTCTCTTTTGTTCGCCCTGGCTGAGTACAGGACTGGAGGGCTGAGGACTGCATGGCTAGTTTCCTTATAGGATTTGCCTACTGCTTCTACCACTGGTTGTTTCTTCTGGCTCCATCAGGCTTAGACAAGGAGGAAGAACTGGATAAAAAGAGCAGAGTCTTGTTGTTTGTTGCTAGTGTTAGAAGTATCAAGTACAGGCATTGGTAGTTGTTCAAACGTTGGTCCATACTCTCAAAGGATGTGGTTTAGAACCTGTAGAACCTTCCATACTGCACGCTCTTCTGTGCATCATTCCCGGGGACTGGTGTCCCCATTACTCACCATAAGGTGGATGTCACATTCTCCTGTCAGCCACACTGGGCATCCATTCCTTCAGGTCTTTCTCCTATGAACATTCAGAAGGTGAATTTCTTCAACTGGGAACTTTTCAGATATTGCAAGCCCCAAAACTATCTACTCCAGAAGAAAGCTCAGAATTTGTGTCCTTGTATCAGAAACTTGAAAATGTAGTCTGTGTCACTTCAAATCCTTATCTAGTATTTGAGATTATAAACCTCCTCCAGGTGAGAGTCCTGACAATAACCAGTCCGGTTGTATGTCCTCCATATCTAGGCTCAGTATGTGATCAATATCCTTTGTCTGAAATCCTCTTAACCATAATGCTTTGAATTTGAGATTTTACACATAGAGAGATATATTGAGAAGAGTATCCAAATCTCTCCATGTTTCATTTGGTTTCATACATATCTTTTCTTTACCTGAAAGGTAGTTTTACACATTTTAATGCCCTGTGTTTATTGTCACATGTTGTCATATGCTAAATTTTCCACTTGGGAAATCAGTTATTCCTGAAAAAAATGTTATGTTTTAGAGTATTTCAGAATATGTTTTTGGACTGAGGGTGTTTAAGTGGTCCTACCACTTTAAGATTCCCTGTGGGTTTCTGTGAATGAGTATGCCTTGTACTGGAAGCTGGAGGTGAGGGAGGGGACACAGTTCCTAACTTTTCAGCCTGTGGTTGTCCAGGTACAGCAACACTTCAAAGTAAACAAACAAACAAACAAAACAAAACAAAACAAAAACTTCATTTAGCTATTTGAACAAATTTTACCAGTGATTTTTAGATTTATGGTAGGGAAGATGTTCTAGTTAGCATTTTGGGATGAACACTAAGTAAATGTATGCACACGTAAGGTGGTATGGTAGCAAATTCTACTGTAAACGTGTGCCACTGGGACCCAAGGACTACTGCAGTCATTGGTTAAGTGATTTCTTGGCATTTTAGTAAGCATCTGAAGAAAATAATT
Source organism: Mastomys coucha (assembly GCF_008632895.1). Lineage (NCBI taxonomy): Eukaryota > Metazoa > Chordata > Mammalia > Rodentia > Muridae > Mastomys > Mastomys coucha. The sequence goes on along the minus strand of NW_022196896.1, from coordinate 60,853,047 downwards.
TGCAAATGCCTTCAGCTCACATGAATCCTCATTTTCTTAGTTGAGTTCTTATGAAATGTACTTTTAAGTTATGTCACACTTTCAGATGCCACTATGAATGAATAAATTATATCAGTTGGAACCTCCTTTCTTCAGCCAGGTGTGTATCTTCGAGGAAGGGGATGTCTGAGATGTCTCTGCATCCTTGAGTAAGTACAGCTGCAGAGCAGGAGATTGTAGAGAAGGGAACACACACTGTTTTACCATCTTCCTTGAGGCATTAGTTCACTCATAAGAAGTAGATAGTGAGAGGCTCAAAAGAAGGGACGAACAACAATATGAACTAACCAGTACCCCCAGAGCTCCCAGGGTCTAAACCACCAACCAGAGTGCACATGGTGGGACTCATGGCTCCAGCTGCATATGTAGCAGAGGATGGCCAAGCTGGTCATCAATGGGAGGAGAGGCCCTTGGTCCTGTGAAGGCTCTATGCCCCAGTGTAGGGGAATGCCAGGGCCAGGAAGTGGGAGAGGGTGGGTTGGTGAGCAGGGGGAGGGAGGAGGGAATAGTTTTTTTTTTTTTTTTCAGAGGGGAAACCAGGAAAGGGGATAACATTTGAAATGTAAATAAAGAAAATATCTAATAAAATAAATAAATAAAGACCATGAAAAGAATGAGCAAAAACAGTTGGAAAACATGGGAAGAAGCTAAGCTGAATTTTTGTAAGCTTTGTGTTGCCTGAAGGATAGAAGCTGGAAGTTGTTATTATCCACAAAGGAGGGGGCCCACATTCTCAGTTGGAACCAGAAAAATTTATTTGTATTGAAATGCTGTAGGTAGATAAGCTCTCATAAAGATTGAAGTCCAGTTTTGAATTAACTCTGTATTTAATTTAAATCCTAGGCAAACACTAAAATAAATCCCCTCTGGAGACAAATAACAGCATCTAGAGCTCATACAAGTGTTCATACCTAGTGATTTCATTCAATAAACAACCATCAGACTTAATAACAAACAAAACTGAGAAAAAAAAGAGGATGAAGGAAAGAGATTCACAGTCATATTGATATAGACAAGGGCTACATGACACAATGTAACCATGGAAACAAAACAACATCTGGGCCCTATGATCATATATGCTCCTAAGATCTTTATGCTTGTGATTCCCTATTCATATTTTAAAAGTTAACCATCAACATGGTAGTACTAAGATATGAGGGCTTTGGAAGATAATTATGTTATAAGGGACACATCCTCCTAAGTGAGAATTAGGGCCTTCTTATGGGAAACTTGAGGCCTTCTTCCTTGTGAGGACATAAATAGAGCCCACCATTCATGAGAACGAGACCCTCACAAGACACCTGATTCTGATGCATGGTGATCTTGGAAGTCACAGTCTCTAGAGCAGATGGAAAGAAAGATCTATTGTTTACAAATTAATTACCTAAAGTGTTTCATAACAACTGAAATAAACATGTGTATACATTACTAGTAATATTAAGTAACACAAAATTAGATTGTAGGTTCAGATAAACGTAAATATACCATGAACATTAAGTTTAGATATATTTTATACCTGTGTAAAAAATATTTGTTGTGACATTTATTGTTGTGACTCGTGGTAGATTGGAATAACCTTTAGGGTATAGAGCTTTTCTAAAGGTTACAAGGTGTCTATTGCTCCATTTTATCCCAATCTCAATATTCTTTGAGGAGTATTACCTTTATTAAGAACTATTGTTCACATGCCTAGGGTACCCTACCTCTCTCTTTTTTTTTGTTATTGAGACAGAGTCTTTTTCTGTAAGGTAGGCTGGCCTAGAATTTACTATGTAGCTCAGTCTGGCTTCAAACTTGCCTTTCTCTCTCTCAGTCTCCTTAATGTTGGAAATTCCAACCCATTTTGAGGGATTGGGGTGGGGAAATTAATATCAAAGTGCTGTGACAGCTTCACAAATCTGAATGAACCAGACGGTAAGTTATTTGCAGAAAAGAATGGTAAAAAAATAATCGTATAACTCATAAGGCATATCTTATCCATGAACTGTCTATCCTACCTAGTTTCGTAAATTCTTGAGTGACATAGCCTGGATTTCCTGGTCAAACAATATTAAATAATTTCTTTTTTTATTATGCTCATTTATATATTTAATACAATGTAGCCCCAAAACACTGATAATTAAAAATAATTTTGTGATATGATAATGCAAACTTCTTTCCAGATTTTGAAGGAGGTTGACACTTTAGCCTGAAAATTTAAGGGTCTCAAAACATCTCTGGTTTCAGCTTAGGGGACATTTAAGACATATATTTCAAAGATCTCAATTCTGAAAGATCTCAGCAAGTAGTACTCATGATGCAGTTCAAAGCCATCACAGATGCATCATGGGGGAATTGTGCAGAAACTTTATGTTCAGATGTATGTTTCTTCTGGAATTCACACAGGCTTCTCATTTCAGTTATGGTAGCATTTTATAAATCCCTGCACAGCTTGGCAGTTCTTCACAATCACCTGAAACCAGAGCCTCTATCAGCCGTAAGCTATCTCTGAACTGTTGTAGGCTTCTAGGATATTTATCCAATTGCTTTCTGATTCTCATACTTTTGAAAAATAGAGCTTGTCTGATAGATTAGATTTCTCATAATTTCGGGTTTGCATTTTTATCAGTTCTTTTTCAAAACATGGTGTAGCTGTTGTGTTCTTATAAGCTCTTATGGTTCTTTATTGGGAGTGCTCAAAATTAGTGCATGCTTATTAATCAACCTGGGTAGACTGAAATGCATGGTATCCCATATTCCCTATTGCTATCCTACATACTATTACCTACTCGGTTTCTATATAGTTATATGAATACATGTATCTATATTTACATATAACATATACCTCAGTTTTATAAAAGTTTACAAATGAACACAACTTTTGAAAGTAATCCCAGAGTTATCACAACTTCAGTTTGTTTGCTTGCTTGCTTTGTAGGGACAGGGTCTTGGTATGTGGCCTACACAGGTCTCAATTTTGTGATTTTTCTGCTGCAGAATACTGAATGCTGGGAATTCAGGAAGGGACTACTATGTCTGGTAAATTCTGTTTATATGTACCCATGTTAAACTATCCCTCATCTATCAACGGCTCACAGAATACAACTTAAATAGCACTTGTTAGAGAGGTGCTTTGCCCTGACAGCTAGATCAACCTAGAGCCTTTGTGTGGCGCAAGTCTTGTGTGGCAGGTTGCTTGAGAAGTGGTGATCACCATTTGCCACACTTTGTCCCATTGCCATATAGTAATTGAATAATGGTCTCACTATTAATGTGTCTTGGAAACTTAATTTTTTCATTTCCCCAAGCAACAAATATATTTGATCTTTTGTTTAAATACAAAGTTTCTACAACTGGCATATGCCTGACCTTCACTGGATTTGAATTCTAATTGTTGGTTCTCTCTCTCTCTCTCTCTCTCTCTCTCTCTCTCTCTCTCTCTCCCTCTCTCTCTTTCTCTCTCTCTCTTCCTACCTCCCTCCCTCCATCCCTCCCTTCATTCCTCTCTCTTCCTTTCTCTCTTTCCTTCTCTCTCCCTTCCCTCCCTCCACCCCCCATGTGTGTGTGTGTGTGTATATGCAGTTCATGACTGTGAACACAGGTACCCAGATGCCATGCTGAAGTGAAGTTCTGAGAACATTCTTCATGTTAGTCTGTCCTTGGCATTCACATTGTTTGAGGCAGAACCCTTTGTTTTCTTTTTCTCACCGTGTATGCTAGCCTGGCCCACAAGCTTCCAGATGCTTGTTCTATACATCTGGCTTTCTCATGGGCTCCAGGGATTTGATCTAGTGGCCTCACACGTGTATGGCTACCACTTTCCCTAGTGATCTTTCTCTGCATCCATCTTGGCCTTTAAATACTATTTTGCTATGTCTGTGCAAATATTTCAGTCTCTGATTTTCTTGAGTCTTTTTTTTTTTTTTATGTATCTTTACCATTGTAATGAACTAAACAGTCATATAAAATGTGAAGCTACATTTCAAGGATATCATAGAGGCCTCTACCTCCTCTCTTGTCCCTTCTTTTTCTGTTTTGTTTTGATTTAAAGCAAGTTTTTATTTAGTGACACTGGCCCTAATTTTTAAAAGAAATATTTATTTATGTATTTATGCCTGTGTATGTGGGTGCCCTTGGAAAGAGGAGGCAGAGCAGGAGTTGCAGGTGGTTGTGAACCATCTGACATGGGTGCTGAGAACTGAATTGGGAGCTCAACTCTGGTCCTCTGAAAGAATAGCAAGGATTCGTATCCTCTGAGTCAGCATTTCATCCTTTAAAGTTGTAGGTATATATGTATGTATGTCTGTGTGTATATATACGTATGTATTTATGTGTTTGCTTGGTTGTTTGTGTATATCTGTATGAATGTTTTGCCTATGTGTACCACATGCATGTCTGGTGTCCACAGTGGTCAGAAAAGGTCCTGAAATCCCCTAGAAGTGGCATTATAGATGGTTATGAGCCACCATGTTGATGCTACTTATCAAACCCATGTCCTCTGCAAGAGCAAGAAATACTCTTCTGAGCTACCTTTCCATCCTCCCATTGCTCAGTTTGAGATAGTGATTATGATAAGCAGGTGATGAATTCTGGTAACTCCAAAGAGAATGAAGTGCAGGTGTGAGGAGCAGACAGGCATAATCTAAGCCTTACGGGTTACACTGCACCCTAGTGACAAAGTTGTCAGCAAACTTGCTGTTACTTTGAACAGGGTGAGAGAAATATGTAATCTAATGACATTGTGAGGTTGCCTGATCATCCTCTTAGTGTGCACTGAGTCAGTCTAGAGAAAATTGCTTAACATCAGATTCAACAGTGTTTTCATTATCTTGGGTGACTGGGGCACAGAAGCATAAAAGTATTATATTTGAGGCCAAGTTCTATATAAAAATATATCTTAATTTTATATATCTTAATTTTAGTTCTAATATATATGTGTATATAATTATTATATATGTCATCATTACATATATTGTAACTAGAGATGATCAGATGGAATCCTGGCTGTACCACTTCCTTACTGTGTTACTGAGAACAAATCCTCTCATGGTGCTCAAGTTGTGTGCAAAAATAGAGACAAACTGTCTCTCCCCAGAGAAGCTTTTCGTGGCTGGCACCAGACACAGCACGTTCCTTTCCTCGGCATAAGATTCCTGGAGCAACTCCAATCCCTTGGAGACTGTCGTTTCAATACCCTGATGGTCAAAAAGGAAGGGACCAAATGTCTCTTTAAAATACTTTTCTTCACGTTATCAAGTTAACCCTTCTTTCTGGGACACTGGGACCCCCTTTTCTTAGGAAAAGGAGAGGTATAAAAATCGTTATTAAACTCACTATTGGTATTAATGATAAGTTCTTTTCAGCTTGTGTGTGTAATTCCTTCTTCTGATACTCAGTTCCGTGTAAATAAATGTATTGAGCTCTCCCTTGCTGTTGAGATGCCTTGAAAGATAGGGCCATCTGCTACATCAGCTAGCCTGACTACCTTTATCCAGGCCGCAGCAGTCTTGAACATTCCTTAGATTCCTGGAGACTACTATGTAAAACGCTGCAGATGATTATCTGACCCCTGAATGCAGAGCCCCAGCTGGGACTGTTTGAAAGCTTTCTATAAGACCTGTTTGTAATCACCTGCCTCAGTGACCATTTCTACCTTAAACACACAGGAAGACGTGCTCTGGTGTGGGATTGCTATGATTGATGGAAAGGCTGAAACTGGACCCAAACACAGCACTAATAAGTGCGATCAGTTCGAATGAATATTTGCGACTGGCCAAACAAATGACTATGATTGTACAGACATCCTTGTTGAGATTATCCACGCACATGTTCAGGCTCACTCAGTGAGTTGCCTTGGAAACACAGTTAATCTCTTGGATGAAATATAAGGTTCAATAAAGGCCGTTTTTGAGTGGTTTTCCTTGCCTGCTTGCAGTAATGCAGGCAAGGTGGTGATACCAAAAAAAAAAGAAGTAACGGAGGAGGTTGACTAGCAGCAGAGCCAAGAGTAGCAGCAGTACCAAGGATAGCGCCAAACAAGGCTAGACTGCTGAATAGATGCCTTGCATTGGGCAGGGCCACTGACAAGTGGGCGGGATTTAGTCACGGCTCAGCCCTGTACTAATCGAAGTAGTGTGCACAGCCTTGCCCTGATTGACAGCTAGCTGAAGATCATGCAAATCCTGCACTGCCTGTGATACCACCTGGCTCTCAGAGCAAAGTGCCTGCAGTCAACTTTTCTTTTTGGTCTGAAGAAGCGGCCACCTGCAGAAACTCTGAGGCTGTGCCACAGTAGCATTGCCCACAGACCCAGACCTAAGTCCACCAGGTATTTGTGATGTGACTTACCACTGGTTGCTGGCTGGGATCCCAACCTGGTTGGGAGTGCAGGTCTGAGCCCAAGTGACTGCAGCTGTTCCACGTACCCTAGGTCCTGAATGGATCCCTAGGTGGCGCAAGTCAGTGATCACTGAAGGAACAGCTTGAACAGTTTGAGGGCATTCAGGGAGGGAAGACACCTACAGAAGATGCCCTGAGAGAGCTGGCTGTAAAGAGTCAGACAGCTTGCAAGCATTCATCCACAGAAGAGTTCCAGGGAGCTGCCGAACCTGCAAGATGAAGGATCTCACACCCCAGGTTGAGGGCTATAACCGTAGATGCTACCAAGGATCAGTGCCAACGCAGACTCTGGTACACATGGACATCTGGAGATCCCATCTCTGAGGCTGTATCCCACTGTGTCCTGCTGCTTTCTTCTGTCTGCTACCCTCAACAAACAGTAAAGGAGATGAAGGCTTCTACAAGAGGCCAGAGCTTAAACAACCTCTCCCAGATCTATGATTAATATCTAGGAAGAATGAAAGAGCATTCAACCATCTGACTTTTGATTGGCCCAACTGACAAGCACTAGTGATATCCAAAAAGTGTAAAACTGTCCAAAGCAGATTACATTTGTCTGGGAGTTTTATAGATTTGGGGAAGTAATTGTGCTTTCCTGTCAAGTTATCTTGGTGCTTTCTTAGGTTCAGCTGGACTGAGGACAGCAGGGAATGAATTTATAAAGAGACTATTTAGATAATGTTGGGTCCCAACATCCATTACTCACAGCCAGATCCAGTTCCCCTTCACCCTGGCAATCTTGTGTGCAGAATTAGCTTGAATATGCTATTTATTGCTTGAAAATAAGCGCAAACAAGTTCGGTAACAAATGTCAAAGTTGATGGGAGGATTTTAGCTGTTAATTTTTATTTATTTTTAAATATTTATTTTTTATGTGAGTGTATGTGCATGTGTGGGGTTGGATATGCATACATCAATACAGGTGCCCATGGAAGATTCCATTGAGCCAGAATTGTAGGTAGTTGTGAGTTATCTGACATGTATGCTGGGTATTGAACTTGGGTCATCTTATGTACTGAACCATTCTTTCTAACATTAGGTCTTAATATTTTAATTTAATCCCAAATAGCAGTTTAAGGTAGAATGCTCCCATTAGAATTCAGATAGTCTAATCCCAGAGTGAATTTATAATTTTTTTGATGACTGTTGTGACTGTCCCTTACTATTTCATGTTTAAGCTGAATATGTCAGGAGAGTGACATTGAGTGAGCTCACACGCTGCACACTGGTTTTAAACATTAAAACAAATCAAATGAGCTCTAGTTCAGCCCCTGATGGGTCATCTTGGAGCTTAACCTTTGCATTTTCCGTTTTATAAAATAAGGGTCATAAGAATCCAGGGTGTGAGCCTGAGAAGTAAATGACATCTTGAATAAAGTAGAGCTTAACAGACATTTTCCTCTAAGGATAAAGTTATCTTCATCTTTCTGCCCTTTTGAGGCATTCAAACCTCTGTTCCAGCCTTTTATTTTGCTGCAAATCTTCATAGTGGGCGAGGGGTGGGATGAATTTAATCTCAGTAGCAGACTGTAAGAGCCTCTATTCACCCAGCCCTTCTGTTTACTGAGACCTTTTCACTGTTATTCACTCCAAGTATCCAAGCTGAAACAGTCCTTTAATTCTTCTATTGTGACACACTCCCTGAGTCTTGCTTTCTATGGCACCTGACAGCTGCTGCTTCTGCTGGTGATCTTTGGCAGAAATACAGATGTTGAACTTCCTCTATGCACTTTAACTCTTTGTTACCCTAGCCTGTTTGACCAAGTTCAGATTTTCTTCCATTCTCCATGGCAAGAATCCCCCAGATCATAAAAAGTTCACCATTCCTCACTCTCTGGCCACTAGTGCCTACAGATTGATGTTAATAGGAGCCTTTACTTCCCATTCATGCTTTGGATCCACTAGGCCCTGACATGTTTAAAACACTGAGTAGATAGTAACTGGCCTCTCTTACTACCACCACAGTCATGGTGCTCATTATGTTTACAAATGTTATGCCACCAAAGAACTGACATCTGTAATTTCACTGATCATCAAATTCCATTTTTTTTCTTTATTTGGTTTGTTGTAACTAGTGTAGTTGATGAGGTGAGCAACTACCTCTATTGTTCAGTCTTCTCTGGAAGTGATCACTTGGCATTCTTGCAAGAACACCCTTATTTGCACAAAAGCATATTAGTGAAGACTTTCTCCTCCTGCAATTTTCAAACAAGGTTTTGTTTGTTTTAGATCTATAGTTGTAGAGTCTATAGTGGTCAAAGTTAAAACAATCTATTTGACCGTTTAGCCTAAATAGAGACACTACTCACATACAGGCTAGAAATAAGTCTGTTGGTACATTCTCTTGAGTTTTATGGCTTGACAAGAAAAAAATAATGTTATTTGTGATAGTTCTTATTGGAAATCACTCTTGAGTTCAAGAGTTCTTTTTAATGCTTTTTAATCAAATGCAATATTTGGACGACTAGGCAGTTGGTGATATATCTGTGGCCTGGTGCTAGGAAGCTTTGAGGACAAATATTCAGCTGCTTTGGATAATGTTCTTTGTTGATAGCTTTCAAGTAATTCACATTGTAATTCCTGTTCTGTGAGCTAAATAACAACACTTAAACATAAAGGACAGAAATATGAAACAGTTATTAGGAGTCAACCACCAGAATTACTAGATGCAAGAGTTTGAAGAGGAACAGGAAGGGACCAAGAGGAACTTTTTCCTGTCAATTATACTGTAGTTTTTGTGAAACAATAAGGTATTAGGAAGACCCATGTTGGATGTTAGAGTCTCTATACTCTGAAGGATACTTTCTTTCAAGTTGTTCTATCACTTAAAGTAAGTATTGCATTTATAAAGCACAGCTGTTCCTGTCTGAGTGTGTTCGCTATGGTTTGAAAAGATAATGCTTGGTAAGCATCCCTTTGAGCATGTGAAGTAAAGTTAATAAAAAGGGAGAGATTCAGTTCATCAGGCAACCAGGTGGCACAACATGTTAGTGTTTGGATCAGATGGCTATAGTCTTTAATCATCATTATGTTTCCATCAAATTGACCAAGATTTGTTAGGCAATTTACATAAGATCATCAGGAAAGAGGCTGTACCCACTTGCCCATGCCTTGTTAACTTAAGTTCAAGAAAGATGCCTTCCAGTTCAGATTTTATTTCCTCTAACAGGTCTGGCTTCTGGGAAAGGTTGTTCTTGAGACTTCTCTGGAGCAGTCACTCTGCTGTGATAATAGGGATGACGTAGACAGCACCAGATGATTGATGTAATGCAGTGCCAGTTCCATCCATCTGTGTACAGCACTTGGGTTTTTCCTGTCATTTGCCAGGAGGGGAAGCGCCTTGCAGGTCTGTCACTCTCAATTCTGTCACACTGATGTGAATCGGTTTATGGAATAGTTGAGAAAAACATAAAATCAGCTTCTGGTATTTGTGATTGTTCTGTGAGAGTGCTCTATTACTTCAGGTGTTAGGCAAACAGAATGTTTTCTTTGCTTAAATAACAGGGTACACACTCTTCTATGAAGGGGTGTTCCTTCTGTTTGACTCACACACTAATTTGTAACTAGTAAGAAAATGCAAACAAATCTGAAGATACTTCTTTAGTGTCTTGACTTCCATTTCCCAGGAAGCTAGCTCATTGGGTACAGGAAAGGATTCTTTCTTTCCTTCTTCCTCTCTTCTTTTCTCTCCTTTTCTCTTCTCTCCTCTCCTCTCCTCTCCTCTCCTCTCCTCTCCTGTCTTCTCCCTCCCTCCCGACCTCCCTTCCTTCCTCCTTCCCTTTCTTCTTCCCTCCCTTTCTTTGTTTCTTTCTTTGTTTCTTTCTTTCTTTCTTTCTTTCTTTTCTCTCTCTCTCTCTTTCTCTTTCTCTCTTTCTCCCTTTCTTTCTGTCTTTGTTGTATTATTGTTGAAAATATAGTGGCCAAACTGCACCTGAGTTATTTTCTATCTCGTAGGAAATGGCAATACATTGTAATATGTTATGGTGGCTCCTTGGGGCTGCCATAATAAATGATCACACATCATGATAAATTACCACAAACCTGTAGCTTTTTCCCTCATAGCTCTAGCAGCCAGAAGTCTGAAATCAGTTCTGCCTTCAATTATTCACCCCTTTCTCTTTTGTGTAATAAAATCCTTCTTTGTGTTGACCTTATAAAAGCATAGGTGATTATATTTAGGGCCCATCTAGATATTCCAGAATAACTGCCCTATCTCAGAATCTTTAATTATTGTTTTAAAGTTGTTTTGCTTTGTTTTTGCTATATAGGGTAATGGCACCATGCTCTAGGGCTTGTAGTTTACTGTCTATTGTGAGCCTGCATACAAACATTACCAGGATGTTTATCACCTCACTAGTAACAGTGCTTTATAAGAATCAGCAGCATTCTTCATTAGGAACATAGAGCCTCTAAATATCAGGTTTAGGAACATCACAAAACAATACAGAGAGGAAACACCCAGAGTTTCTGTAGACTTACATTTATGTGGAGTTTTGCATTTAAAATTGTGTGAAGGTTTGATTGCATGTTTGTCGGCCTTGCCTGCCTCTATCTTTGAATATTTTCTCAAAAGCAGATAAACTCATAGACAGTTTAAGCTTAGCCCAATCAGTCTACAGTCTAGCAGCCTTAAGCAAACACCACACACACACACACACACACACACACACACACACACA
>NW_022196896.1:60834173-60841823 GCF_008632895.1 Mastomys coucha | reverse complement strand
CACACACACACACACACACACACACTCACACACACACACATGGTTAGGGTATGAGAATGAAGGTACACCTGGAGGCCAAAGGCTGCAGATCCTTCCCCCAGGAACGAAGTAGTAATGGGAACCAAACTTAGGTCTTCTGGAAAAGCAGAAAGGTCTTACCTGATGAGTCATCTCTCTAACCCCTATAATGGCTTTTTTTTTGTCCATAAAGAAAAATAAGTTATGCCATTTTATTTGTAGAAAAATGGACACAACTGGAAATAGTCATGTTAACTGAATTCAGCCAGGTTTAGAAAGAGAATATCATTTTTTCTCTTATTTGTGTCTCCCAGAATATATAGATATATAAAGTGGAAGCAACTGTCTAATGTAGTTAAGGGGCTAATAGGAGGAGGAGGGGAAAGAGAAGGGTGAAAAGATAGGGACTATGTTCACTGTATATGTATAGGAGGGGAGAGGAAGTCTCTCTATAATGCCATGGTTTTTGTTTCAGTTTTTTTTTTTTTTTTTTTGCCCTGCAGATATTGATGGAATACTGAGTTTAAAACTCATTTTCTTTCCTACCAATACAGTGATTAGATATACATTTGGATGTTCCTGCAGCTATGAAAAACACTACACAAGAATCACTGCTTTTCTTCCAGAGTGAGTGTCTTTTTATTAGGGAATTCAAAGGTCCAACATACAGTGAAGATCCCTTGGTTTTCATGGGAATCGTGACTTCCTCCTTGGTCTTAAGCTGTTCTTTATTCCACCATTTTTCCATCATGGTCTCTGACTGTGTTGCCCGGGTTGTGCTTTGCTCTTGTAGTTCTGGGTTGTTCTCATCGTTGTTAGAAAGCCTCAGGCCCGAGGCTGGCTTTGTGCTCCATGATATCTCCCTGCAGGGGATTCTGGGTAGTGCCTGCTTCGGAGTTGGAGTTTCCAGCTTCTCTGTTCTGTGATAGGATTATGCTTCCTTTTCTAATTTATACCTTAACTAAGACACTGGTTTAGCAATGACAATGTGGAAACCCCCAACACGGCAGATAATAGGTTGTTAAGTTCTGAATGAACTGCAGTAAGACAGAAATGAATCTATAAAAGTACCACTGAGCACAGAAAAATGGCAAGGGATAGGCAGAAACAAGAGGATGCCAGAATCTACAGGCCTTCTAAGGATTTGCTCTTGCCAAGGGTGCCAAGAGCAAACTGTTGAAAACTGGGATCAGACTTGGGTCTTATTTTAATTTTAATCACTTAATTTGCATGTTATTTTGCTTATAGGACACCTTGGTTTTGATGGAGGATTCTAATAGGTGGGTAGACCAGTTACCTTTGCCTCTCGTTCTGATGCATAAAATGTCTCTCTGCTTGTTCTTGCCACTGCCAGGGTTTCACATGGCTCAGGATTTTATTGATCGACCAATTTATGTAGTTTGAAATGCTCATTTTATTACGGTGGATCTCCGAACATGAGTTCTGTCATCTTAAGACCTTTTTGAGTATGTAATGCATTATTGTCTATAATAGCTGTGGTGCTACATACCTCTGTAGAGAGCCTATACATCTCACTTAGCTGTTGATTACCTATTGATACTCCCATTTACCTGTTGAGTAACTCTCTATTTACTTGGGAGAGGAAAAAGAATGGTTGGATTAATCTTTAGCAGATTAATCTCCATCAAAGGCACGGTTTGGTAAAGGGGAGACAGAGTGCATATAGGAAATCTAGATTGGAGAGTATCGTAAAACTGAAAGTAAAAAATGACTTACTCTGCTCTTTTATAATCTTTGGCAAACTCTCCTAGACTTCAGCATTTTATGGTTAAGGGATGATAAGAGATTTGTGGATAGTTGAATACAACTGTGGCTTGCTAACAGAAAGCCACTGTGAGAAGAGGTTTTTTGAGGCTTCAGTGTCTGGCTTGTCATTTACACCCATATTCAATTAAACACTCAAAAGTTCTGCTGTATCATTAAAAAATAGAGAGTGAAATGTAAAAATATAAGAAGTTACAGAATTTGTATGGATATAGGGCAAACTTTCCACATCTTAATCCTGTGGGCCATCAAGTGATTAAACAAAATTCAAGGCCTGATTAAGACTGTAGAATACAGAGATTCCTGGGCTCTTGGTAATTATGTGATAGTAATTTAATCCAAATTGGCAGCAAATTAGTCTTTCAAGGATAAGAAAATGTTAACCAGGTCAGTGACAGTACAGTCTGACTACGTCATCTAAGCCTAAGAACAGGTTATCCTAACTGCTTCGTTAAGACTCCAAACATTCGAGTGCAACAAAAATATTCTAAGTATACCAGGTGTTAGAAAAAATACCCCAAAACTACAAAGTCAGTTTGAAATGCAAGTATTTTGTGCCTACCTAAGAATTAATTTGATGGCTACAAAATACAAAATGGCTTTTTCTCTTGGAAAATTTATTATTTACCATTAACATGAACAATATTCCAAATTAAAATAAGCCTGCAGTTAGAAGGCCTTGGATGTCCTTGCTGCTCTTGTGAGCTGGCATCACAGGTATCAGTGCACCTCCTGGCTTCTCCCAAGCTAATATTTTCCCACTTGTTTTTAGAGATCAAATTTGGAGCCTCATGACTTTATTTACTTGCAAAGTAGAGTGAAGGTTCTAGAAAAAAAGGTTGAAAGCACAGTCTAAAGGGAAAGGAAGATATGATGACATTTAGAGTTTTATTTATAAAAATTATCTGCTTTACTTCATACTCATAAGCAGGAAGAACAGTGAGAGGGAGTAAATGGTAGGTCTCGTAGCAAAATCCTAACCTATTGAGAAATAAGACAGCCTGGGAAAGTCTTCTGAGGGTGTATCTCTAGGGTCCAGGTAACCCAACGTTGTCATCTTACTGAATAAAATGTAATTCTAGGATCTATTAAATTCAAGTATGAAAAATAAGCATCGAGCCCTCAGTCCTTTATTCTTTAGAGCATTTTATACTTTATAGCATTTACTTCTATTTATTCAGTGTGTGTGTGTGTGTGTGTTCATGAATATGTGTGCATGCATACATGTCAAGGTCAGAGGACAGCTTGCAGGAGTTGGTTCTCTCTTCTCTCCCTCTACTGTGTAGGTCTCAAAGATGAAACTCACAAAATCAAGCTTGGCAGCATGTTCCCTTACCCACCAAACAATCTCTCTGTCCTCCCCCACCCCTAGTCCTACTTGGTGTTACCAGTTTTTAGCCACAAAATCTTGATTAGGATCTTTATTTTTATAATCTTCTCACCTTTAAAGGGAGTAATATTGCAACTTATATAATCAATGGGAGAAATGAATGACTGGATAAAAATGAAGACTGTAGCATTGCATACAACACAGGGTAAGCCCCAACTGTTGCTGAATCTACTCTTAGGGGACCCAAGGAATCTTAAAGTATGAACACAGTAAAGTGAAAAATTGCCATAGATTATGGTGATTATATAAGCATAATGAGTAGACTATGAAACACAAATTCTCAGAAATAGTTATACAATCTTAGGAGAAAACACTACTTTGAAATTCACCATTAAGGTGAGATTACAAGGTGCAATTCTAAACAATTGTTTGATTTGGTTAAACATTTTCAGCAGTCTCCTACTTTACACAGGCGTGGATAGAGAAGGGTTAATGGCAAGCTGCAGGCACTTTCCTTATATTCAGAAGTAGTTTATCTCTGGGACAATATTAACTGTTTAAGCAAATTCTGAAAAGCTAGTGATGGGAGGGAATAAACCCAATGCATGCATTGAGTATCATAGTGTTTTCTTGATTTATTTAAATGGGATAAATCAAGTGATTTTTTTTGAAAAAGTGCAATTTATATGAAAATGTAATTTCTAGGCATTCAGCAGCTCATTCACACGGTTAAAAAACTGTTCCCATAATTCCAAACAAATGCAATCTTATATTCTTGTGACTACCAAAAATGAAATATTTTTCTGCAGGCACATTAGACAACTTATTATAATACACTTGTGGTGTTATAATAAGATTTATATTTTGTTTCAGAAACAAGGTATTATTTCTGATGTCTGCTTTGGATTTTACAACCAATACTATCATTAGGAACAAAAGTATATGAGCAAAAACAAAAGCAGGCTACATCTGAGGAGAACCTCATCAGAAGGTTCTCAAGAACTCGTACAGATAATTTAAAATTACTTTTGTTCCTGATATTCTGAGATGGTTCATAATGATCCAAGAGTTTTGTTGCTGTTGTCCCTGGATCTGTTCAGGCTACTGCCATAGTATCTTAAGTAGGATGAGTTATAAACACCAGAAAGGCATTTGTCACAATTCTGGAGGATGAGAAATTCAAGAAGAAGGCTTAGAGTCCATCTGGCAAAGGCTCACTCTTCTAGTGTTATAGGCACGGATCTGAGTCCCAGGGCACCTGCTTAGGCTTCCAAATTTCAGGGAAATGAGTTGAAACAGGAATATTTTTTCAGAGATAGAAGAGGCAGTTTATTAAGAAGGGAAATAGTCTTTCCACAAGAATTTGAGTGGACTAGTGAGCAGGGCTCAGAGACTTATGGCCAACCACTTGTTGGCTATTTGTACAACACCTCAATCCCCCACATTTGTATATCCTGGGTTTTTCTTGAACATGCTTTGTTGGTTGTATATACCCTGGATTGTATTTGTGTCCAGTCTTTCTTTGGCAATCAGCTTTTTTTTGCACATTAATTTTCATGTTCCTCTGTCTATTGCTTGCTCTAGTGCCATAATTATCCCCCAACATATTTTGGAGGCACAAAGGGAAGATGACAAGTCAACTTCTAAAACTGTTCTTATGATGACAGGGGCATAGGCTCTGCTCTTGAGGAACTTCATAAGTTTTCCCTCCTGTATCAATTGGTTGGAAAGCAAAGGAGAGTTTGGATTTTTTTTTTTTTTTTTTTTTTTTTTGTAGTAGGAGGTGACTTGAATCTCTATCACACAGGGTTTAGTTTGAAATTGCTGTGTGTCCTAGAGATGCAACTTATATGAATGAAGAAAGTGTATTGTTTCTTTGCTCCTTTAGGCATTCTTCCTCTATCTATCTCTGCCCTTTCCCAGGCTAGGGCTCACTAGAGAGTAAACGCTTGATATGACTGTTATGCTGTGTGTGTGTGTGTGTGTGTGTGTGTGTGTGTGTGTGTGTGTGTGTGTAGTACCAGATCCCCTGGAGTAAGAGTTGCAAGGAGTAAGGTACAAGGCATTTCCATGTTATCTGGCTTGGATACTGGAAAACAAACTTGGGTCTTCTGCAAGTATAGAATGTACTGTTACCTACTTTCTAGCCCCTGGCATTGGTCTTTTTATGTACAGTATAAGTCTGTGAGTGAAAGAATGCCACTGCCAGGCTTCATGACTTAAAATTAGGCTCCAAAGACCCAATACTTTATATGACTTTAAATAAAGCTGATTTTATCAGGAAATTCCACTATGTATGCCCTTTAAGGTATATTTAGGCAGCTCTCTGTAGTTGGCAGTGACAAATGAGCATAGCTTAGGGTTATTTTCATATTTATTGATCCATGCTAAAAAGACCAATATAGTTCTTATTGCAATATGTTATGGGTCTAAAAAACAATGACAAAATTTATGATGAGTCAGTTACTTGAACTACAGTAAAAATACAATAGAGGTTTTTTTTTATGAATGCAAAGAATAAATACGATAGCTACTATAATTACTAAAAGCACATGCAATAGCAGTACTACTTTATTTTCAGTTAGAGAAACCCAGTACTATACCACCTGGAGTAATTCTTCTGGCTCCAGGGCTTTGTTTAGATTCGGAGACTGTAAGTAAGTTGCAGAAGCTATTGCTTCCATGGAGGCAGGGATAAAGAAGGCCATTAGGAATAATTGATGGATAAGGGATGAGAGGGATCAAAAGAGATGGACTGGGGAAGAATTTAATGAGTCTGTGGCTTTACATCTGTCATGGTTTTTGTGCTACATTAAAGTTTCATTATTTTCACATTTTCTGTTTTCATATTTTCCCATCCCCTTCTTTCTGCTAAATTTACCAAGTAATACAATGTGGATAATGGAGAGCTATTTCTGCAAATGTCATTGAGTTTGTTACTATAAATGAATAAAGTGCGTCAGTGAAGCATCCCCTCCAAAGTGCGTTCTCCATTAGCAGGAAAGTATTGTATACAAAACTTGATTTTTATAAAGTTACATTTAAAAAATAGGCCAGGGTATAAAAACACAAAAATGTAAACTTAAATATATTTGCCCTTTTGTTCAATTTCATTTGGTCAAATGATTGTACCCCTTGGCTTTACCAACTGCATTTTCTTATGAAATTTGGAATTTACTGAGGAATGCCTGTCTCAGCTCCTTGAACTTTCACTTGCCAGAGAATACATTTTCATTGTGTGTTGTGTTAATTTTTAGCAATGTCTTAAACATATTTTATGTCTGAATACTTAAGGGCACTTACTGGAATGATTTCCTTCACTTACATTTGTATAACCACTATTCTGGAGTGAACATTTATTCAAAATAAGGAAGAATACTGATTCTATTTGATTCCCATGACTGGGTCATCATGTAACTTACAATAACTTGTATTTTGTGGGACTTAATTGTGACAAGAGGAAGTAACTATCTCCCCTGGGCTCATTTTTTCTCATGCTGTATGGCGTGTCACAATTCAACTAAAGTTGTATTTTGTCTGACAAAATACAACATCTACCAATCTCTACATAGCTGATGGATCACAAATGTCAGGAAAATAAATAGCAGGAAGGTCATTGTGGGTGCAGAGAAGGGCAAGACTATGAAGTGTTTGAGGCTGGAGGCTGGAGGTTGGAGGAGAGGCCAGGCCTCTCCCTGTTTCCACACACAGACTAGGGACCTATAGGAGGGGTATAAAGGAAAAGAGAGAGGGTGGCTATCTTCCTGCTCTCAGGAACTCATATCCAGTCTACCCACTGAGACCCAACCCACATTCCAGGCAGATTTCTATAAAGTATTGTATCCATAGATTACTGGGTAATTGTTCCTTTGCTCCTGGAACAATTGTACCCACACTTCCGGGGCTGTGGGTACACAGGTGAAGAGGTTCTAATCCCTCCAGCATCATAGCTGACCAGCTGATGGACCCCTGAGTTACCAGAAGCCAAATGAATACCTCTGTGTTTAGTGGGGTTGTAAGACCAAGTCCTGGATGAACATTGACCCCTTCATAGTCCTAGGATGAAAACCATCCTCACCTACCTGTGGTTGCTGGCAATACAATTCCATATCTATAAAAGGTTAGGGCATGGTAGGAAGCCAAGGATCATTATGGGAAAACTGGTAGAATCTGAGGTCTGAACGGTTCTTGTTGGTCTGAATTGTCATTATTTGAAAAAGGATAGAACCTGGGTTTTAATGGTCCAGACTCAGGCAACAAATTTACTATCCAAACAAAACTCAAAACAACCTGTTTATAGGGTCATCTTGTCTATTGTCCTAATAGGACCATCTTGACACTCCCAAGATAAAAACCCCTTAACGTGGTAAGCATAAGTCCTAAACCTCTGATTTTCCTAGGATCTCCAGCAGAATCCTGGAGGATAAAACTCAAGGAGACTTTGTGTACTCCAATCTTCTGAGCTAATATCCACTTATCAGAGAATGCA
Organism: Mastomys coucha; assembly: GCF_008632895.1. NCBI lineage: Eukaryota > Metazoa > Chordata > Mammalia > Rodentia > Muridae > Mastomys > Mastomys coucha. The sequence continues at coordinate 60,834,201 of NW_022196896.1, read as the reverse complement.
TACCATGTGTGTTCTTTTGTGATTGGGT
>NW_022196896.1:60828035-60833729 GCF_008632895.1 Mastomys coucha | reverse complement strand
CTGACTAATACAGAAGTAGAGGCTCACAGCCATCCTTTGGACTGAGTACAGGGTCCCCAATGAAAGAGGTAGAGAAAGGACCCAAGGAGCTTAAATACTTGCAGCCCCTTAGAACGAACAACAATATGAACTAACTAGTACCCTCAGAGCTCCCAGGGACTAAACCACCAACCAAAGAGTACACATGGTGAGACTAATGGCTCCAGCAGCATATGTATAGCAGAGGATGGCCTAGTCCATCATCTATGGGAGGAGAGGCCCTTGGCTCTATGAAGGTTCTATGCCCCAGTGTAGGGGAATGCCAGGGCCAATAAGCAGGAGAGAGTGGGGTGGTGAGCAGGGGAAGGGGGAAGGGAACAGGGATTTGTTTTTGTTCTTGTTTTTTTATTTTATTTTAATTTTTTCATTTTGTTTGGAGGGGAACCTGGGAAAGGAGATATTGTATGACATGTAAATAAAGAAAACATCTAAGAAAAAAAAAAGTCAAGGAGACAGTAGAAGCCAGCCTCTTGGTTTTCGGGATGCTAAGAGAAATGTATCAGTTTCTTAACTATTCTCAATCACACATACCTCAATCAGGTAAAGACTTCTGGCTATGCCTGGCCACCACACTTCCATATTATGTTGGTGTGGTAGCTACTCAAACAGTAAAATGCACTTTCAGTCCTGATAATTGTAAATGAGACCAACCTAAGGCCACCCTGAGGGATCTCAAAGGAAAAGGTGCCTGCTTAAAGTCACCAAGATACCTTAACCCCCCTAACCGCCCTCAGTTTCCCCTATGCAGATTCCTGTAGCCACACACAGCAGGTTAACTCCAGGAATGGTGATTGAATGTTACTAGAAATAAGAGACTATCTAGCTTGCTTACAGTAACAGCTTAAGCAAGAGGGCATCTTCTAAATTGTTTACACTGGTGAAGAGACCTCTCCTTTCCATCATCACATAAGGTGTTCACATAAAAAGGAAATAGGCAGGGCCCACTTAAATCTAGATTCTTGGCTTCCTTGTTTCTGGTGAGCCTTCCCCATTCTCATCTCTCTGTTGGTGGTGGTAGGTATTTGTGGGTTCCCCTTCAGTTAGAACTTCGGCCCTAGTTATGTGCAATAAAAAAATCAAGGAACTCAGTGCTTAAGTTGAAATAGACCTGGACTATCTGGAAAATCCTACTTCCCACCTGGAAGACCTGTTAGACTCCGTACGTACGGTTGTTCTTCAGAACTGAAGAGGACTGGATATCCTATTTATGAGACAAGCAGGTCTCTTCTTACTCACCATTCTTGATAACTGAAGTGTGCCCACCAGGATGTGTCTTGTATTTTTGTTTTTTGTCTTTGATTTTGCATAAAAGAATATTAATGAGCTTGGTCTGAAATCTAGCCTCTTACTGCTCATGGTGTAATGGTTTTAGTTAAATTGCTTCTTTTCTTTTCTTGAACTTCTATTTTCTCTCAAATCAAAGAACATATCTTTGCTTAGGTTTGTGAACACTAATGTATGAAAAGTATTTGTAAATGGCAGGGAGGCCCCCAAATTTAAGATATTAGACTTATTATAAAATGTGAAGACTCTTACTGTGGTGGAGTAAATGAGAGGACTTGTAATGAAGATGTCATGCTAGCAGAGACCTTGCCAGAATATCTTACCCAGGACGCCTTTGAAAACTGGATTCCAGCTGGACGCCGATCCTTGATTGACAGTATCATGCTTAAAGCACTACATAACCCCGCTTCAGTGCTTCACCCTGCCTGTTCATTGTTAATTCAACCAAGCAGAGTGTCAGCGCTTATTAGACCGGACCCTGGACAAACCTGGAATGGTGAAATCTTGAAACGAATTTAAAATTTGCAAGAGGTGATTTAAAACACGTAGGCTTGGAGGTTTGCATAACTTTCCTTTCCATGGAATATCATGTAAAGCAGGCGTCTCTCCCAAAGAGGAAAAAGCCAAAAGAAATACCATGCCTTGCTAATGCTGATGGGCGTGCGGGTCTTTCAGTGCCACTGAAGCATTTAGAATTTTATTCCCATGAGGCCCGCAGTCTTCATTGAGCTGGAACAAGTGGGAAAGGATTTCAGAGATAACAATGTTATATCCAGAATGCTAGAGCCAGTCTCCTGTGCATAGCACCCTTTACATTCCTCACCTTTACAACAGAGAAAGGAGAGAGACCCCTCCTACACAGTTAATCTAATTGAATGGCACAACTCCCATTTTGAAAAGCTATTGACAGCTTCCTGTTTCCTTGATTTATTTAACCAGTAGGGTTTCTTGACAAAGAGGGATCACACTTTCAAAGATGGATGTAATAGAACAAGAATAAGAAGAGAGATTATTCCAATTCCTTGCTGTGACACTCAGTTACAAGATTTCAGCCTTGTCTGGAAGAAACCTGGCTTGTTCACCTGCCTGGTGATTATGGACCATAGTCACCATGTTGGTATTAAATTGCCCTGTTTTAAATTTTCATGAACACAACCTTCTTAAGTCATTACAGACAGGTTTTCCCACCTTTCTTAATGCAGAGCACAGTCCATTTTAAAGATTCTACACCCAAGAAAATTTACTTCTGTCCTTTTTTAATAAGCAGAAGATATTGGACAACTGCAGCTAGAGAGAGAAATGCCACATCAATCAAAATGTATAAGAAATGTTCTTTGGAACATTAATTAGTATCTGACATAGGAGTTAAGCTCCAATTTGCACAAGTTCTGTGATGACATTTAAATATTATTTTGAAAATGTAACATATATTTGAAAATATTAGGTTGTGGTTTACTAGGTAAAAATTATAATGAACATATTTCTGCTCTCTGAATAATGTTAAAATATAATTTTAATCCCACATATATACATACATATATGTATACATGTGACTATATATGTGTGTGCATATGAAACTGTTTATACAATTTTTGCTAAAGTTAATTATAAATCATCTTTATGCATTAATTGCATTTAGTTTAGTTTCTTGTTTTTTTTTAAATAGGCCAGACATGTAATAATTCTTTTCAATGTTTCCAATCTTCAAAATGGTTAAATTTTCTTATAACAATTTTTGCCTACTCTGTTTATTAACAACTTCCAGAAGCAGAATGGACTGGACAAAGAGGCATTCATTAATAGACAAGTTATGGGGATTAGAAAAGTCTGTCTGAGCACAAAGCGTGGATGGCATTTAGTACCCAAGTCTGCTCTCAGACAAAATTAGCAAGGGCTGAAGTGAAGTTAAAGCCTGCTGGTAGCAAAATTGGAAATTGGTTTCCTGGGGCTTTCTGTAAACTCTTCATTACTTTACTCAATCATGGTTCATTAGCAAGTTAACAGACAGAGGACCAGTGCACACTGGGATGCTTGTGGAGTTAAGCCTTCCGTCTCCTTGAGCATCACTTAAAAACTTGAATGTCACAGCAGATTAGACAGCGCACCAGACGGCATTCTCGTCCAGTGGTGCACACGGTCAGCAGCGGATCATATCCACTTAACCTCTAAACATTGTCAGGTATTTCTGCTTTGTCATGGGGTGCATTTCATAGAGCAACAAAAGCTTTAATTCAAAGTGACTCTGATGGAACAAATAAAATATCTTGAAAGGCATCTGAGAAACAACGTGGAGAATCTCAGTTAAGAGATTCAACTAAAGTACATTTAATGGGTCCCATTAACTCGGATCTAATTCACTGGAGGAGAAAAAAAAATCCATAGGGACATTAGAGCATTTAAATGTGTTTCTGAAAATGGCTGGACAAACTGTGGCCTTGTTGCATGAAATAGTTTCATTCGGCTTGAGCAAATGGCTTTGACTCTCAACCTAAAGCAATTCATGTTATGCAGTACATAGTTCGGGGAAGTATGCTTATTACCTCATACTAAGTGAAAGCCGTAACAAGAAAATGTGTGAGACTCAGGAAGGTGCACTGGGGCTTCTGGTAAATTTCTACTTGGATTTAATAAGTATTTTTATTACTCAGAGTATATGTTATTAAATATTAATTTAGACTCCTCATTACTCAGATCTTACATGTTTTCTATTTGGAGACTGTTTCCTATGGAGGAAATACAGCTGGTTGAATATAAGGAGAACTGGGTGTGATAGAAGGAGAGAAAAGACACCTAAAGATGATTGCACATGGCTTTTAAATGTTTGCTGTTAATCTTCAGCAGTAAGCATTGAAGCAAACATGCTGTTTTACTTAGCATTCATTTTAATAGGAGGGAAAGCATCGCAATGACTTATCTTGTCTCTCCTTTGACGCAAAAGGCTTTGCTTTTGCTTTCCACTTTATTTTCAGTTGTGTTTTTTAATGTGTTTGATAATTTGCTGTCAGTCTTCTCCATATCACTGTCTTATTTGCTTTCATGTAAATTAGAGAATTTTATAGAATGGCCTCCACACTGCCCGCTAAGGACACAGCCTATTAGTATTGCTTGATGCATGAGAATGCATCCATTAGAGAGGTGTACACTTAAAAATTTTAACCCCCTACGGACACTTTATTTAATAGCAAGTAGTTAAGCTGTTAGTATATGTTCATTTACACTCAGGCTACAGAGTTTTATTGCTATGGAGTCTTTGTTGACATAAATAAAGAGCTGTAGTTAGTCCCTTTGCAAATTGCTCTATGTAAGAATATCCCTGCTGTGCAGTAAAATTACACCTTCCTTTGACTGATTCTAGATTTAAATTACAGAGACCAGAAGTAGCTCAGAAGGAGTCCAAATCAGGAAGGCTAGCAGGAGTCTGAAGTGGTCTGTGGGCTAGCTTGGACTATGAGGCTTCTCCTAGTTTATGTCTAGAAAGATTCATGGTTTTCTTCTGTACTGGGTGCAGATTAATCTTAATGCCAAGCAATTGTTGAGACCAGGACCAGGTAGATGTTTGAACTGGCCCAGAGGCTTGTATCACGGATGTGTCTGATTTTTTTTGGTTAGGCTCTGACTCTAAGAAGTCCTACATCCTGTGCCGCCTTTCTGTTCTGCCCCCTTTTCACTTACTGGTCTCAGTTGTTCTAATATCATCTCCCATGCCTTTCTCCAATGATGTAACTCAGTAGCATTACAGTTTGATTTTTATTGTTTTGTTTGTTCGAGATAGGCTCTCACAGATCCCAGGCAAGACACAAATTTACTTTGTTGACGAGGGTGACTGTGAACTCCTGACTGCCCTGCCTCCCAAGTGCCAGGATTACAAGCTTGCTCCACCACACCCTGCCTGGATAGGCTGTGCTCAGGGATCAAACTCATGGCTCCCTGGATGCTAAGCAAGCACCCCACCAATGAGCTATATTACCAGCCCTAGCTAGCATTATGAGTTGAAAATACTCTCTAATAGTAAAACACTACCATAAAGCCCTACTTGCATAAATCAGGTTGCTGTCTTTTACATTCAGTACTACTGTTTTAGAATATAAATTCTTAAGAAGCAAGGATATGGAAGCTTTGATTAACTTTTGTAAAAATGCCTTGAGTTTACACACACAGCAAGCACATAGAAAGAGCCTGTAGGAAGCAAAGGTTGGTACTGGAAAGTCCAGGCCAACCCTTCCACTGCGGGCTGTTTGTTTAAGTCGTTGAAGGTTGGTTAGTTTGAAGAGAGTCAGGATGGCACATAACCATTGTGTAAGCATGTCCTGATTCACCTTTGAACTTGTTGAGCCAGTCGACCACCTGGGGGATCACTAGGCCTTTTTTTTT
>NW_022196896.1:60795607-60828005 GCF_008632895.1 Mastomys coucha | reverse complement strand
TTTTTTTTTTTTTTTTTTGCAGTCTGTTGGCAAGCACTTTAATGTTATATATTTGATAACTCAATCTATGGGAAATCTCTGCCACATTGACCTAAAAGTCAAACCATCTGTTGCATCTTAGTTCTTTTCTGTTTGAAAAAGAGTAGACAAAATTTTTATTTACATGTATCTTGAAAATGATTTTTTATTAGATATTTTCTTTATTTACATTTCAAATGTTATCCCTTTTCCTGGTTTTCCCTCTGAAAACCCCCTATCTCATTCCCCCTCCCCCCAGCTCACCAACCCACCCACTCCTGCTTCCCTGTCCTGGCATTCCCCTACACTGGGGCATAAAACCTTCACAGGACCAAAGGCCTCTCCTCCCATTGATATCCAAGAAGGCCATCTTCTGCTACATATGTGTCTGGAGCCATGGGCCCCTCCATATATACTCTTTGGTTGGTGGTTTAGTCCCTTTGAGCACTGGGGGGCCTGGTTAGCTGATATTGCTGATTCTCCTATGAGGCTGCAAATCCTTTCAGCTCCTTTGGTCCTTTTTCTAGCTTCTCCATTGGGGACCCTGTGCTCAATCCAATAGCTGGCTATGAGCATCTGCTTCTTTATTTGACAGGCTCTGTCAGAGCCTCTCAGGAGACAAATAAATCAGGCTCCTGTCATCAAGCACTTCTTGGCATCCACAGTATTGTATGGGTTTGGTAACTGTATATGGGATGGATCCGTAGGTGGAGCAGTCTCTAGATGGCCTTTCCTTCAGTCTCTGCTCCACACTTTGTCTCTGTATCTCCTCCTTCTAAGAAGGACCAAAGTATCCACACTTTGTTCTTTCTTCTTGAGTTTCTTGTGGTCTGTGAATTGTATTTTGGGTATTCTGAGCTTCTGGGCTAATATCCATTTACCAGTGAGTGTATTCCATGTGTGTTATTTTGTGACTGGATTACCTCACTCAAGATGATATAAAGCAGTCTGCCTTGCCTCAAGTTGGGAAGGTGAGGAAGCAGCCATCTTGGATGTTCACCATCTTTATTGTCTAGCCATGGCTCCCCTCGTTTTCTGCCTGCCTATCAGGCTATCAGATAAAGCCTTCTTTGTTTGTTATCTTCATCATGATCTGCCTTCAAGATGCTTTTATTACTAGCTGCTGTTTCCAAACATCTCAAAAATATTACTCTTCTCTTTTGCAGAGTGCAGAGATCATATTCGACAATGAAATGCCCAAGGGAAGTAACAGCATGGCTGCCATAGCTCTTTAGCCTCCTGACATAATACATTTATTAGTGCTACATCTCTTGCTTGTGTGGCTGTACCACAGTTTGATGAATTCTGACCTAATTTATTTAGTGACACCTAACTTGCAGAGAAATATTTTTGTCTTATTCCCCGAGAACAGCTACCTAATGAAACAATTAATCACCTTCTAAATCAAACCAAATTAATAAGACTGAAGAAATGGAAAGTACAGGTGCTACATCTTAAATGTGGAAATGCATGAGACAAAGAGCTAGTCCAACCCAGTGAACGGGTATTGGATAATAATACTGATAACTGTCTGTTTCAACAAGAGTTGATATTGCCATTCATATTAAAGATTAGATGGGAATCATTAGCATAGAATGCAGATTATGTTGAAAAATTCTTCATAGGCAGTTTGTCTATATTTATAAAAGGAAAACATAGTAGAGAATTATATATATTATATTATATATAATATTACACATACTAAATTATATAGCAACATAATGACTTATTATATATTAATGCAATATATAATATAGTATATTTGACATGAATAATATATGCAATTATTATATATCAATATAATTTATATGTTATTATATATATTATGTATATACTAGAGTAGGAAGCATAACAAATAGCATGAGAAATTACAGATAGTACTGACCACTCTCTTTTTTAAGAAAGTATAATTGAAATGGGGAGAGGGTGTAAGGCAAGCAATGTAAGCTTATCCCTGACTAGCTTACAAACAAATGAGACTCAGACTATGGTTACTTTATTTGGCTTTGACAATTACTGGTGGGTAATCCCTAGTCTACTCTTCTAAATGCTGGTCTGGTTACCTCTCAATAGACATGCCCCAGATACTTGCTGGTTCTCCTGGTCGTGTGTTCATCATCCTTCACCCTTCATGGTGGCCTCCTCTTCCTTCCTCCCTTCTTCTTCCTTCTCCATCTATGTCACTCCAAACCCACCTACCTCTGTTTCCTCCAGTAATTGGCTATGCCCAATTTTATTTAGCCAATGGTTTTAAATCAAGGAGCAAGGCTTGCACAAAAAAGCTTGTAAACACAAGAAGTCATTTGCAGGTATAGACCATTGGGTATAGAGTTTAGTATTATAATACATAACAACAGACCAAATCTCAATAAGAGGGAGAGATGAATTAACCAAAGCTAGGGATTTATGAAAAATGAAAGTCTTAGAAAAACCTATCATCTTTTAAGCTAATAACAAAATCAAACATTAAAAGGGTAGTGGTGATGGCTTAGTGGAAAAAGCTACCTGGTTCCAAGCCTTACAACTTGACCAACCAGTAGATAGGTAGGAGAGTGGGGTTTGGTATAAGGTTGGTTTCCAAGGAAAATTGAGCACCCACCCCTGATTATGGGCTTGAACTATGGGATAAAGTGAATTTGTCTGGTGCTTACAAGGCTTGACTTCTGAGCTGGTTCTCCTAATAATCTGTGCCACTTCCAACTTATTAGCTTTGAGTTTCATTTTTTTTTATGAAATAAGTGGAAATACAAAAAATTCTAAGTAGTAATAACATCTTAAAAACAAATTCTATGATCATAAAATCTGAATCTTATCCAAAGTTACCATATAGTTGAAAGAAAAAAACTTGTTTCAAGAACTTTAGAGTTAAGTTGCAGAAAACACTAATGGCTAGTTGGTAACTTAGCATCTGTAGCTACCAAATAAATTTTGGAAAAAGATGAAAATACACTCTATTAAAAATGATTTCTTGCCAGGCTAGCAGTGCACACCCTTAATCCCAGCACTTGGAAGGCAGAAACAGAGATAGGTAGATCTCTGTGAGCTCAAGGCTAACTTAGTCTAGATAATGGTTTCCAAACCAGCTTGCATACATAGTGAGAACTCCTGTCCCCAAATAAAATGATACTTTTTAACATGGTGACAGTAACAGCCCAGCAGAAAAGTCACTTGGACAAATGGTGTATTTCATATATGAATTATTTAACGGAGAAATACTCATTTGAGACTCTGCTTACCTACTTTTTAAAAGCTCTGCTTGCAAGAACACAGAAACGTTTTGTACTAAATCTTGTTTTTCTGCTATCTGAAAGTAAATTATAGCATGATTATACTGAAACTATTGAAAATGAGCATGTTGCATGTGTCCACCTCCTTAAAGATTGGTTAGACTGAAGAGTCTCTCTATAACCAACCCTCATGTGAATGCTTAAAAGTATGAATAGAGAGAAAAGCAGGAATTTCTCAGAAGGAAACCAACCTTTACTATGCTGAACTGAGGTGGCATGAAGAACTGCACAACAGCTTAATCCTATGACAAGCCCCAAATTTTATGATACCGCTGGTACTGCCTGGTGCCATTGCCAAGTCACAGGTGCCACAGCTGAGAACATTACACTTGTGTTTCAGATGTAATGGATGTAGCATTGATGCTTTGAACTCTTTCATATCCATTTCCATTTACTAAAAGGCACTGATCATTATTATATAAACTCTACATTTAAAAAAAATAATGCAGAGGAATGAGTGGGAAGAAAGTAGAGATTAAAATATTGCTCAAAGAAAGTAAACATGGAAAGTGATGGAAAATGAAATTTAATCTTAAAATCATCTACAGAGGATTCAAGGACATTTGACAGTATCAGATGCCCTAAATGTTATGACCAAGCTTCTCAGAAAGAGAGTGCAGTTGGGTATCCTTTCTCCAAATGCTTCAGCTGGAGTTGAGGCTATCCCCAAAGCTGTTGCTTGTACAGTGGGATATGTTCTTTTAGCTGGGATGCCTTGACTGATCTCAGTGGGAGAGGATGCACCTTGCCCCACAGAATCCTGATGTACCAGAATGGGGAGATAGCTGGAGATACTATCACCCACTCAGAGGATAAGGGGAGAGGGGGGGAGGGAAAGATTGTGGGATGGGGTAACTAGGCAGTGAGCAGTATGTAAATTGGATATGTAAAAATAAATAAATAAATAAAAACAAGAAATATTTTTAAAAATTTAAAAGGTAGCTAAAGGAAACTCAGAACAATAAAAGTTTAAGGTAAAACATAAGGATGGGAAAATATTGAGTTAAAAACAAATTAAGCAAATGTTCTATTAAAATATAATCAATACCATGCTTTTGAGGAATATAATATATGGTAATATTGTGGATTATGTGTTTAAATACACAGAAAAAAATAATTGTATATACCCATTACCCCAAACGATGATACTTGAAGAAATGGGAAATTTAGCTACTTTTAAAAACAATGTGAAAGTTATTGAACATAAACTTATAAGCTAAGAGTATTGTGCATTAACATCTAATCACACAATGATGCTTATGTAGTTATTATTTTTCTCATCTTATATATACAGAAGCTGAATGTTGAAAGTTTGAAGTAATAACCATGGGTCAAGCAACTATGGTGTGATAAAGTTAGTTTGCATATTCAAGCACCTCTGTTTTTAGGGCAGGGGCTTTGCAGTTCTTTCATTGTAATCTGTTATCTTCCCTAATAGATATTTACCTCTTCTTTCATACTGTGGCGACTCCTTGCCCTCTGAGCAATATCTTTGACAGTAGATACTGAGATGTGGAGAATTATGGACAATTTCAAAGTTGAAGAAAGGCTAAAGAGGTACAACCAGGAATAGTGATGTTGTTTTAAATCATCCATTCACTTTTACTGAATAATTTCAAGTTCTACTCATGTGACATTTCACCCTCATAGATCTCTAACAACAAACACTCTGTATACCACTTTGATGTTATTATCTATACCTACCAGAGTGGCCTAATATAAGTCAATATCCAGCAAAGACGAAAGTTTCCTAATTGTTCTTAAATTGTATATTATGGGGCACATAGTACACAGTTATGTTGGATATTAAGTTTCTTTCATTAGAATGGCCTTCATTAGCTTTGCTTTTCTTTTAATGGAAATTATTTGAGGCACTAAGTTTAGTGTATAACATGAATCACTTCATGAAGTTGTCATATGGCTTTTCTTATGTTATGAAATAAGATTTATTGTATCTATTTGAGGCTTATAACATGATATGAGACTCTCACAGAAAATAAAATTGCTACTGTACTGGAGCAGATTAACATAGCTGTCATCTCACATCCTTATTCTTTGACAAGTTAAATTCTGCTTAGCTAAAATTCATAATCCAGTGCAATTTCATTGGCTCTATAGGTTCATTAGGTTTCTAGACTTAGTAATTCTACATATCTGCCAATTTTTACTTAAGTTCCTCTAGTCTCTACCAGCCTAGACTGTCCCTAAATACTAGTGTTTCAGTATTTCTCTCTCCCTATTCTCTCTCTCTCTCTCTCTCTCTCTCTCTCTCTCTCTCTCTCTCTCTCTCTCTCTCTCTCTCTCCCTCTCTTATATGCTTTCTCGCTCTATCTTGCTCTTGCTCTCTCTCTTTCTCCCTCTCCTGCTCTCTCTTGTTCTCTCTCACTCTCCCATTCTCTCTCGCGCCCTCTCATTTTCTCCATCCATTCATCTGTTGAAAGGCATTCATGCTGTTTCTGTGTCTTGGCTACTGTGAATAGGGTAGCTATGAACATTGCTAATCCAGTATCTGTTGAGTAGGATGTTTACCCAGCATCAAAGTAGGTGAAACTTTTAGATCTCAATTTGCTCATCTGTAGCAGGGATTTTATTTTATTTTTTTTAAAAATTGAGATTAAATTGAGATAATTCCAGCAGATATGAGTATTTGTAATTGTTATACAGATAGTTCTTGTTTCTTTTTTCTTCAATATTGTTTAATCATGTAGGATTCAATGAGAAAATGAAGGAGATGGGAGAGCATTGCTCCAGCAAAACTACAAAACCCACAAAACCAGAAGCACAAGCAAGGCCAGCATTTTCCTTGACTGTGACATGATTTGTTTGTTCTACTCTTTTTTTTTTTTTTGAAAAAAAAAGTTTCCTAATTTTGTCTTTTAGAAGCTTGTTTAAATTAATTGCATGTAATGCTTAATTAGTTAACTAATAGGCAATAGGCTTATCTTAGCAGCTGACATTTATTCCCCAGTTAAATTCTAGTTGGACAAGGATATTACCTCACATATCTAAATGACACAACTTGTTTTTTAAAAAGAGCTTGAACTCCAAAATAATATTTGAAATTATTCCATCACACTCCTTATGAGTTACCTTTAATACAGTGTTTCAACTGGAATTTTCATGACCTTGATAGCTTCTTCAGCAAATTTCTCCTAGATGACGACTGACTTTTTTCCCTGTTTTTAAAGCTACTTTGGTTGCAGCAAGTTTTATTCACAATACAGTTCATCTTTCTTCACGTATAATAACACAAGGTTTACAAGGATCGCTCCATGCTTGCACAGCTATCCTATTCTCTAAATCGATTGCTGCTTCTCTCCTGAAGCTCTTCTCCACTCAACGTTCTTCAGATTCTTGAAGTAAAGAAATAGACATGGTATATTTAGTAGGGAAGGTTCTTGGTAGACACACATGCCAATTTCTTTCTCACAGCTTAAATACGCATCTGAATTTGTAAGAGAGCCATTTTCTTTATTTTTTAGGGAAGCTGCTGTATGTTTTTTATTGTGATTGTAGTGTTATCTCCAGAGCTGTCATATTTCAGTGATTTGGCAAGCTATAAGCTGTGGTGCAGATGGGACCACTCCAGATGGCTGTAATCCGATGTCCTATGAACGTGTCACAGACCTACTGTTAGAAAATTGAGAGACTTTGTTTTCTTTCCTATTTTCTTCCTTTCTTTTATGATATTCCCCTTCTCTTTATGGATGCCTTTGCTACAGCAGTTCTTTACAGATTCTTATCAATAACCCTCTATGCTGTTCCACACCTCCAGAAAATATTTTATATCCAGTTTGCATATACACCTCCTGAGAGAAGAGTGTAGCAAAACTGTGGCTTAAAGGGACATGTAAGCTTAGACTGGACATATTGTGCATGCATATTACCTTAACTTGTAAAATTTCTGGATTGGAGTATTGATATTTTAGGATATATATCTATAAGTGTTCTTTGGAAATATTTAACTTTGAATGCACAGTAATATGTAAAAAAAATCTTTCTAAATTTTCTTGTTATTTGCTTCATGCATATAGTTCTATGCATGATCCAATTCTGTTTGCAGTAACTACAGAATATATAGTCCCTTCATTAATTTGACCTGAAAGTATCCTTACTAGCGACTTATGGTTTAAGGTAGGAACATCTATATTGCCAAATCAGATGAACAAATAAGCTCAAGAATGACATGGATATTATTTTATAACTGGCTACAAAACTGGCTATAAGATGAAAAACTGTTCATGATGAAAAATTTGAATTCCACATTATTGACAAAAGAAATACAGACATAGTAAATGATACTTATAAAACACTAACATGATAATTTATATATAAAAACTAAGAGCTTGGATCTAATTTGTTTAAAATTTGCTTTAATTATGTTATTCTGCTATTCTTTTTATCGAAATTATCAATTCCTTTACATTGTTCTTATATGTGCTTTGGGAATTTCTCTAAAAATGAATACTCTTACATTATTCAGTAAACCAATATTCCCCTAAACATTCAGCACACATAAAAGGTACTGTGTCTTCATATGTGTATGTATAATATATATGTATATGTATATACATATATATGTATGTATATATGCTTATAACTCCTAAATACTATCATGGTGTTCAATAGATTTTAGTTTTATCATATAGATTTTAGTTATCATATAGTGATATATATATATATCACTAAAATCTGTTGAACACTATGATAGTATGCAGAAGTTACGATTGCTAGCAATGGCCATGTTTGTTTGCTTACATTTTGATAACATGCTCATCAAGTGCTGAGATAGACTTTCCAAATTTACCAACAACACCCACAGAAAGAACAGGTCCTCACTTAAGGTCAGCCTTCTGCTAAGAAAGATTAGCAAGCAAATGCACAGCTATAGAGTCTAGAGACGGCTATATTACCTCACAGAATGAGGTAGTTCTATGTAATGAGGAAAATAATAAGTCAAAAACTTAAATGATTCTGACTTTATTTATATAATCTTTACACCATATGACTGGTCATGTTGACAATCTACTGTCTAAATGTTTATGTTCATACCTATCTACCTGGCTTGCTGTCAACCTTGATTAGAGAAGTGTCTTTTTATTTATTTATTTATTTTAAGAATGCTGCAGTCAATGTGGGGACCCAAAACTTATCAAAGTATTGAGAATAAGTGCCTGTGAGAACTAAAGTCCTAAATGGAGCATCTACATCAACTTTCCATCTGCCAGCCACTACCAGGCTCAGGGACTATCACTGAAAGGAGGCAAAGAGATTGAGGAGAACTGCTGTGAAAGTCTGTCTTCTCTTTGTGACATGAGTACTGTACTCATGACATCACAGAGTATGTTCCTACCAGCATCATGAGTGTGATTCCCAGAATTGACAGCAGGTAGCTCATAGTAACCCACAATTCTAGCTTGCACCAGTTGTAGTTCTAGCACCAGAGGCCCTGATACCTCTTTTCTGCACATCCACACTCATATGTACAATGCCTTCCTCAGCACATACACATACACACATAATTCAAGATATGTCTAAAACCAGTTTTAAACTTCTTAATGATGATATTTCCATGATTTTAAAAACTTATCATAGGAAGATATGCATGTAGTGGTAGATGTCTCTACTCACAGCCCTTGAGATGCTAAGGGCTTTGAAGCCAGTGTGGACTACTTAGGAAGACTCTGTCAAAAAAAAAAAAAAAAAAAAAACAAAAAACAAAAAACACATTGTTGACTATGATAAACCCTATATGCCATTTTGCATATTTCCAGTTTATTTTGAAATATGATTATTTCTGTCCTGGGAATTCAAAATTTGAATAAAAATACAGAATGAATTAATGTGTTGTGTTCAGATAAGGGTTTGTCTCAAGAGGTCCATGCTTTCATGACTTTGTTTCTGCTGTTTAGTGTTGGGTTAATATCTATCTTCTCTTGATGGACTGTCAGTGTAGTAGACTCCTAGAATACTTGTGCCTGAATGAGCACAAAGGGAAGTTACCAGGAGAAAAGAAGCAAAGAAGGAAGGAAGGAAGGAAACAAAGAAGGAAGGAAGGAAGGAAGAAAGAAGGAAGGAGGGAAGAAAGAAAGAAAAAGAAAAGAAAAGAAAGAAGTAAGTCTGGTGAATTTATTATTTTAATGTAACATATTTTCAAAGCTTATTACAGCAAAAATATTTTCATTGGTGTATGTGTGTGTTTTGTGTGCCTGTGTGTGTATGTGCATGTATATGTGAGTCTGATTTACTGTCTATGTGTATGCTTTGTGTGTCATGTGTAGCTGTTTGTATATCTGTCTCTGTCTGTCTGTCCTCTCTGTGTGCATTTTTCTATCTTCCAGTCTGTCTGTCTGTCTGTCTGTCTGTCTGTCTGTCTGTCTGTGTCTGTCTGTGTCTCTGTCTCTGTCTCTGTCTCTCTCTGTCTCTCTCTCTCTCTCTCTCTGTGTGTGTGTGTGTGTGTGTTTATCACTGGCAACTGGCCCTGGAGCCTCATACATGCTAAGCAAATGCTTTACTGTTGAGCTATAGACCAAAGCCAATTTGTGTTGTTGTTAGGCCAGTAAATCTTAAGACCTAGGGTGTTTACTTAAAAATCATTTCACTGGGTTTTTATGCTTTAAAAGTTAGTCAACCAATATTATTCATATATGCTTTATGTACTTTAGCACACAGCTTATACAAACACAGAGACTAGAGACTCAGTAAATAATCATAAATTTTATCTACACAAGTCTACACATTTTTCATAAAAATTGAAAATATTAGCAATTTTAGATGCAAGTTCTTTACAATAAATTTATTTTTAATTTAAAATAAGTATTAGCATAACTCATACTCATAAAATTGTGCTTTTAAGATTTCTCAGTGTAGGTATGCCTTTGGTGATTTTGCATTTCTTCTATGTTATAGTTTATCTTACCTATCTAGCCCAAAATCATATTATTTTAATAGAAGCAAATTAGTGGCAGCATTATCCATCTCTTAGAGGTCTTATTCTGTATCCTTTATTGAAAAAGATTATCCTTTTTGGGTTGTGAATTTACTTCATTGATATTTATCACAATATTGTTGTAGTTAATTATAGTTTTAGTTGTAGCATCAGTAAATTTTTTAAAAACAAATATTCAGAATTTGTAGACATTTCTTTTACTTTTTATTTATTTAATTTTAAACTCTTAGACATTTCCTTCTTTTATATTGTATTGAAAAATAGATTGTTTTCATATAATATATTCTGATTATGGCCTTCATCTTTGAACTTTCACGTCCCTCCTTCTCTCCCATTGGATCCATATTCTCTCTATGTCTCTCCATATTAAACAAACAGACATCTAAGGAGTAATAATAAAATAAGATAAAATAAAGCAAGAACAAACAAATCAGAATAGAATACAACAAACAGAATATGAGATTGGGCATGTTCAGGGTGGTATGTCGGCATAGCCATAGACTTTCAGAAGCCATATTTATGTCCATGGACCGTGCTGCCATGGGAGACTATGTTGGTGTTTGTGGCCTGTGTTGTGATCTAGGGCTCTTTTGCTGTTTATTGTCTGAACAGTCAGAGATCACATTGACATCTGAGGTCCATGCTGCCAAAGGAGGCCATTTGAAAGCCCAAGGAGGTCCATGGTCTATGTTATTTCCTAAAGCCATGCTGATGTACACAATCTGTGCTCCCACTGACTTTAAAGGGCAAGGAAGCTATTTCTGCAGTGGTATCCATGACTCTATACTCACAGCTGAGGAAGAGAGTCACAGAAGGGTTCTGCAACAACCCCAACCACCTAATCCCCAACCTCATCCCTCTAATCTTCTACCTAATCCCCAACTCCCCACCTCCCCACCTCCCATGCTATCACTGATTGGTGATTAAAGATGCCTACAGCCTATAGCTGGACAAAAAAGATATAGGTGGAGTTTTTTGTTTCCTGGTCCTGGGGTCAGTGAAGGAGACCACAAGGAGGAGAAAAGAGAAGAAGGTGGAGAGTTGAGAGATACCATGGTGTAGATGAATTATGAAATCATGATCATGAGGGCTGGCCATTGGATCTAAGATCATTACAGATGGAACATGGAAAGTTATAAGTCATGGTTATTTATGAGAAAGTAAATTCCAATAGCTTAGAGATCAAATATCTGTCTAGCTTGAGTGATATAAGGTCTTATTGTAATTATAAAGGCTGTATGTCTTTTATCTGGGAACTGAAAGATCAAAGGCAGGTTAGAAACCCCCAATTTGAGATTAAATATTAACTTTAACAGGTGAATGTTAATAGAAAGGAATCAGTGGCTTTGTTGTGACTCTTGGGACATTGGGAGGAGAGTAACTGAAGGACATAAAACATCAAATTTGTTTCCATACAAAGACTAGGAAAGCAAAAATGCCAATGTGGCCTCAGATAGTAACTACAGATCATTAAAATATTTATATTGCCAGAAATATATATGTGCATATATGTGCATACATATATATCTTGCTCAATAATAATATAACTTGTTCTAAAACTTAATGGCATATTGAATTCTAAATCTGTAATAAGCCAGTGTCAAGTTAGTCTCTAATTCCAGAGCCCTCACTACAGGCTTTGGGAAGAAGAAACTGGCTGCTTGAGTTTAAAGCAGCAGTAAGGTTAAGGGCCATGCTACAGAGAAGCATGGGCTTCATAGCAGGAGTTTCAACTCCCACCTCTACCAGCTTGATTTTATAAAATTTTTTTTGCTCTTAAGATCCTGGAATTTGGAGCCCAAAAGGAAAGAAATGGTTCTAGAAGAATCACCAAGATCAGACACATCATCAGCTCTGGTGGTCCCTAAGTCTATCAGTTCTCACTTAGGATGAAACCTGAAGTTTGGGGAAGAGTGGTAAGAACTTCTGCCTTCCCTTTTCCTTGATGTTTTGTGTTAAAGGAAGAATTGTCTGCTGAGATCGTGATGTAGCAAGTCCTCACTAAGATTAGCTTTACCCCATGTGGAGTATTTATTGATGATTGGAGTAAACTCTGCTCCTTTTGATAAACCTGTTAACTAATGGAACTACTTGTAAAGCAGGTGAAAAGGGAGAAGACTGCCAGATAGACAAAGAATCAGGAAACAGACCAGAAGAATAAAAAACAGCTGAACAATCTGGAAATGAGAGAATATAGTGATCATCATAACTTTTAAAAATACAACTATGTGTTTCTGGTATGAAACATATAGAAGTAGGACTAAAGTTAACAAATAGGCTATATAGACAGGTAGACTATAGCCTTTAGGGAGGGGAAGTTCAATAAATCAGAACCATGTAACCAATACAAATTTTTACCATAAGATAAAATAATTTCTCACTTTTAAGGTAATGAGTTTAGAGTCATTGTAGATAGTCAAGCAGGGACCAAATGGCCACTTTTAAGGAGTTAAGTCAGGAAAGATTGCAACATCTTGTAATAGCTGTGTTAAATGATCTGTAAGTATTTTTCTAAAATATAACATTGTATGTTTCTAAAAACGTGCCAGAATTCATGCCTTAGATATAAGGTTTGCAAAGCCATGTTATTTTAAAGCAGTTTCTCACGTCCCATTTAACCAAAAAGAAGGAAATGAACTATTTCTTGAGTAAGAGAGGAATAGAACTAGCCTTTGAATTTTTCTGCTCACTGAGACCTTCAAAATACTTAGTCTCAGAGAATCTAGGAAATTACATGATGTACTAAATTCTGAATGACTTCTTTTTACTACTTTCTTTTCTTTCTTTTTTTTTTTGTGGAAGCCAACTTCATTTCTCATCTTGTAAGAAGAAGTTAGCTCAGAGGCTGTTGACCCACTTTGACGTCTTTAGCTTGGAAAGCAAAGTTTCTTAACGTGCAGTCTAGGTACTGCTTAATTCAAACTAGCCTATGCTACAGTTTAAACATTTCTATTCCTGGTCCCACTCAGGCATAAGAAATCAGAACTTTGAGGTTGGTCTGAATCCTAATACTAAGCAAACACCCGATGCTCCATATTCATATTAAGTTGAAGAATGCATGTCATAGGTTTATATGATTATACAGTTTGGTATGTAGACATTTTATTTTCACGATGTCAACTAGGTAAAAGCTCTATGTTTATATGATATCTGACATTCAATGCTTTACAAAAATCAATAGAATCCCTACAGGTTTTTTTCTCAGTCTTGTTTTCTTGATTAAATTAAAAATGAGAAAAAAACCATAATATATTTATATTTTCATATAAACATCCATTTACTAATAGGAAAATCATATCAGAAGGTTTCAAAAGGAAGTAGGAAAACATTTTTTTATCATTTAATTTTCTTATGAAAACAATTGCTAACACTCTAGGTTATTATTTAAAACAGGATGATACTGAATTTAAGGATATGCCAAATTCCTGTGTGGTCAGTAACTCCACAGTTTTTAAAAAATACATACCCTTATTTTACAGAGAAACTGTGGTTTATGGAGGGGGCATTAAAATGTTAGTAAGAGCAATAGCATTCAAACTACCTTAGGCAAAGAAAGAATGGAATTCAGCCATCTTTATCTGCAGCTCAGGTCATGTCATCAGATGGTAGTTTTAGAACATCATTTAGCTTTCATTTCTTTTTCTGGATTAATATTATTCTATATGTACTCCCTATGTGGTACCAGAAAAAAAGGCTATCACCAGCTGTAGACTTTCATGATTTCACATTGTGGCTAAAGAGAAAAGAGAGTGTCTTTTTCTATTACTCTAGAGAGATTCTCCTGGATAAATATACTTCTGCATGACATGTTCTTTATAATGGCATGAAGTCCTCTGACCTCTCTGAATGTTCATTCTGAGTCACACATCCATCGTTAGAGTCAAAGTTGTGTCATAACAGTGGGACCTGTAGGAAATTGGTTGAGCAGAAGCAAGTAGGTGTGCCCTCCAAGGGAACTTCCTAAAAGCCTTTCTTTTGAGAATTATTTATTGACTACAAAACACTGTGACATAGATAAACATTCTATATTCACTTCCTCCTAGGCTCAGTCTAGTGATAGGACTTTTGTTTTTGTTATTGTTGTCTGTCTGCTTGTTTGTTTCTTTGATATTTTTTAATAATCAGTATAGAAAGTGGTAAGGGCTATGATAGAGGTAGAAATAAATTATGGGGTCACTAAGAAGAGAACATGGATAAGTTGGAATTAGAAGTTTAAAAATACAAGAAATAACTAGCAAACCAGCTCTGGAAAATGAGGTAGATGAGATAGAACCTGGTTAAGAAGTAAGTGTGAATATTCTTACTTGACAGCCAGTACATACATTGGTATTAGGACAAGTACAACAGGTAAAGAACTTGAGAAGAAATCCTAACAAGGTAAAATTTGAGCTGTTTGTCCATTTTAGCTGGAAGCCAGTGCAGCTTACCCTGGATAGCTCAATTTCTATTAAGGTTTTCACTTGTAAAAGCAACCCTATAGTGGGAATAAAGATTTTTTTTTTTTAAGATTGAGTTGTTAAGCTAAAATGTTAGGAAGCTCTTAAAAGCAATTGCTGTGATGTTTAGCACTTTTCCTTCCTTCTTACTGAAGTGGGGGAAAATGTGGCAGACACTCAGGAAAGGAAAGCTTAAGATTCAGTAGGATTTAGAAGTTAAAAGCAAGATACCTATTCTGCAAATTTAAGTTATTTTTGAAGATGGGAGTGTGTATCATCAGGGTATCACTGGTAGTGGTTTGAGTGTGAAATATTCCAAATGCTACAGTGGGTTAAAATATAAAAATAAAAGTGGCTTTAAATACGCCGGAGCCAGGAGGAGTACAGAAGAGCCAGAGAAGAGATGATAATAAAGTGGAAAATAGTGAGGCAGCAAATGAGTACAAGATGAGGCTTCACAATATAACAGAGCAGAGTTGCAGGCACTGTGTATCATACGCTTATCATATCGTATACTTATCATACATATCAATATACTTAATTTTCAAAACTACCCTTTAATTCAGTCTTCTCTATCAAATCTATTTTAGAGCCCCGAGAATAAGATGTAGAAAGACCAAGTAATACAGAGAGGTCATGGAACTAATTTAAGTCTGTAAGTCCTGGAATTCTGATTCATAAAGAGTCTGAATTTAGATGATATGAGCTATTGCACCTGAGTTCAGATTTACAGTTTAAGATGATAAAATAGCACCTTATAAGTAGATAGGCACTTGGGCAAGTGTCATGAAAATTTATGTAAAACTATAGTTTATCTTAAATTTGGTTATTGTTATTATCTAGCTCAGGAAGGTGGTCATAAAGAGTTAAGACTAACGCAGTTGATGGATTCTGGAAGATCTATGTTGACCTTGCGGTTTTTCAGTCCAGTTTTGACTGTATGGAGTTTGAAAAATTTTATCAGCATTCAATCATCTTTCATCTGAATAATGGAGTGAAAATAATACTTATTAATAGTGCATCAGGAAGAATAGATGACACACTGATAAGAGTCTAAGTCTGAAGAACAGTAACTGAAATACCTAAGCGTATTAATTACAAGATAGTTGAAGTAACTTATATATGTGCTGTAAAGAACTATGTGTATGGAAGATTAAAGTTTCAACATATTTATGAAGATTTGCATTGCAATATCTTGTTTGCTGATTCTCAATTTTTTTCTAAATTTTACTGTTAAAATGCATTTTAGAATTTTGATGCCAACTTCAAATACAAAGCTGTTAACTATGCACTTATGTATAGCTGCTAAGTTTTGTTAGTGTTGAAGACTGTAGTACAGGCTTTGGTGTGTTAGGTTGAGCACATACTGGCCTCTACTAACGTGTTTCAGAACTCTTGATTTAAAAATAATCAAAGTTACCATACAAGTAAACAGTAGAAGGAAGGAATCTGTGGAGTATGAAAGATTTTATCAAACTTAATAGGAGATATAGAATAGAAGGAGTTGAAAAGGACAGCAGAAGGGTAGATTAGAAATGCTTCTTAGACATACAAATCAAACAGTAGCTTTCACTTTCAAATCCTGGTGTAATGGGTGACTTGTTTTTTAAGGCAGGCAAGGGGACAGTTGCCTTAAAATGAAAATGTGCCTTTTGTGATTCACAGATTCCCAGCTCAGTGTCTTCCAAGGATTTTCCAGACCTCCCCCCTTGCAAGAAGACCATGGTAGACTACCCTCACCCCACTTTGGGGCTTCCTTTTGTTGAGGTTATCTCAAAGCCCTTTGGGTATTTGCCAGGTCTCTACCTCCTCCTGTCCTCTATCTTTTTTTTTTTTTTTTTTTTTTTTGAACTTGTCATATCTTAGTCTGCTCTCTACCAGTCATATGAACTCTTCAGTCATCACATACATTATGGAGAGCCAGGAAAGCTACTGAACCCCCTTTCCCAGAATTTTTTATTTGGGTCATCCCCAAAGTCCTTGGCTGCCTGTGAGGGGCCACTATTTCCTTTCACATGGCAGAGAAACCAAGGCCTTCCCACCACCTGGTGTTCACATGAATCCTGCTGGCCACCTGATCCAGATCTTCTATTTGCCTTTTCAGTCCTTGGAACCCAGGACCAATTCACTCTGCAAGAGAAAACGTATTTCAAGCTGGGTGACTTGTAAATACCAAGTTGCAGTGGGCAAAGCAGAAGACCCCACTTAGAGGATGCACCCATAACCACCAAACAAGCAGAAGAAATTGACATACCAATTATGTGTAAGAATTAATCCTGTCAAGCACTTAGTAAGAAACTTTGCTGAAAGAAGAAAGTTGACTTGAATAAAGAAAGAAAGAAAAACTCAAGCAGCAGGCTAAATACAGATGCACACATCCCAGTATGGGAATGAAAAGAAGAAAAACCAAAATAATATGTCTTTTCCAAAACTACAAACATTCTAGTAGTGGCTCTTATGAAAATGACTCAGAAGGACTTCTAGACAAAGAATTCAAAAGAATGAGTACAACCATGTTCTAATAACTCAAATATAAGTCAGTTCAAGATATTAAAATGGAGTTGGGTTTGCTGATTAAAACCCAAATTGAAATGATACAGAAAATGACAAATTCTATAAGAGGGTTAAAAATTTCAGTGAAAAGCTTCACCAATAGAACAGATCATGTCAAAACAGATAATCAAGAGATGGAAGACAAGATGGAAGAATTAGATCATTCAGTGAAGATTAATGCTGAATTTAATAATACATGAACAGAAAGTGGGAGAGTTTTTGGATACAACAAAAGACATAGCCTTCAAGTCTTGGTCATAGAAGGAGGAAAAGAATACTGTATAGCAAAGGCATAGAGAGTTTCTTCAGTGAAATATCAGAAGAAGAAATTTCAAACCTAGATAGAAAGATGATCTTCTAGGAACAGGAAATCTATAGAACACAAAATAGACAGGGAAGAAAGAAAATTCTCCATGAAATATTATAGTTATAAGAATAAAGAATAGAGAAAGGATATTTAGAGTTGAAAAAAGAAAGGTTAAGTTACTTATAAAGGCAGGTCCATTTTGAATGACACCTGAATATTTAACAGAAAACTTTAAAGACAGAAAGCTTGAAAAAATTGTATTCCAATTTCAGAAAACCACAATTGCCAACTCAGGCAATCATACTCAGCAAAACTATCTTTTAAATTTGAAAAATTAAAAAAAAGTTACATGATGAGTGGGAGATAGAGGACAATGGGAAAGCTGTAGGTGGATAATAGCAATCAATCTTCCCCTCATACACAAACAAATGCAAACCTAAAATCACATGCAAATAAAAAAAAAGATGGATACAGAAAATAGAATCCAAGTGTCAAGAGAAGTTACTGCTTAGTGAAGTTTTATAACTTTTCATGGGAAGATGTGAAGAAGCCCTTGTCCACTGCAGATCAGGGACTGAAGATAGGCCCAGGATATCAATCGTTCCAAGTCCAGCTTGGTGTATGGTGAATCTATTGGAGTTACCTGTAGGAACATAGGTGACAAAGGCATTCTGCACCAAATATAACCCAACATTCCTAGGAATTTTATACATAATAATTCTAATTATGCTCAAATGTACATACACAACAGAAAATCAAACAGTGTCACATGTCACAGCACAGATACACCTTGAACACATCATACTAAATGAAAGGAGCTAGTCATAACCACCCAGATGAGAACTGCCAAAGTTCACCCAGAATTTCGTATAGCAGAAGAATTATATAGTACTATTTCATTTTGTCAGAGATTCAAATAAGGGAGTGGAATGAACTGAGGTTCATGGAGAAAATGGAAGAGCTGGGCTGTGTTTTGACTGAAGGCTGTGGACATGTGGAAGGTATTGATAGGCTATGAAAAACAGGAATCCTATGTTATTTGTTAGGAGTATAAATGTGTCTTTCTATGTCTGATACTGAGCTAGAATTTGGCAAGCATTAGGGAAGCAATGAGCTAGTAATTAAATGTTGGTTTTGGGGGCAACCTTTCTTCCAGATAAAACACGAACCATTTGATCTGCTTGGACTCCTTGCTAGGATGATGGGCCATTTCTACAGGTGTGCCTGTGGGCAGTATCCTGGGTTTCTGTTTATTTATAGTAATTGATTCTTTTTCTAGAGTTGTGTCTCCCTAAACCAATAAAATCCGTGGCTTCAATATAATATTTCACATACTTGGGTGCTTATTAAATTCTTTCAAAGTACTTTTATTTTAGGAAGAGAATTAAAGACACACCCCAAGAAATAATTACAGATATCTGGGAAGTGACAATGTAATCCAGAAAAGTAGGGACCTTTCATCTCAGAAAAACATGGCTGTCAGGCTAGAGAGCATCCCAGAGATAGAGGATACCTACAGAGGACTCACATAGAGGGCATGTGTGGAATAGAAAAGGAGATAATTTCATTAAAACTGGGTTAAAAAGACAATTCCCATAGAAAATAGAAAATAGGAAAACAAGGCTGTAAGAAGAAAAAGATGATTCTAGGCAAAGTTATTTAGGATTGATACTTGCTGAAGAACCTATAATCACAGAGTAATAAAACACCCAGTACTATTGTTTTCTAGTAATTATAAAATGTAAAAAGAATGATTTGGTTACAAAGTGGAACATACACATTGGCACACTCATTAATAAGCAAAAATAAAAGTAAATACGTAAGAAAAATGCCATCCTTCACAATAGCCACAGATAATAAAGAATATCTTGGGATAGCTCTTACCAACAAAGTAAACGACTTATGGTACAATAACTTTAATTCTTTGAAGAAATAAATTGGAGAAGATATCAGAAGATGGAAAGGTTTACCATGCTTATGGATTCGGAGGATTAATATAGGACAAATGGCCATCTTACCAAAAGCAATCTACAGATTCAGTACAATCCCTAACAAAATTTCAGCACAATTCTTTACAGACCTTGAAAGAACAATACCCAACCCAATATGGAAAAACAAATAACCCAGGATAGCTAAAAACAATCCTGTACAATAAAAGAACCTTCTGGAGGTACCACCATCCCTTGTTTCAATGTATACTACAGAGGTATAGTAATAAAAGTAGCATAGTATTGGCATAAAAACAGACACACTAGTCAATGAAATTGAGCAGGTGTAAATCCAAACACATATGGATACCTGATTTTTGATAAAGAAGCCAGAAATGTTCAGTGGAAAAAGAAAGCTTCTTCAACAAATGATGCTGGTCTAACTGGATGTCTGCATGTAGAAGAATGTAAACATCTATATTTATCACTCTGAACAAAATGCAAGCCCAAGTGATAAAGACCTCGACATAAAACTGGATTTTGCTAACCTGATAGAAAACAGGGAATAACCTTGAACACATTGACACAGGAGACAACTTCCATAGTGCACACAGTAAGATTGAAAATTAATGTATGGGACCTTACGAAACTCAAAAGCTTCTATCTAGAATTTTATCTAAAATGGCATCCTGAACAATGGGAAAAGGTTTTTTTGTTTTGTTTTGTTTTCCAGCTCCACATATGACATAGGGCTATATAAAAAACTCATCAACTTCCACTGAGATTTTGTTTTTGTTCGTTTACTAAAGCACAGCTTTTAGAAGCAGCATTATAAGATATCTCTCTTATATATACTTTTCATTACATTTTAAGTTTGGTTATAAGTTAGTAGGTTTCAATACGGCCTTTGAGTACACCTTTCATTCTGGTTAATCCTCTCTTCCTCTTCCCTGTGCTTTAATCCTTCCATACTCAATATTCAACTCATGTTCATTTTATAAAAATTCTAAATCCTTTTTTTTGCAGATAAGTCAGCTGTGTTATTATTTCATTAATAACTAATATTTTTCTACTGAAATTTATGTTTTCTTTCTTTTTATTAATAATTTTACTTGTTTACATTTCAAACTATATCTGCCTTTCGGGTTTCCCCTTCACAATCCTCCCTTCCCATTCACCCTCTTCTCCTGTCTTTTGCCTCTATGAGGGTGCTCCTCCACCCACTCACCCACTCCTGCCTCACTGCTCTAGCATCCCTTTACACAAGCATCAAGCCTCCACAAGACCAAGGGCCTCCCCTCCAATTGATGTCAGATAAGACTATCCTCTGCTACATATGTATCTGGAGCAATGGCTCCCTCCAAGACCAAAGTGTAGATGCTTCAATCCTACATCGAACAGGGACCAGAACAATCACAGGAGGTAGAGGAGAGGAGGTACCTGGGAGGGAGAGTGGAGGGGGAATTTAAAAGGGGGCAAGATCAGGTATTGGAAGGGTCAGAAAATTGAATAGAAACATATAGGAGTGTGGGATGGGGAGCTAGAGGCAGCCACTAGAAAGTCCCAGACTCCAGGGAAGCAGAAAGCTCCCAGGACCCAATGGTGATGACTAATCATCCCAACAAAGTGGAGATACAATCTGTAAAGAATATCCCCATTAGATAGGCATGACCCACAGTTGAGGAATGGGGCCACCTCTGCTTCTCAAAATTTTTAATCCAGAAATGTTCCTGTCCAAAGGAGAGGCAGGGACAAAAAATGAAGCAGAGACTGAAGGAAAGGCCATCCAGAGACCACCTCACTTAGGTATTTATGTTTTCTCTATGTTTCTTCTTTTTAGTTTTGGAATGATACCTCTGAGCATGGCTTGCATTTTGCACACTCAATCTTCATTTTCTGAATTGTAGAGCATGTGTATTCAAGTATTTTGTCAAATTAAAAAACTCATCTAATGTTATTTTCAAAATACTTCTTCGTTTCCATTCCTTTTTCTTTTTTGGAGCTCAGTTAGACAAATATATTAAAATTGATGTATTAAATTCTTCTGACGACTTCAGGTTCACCAGCTCTCTTCTCTGCTATATCTAGTCTGCAATTAAGATAATTTATTGATTTCTAAATCTAACATGTTGCATATTCAGTTTTATAATTTTAAATAGGTTTCTAATCAATTCACATTATAGGTGAAATTCTCCAAATGATTTGAATTCTCAATTTAGAACATATTCTCAATTCTCCAACCTACTAATCCCAGTTTTCCAAATAGTGTTTGTTGTCCAATATACTTAAATAACTTACACATCTGTTATCTATTTTATGTTTGGCCCTGAACTCCAGAATTAATTCTTTGGTACTCTTAAGAATGCCAAAATACTTGCTGTGTGTTAATAAGCTTTCTGCTCAGCTCTGCTTCCCACTCCAGGCAGATTCAGAGACTGGAAGAAAAGCTGACAAGAAAATGACTGCATATTAGGCTCATTGCACTGTGCTTCCTACCTCTCAGAATTTTAAAGTCTTAGCTTCATTTATTTTCAGCCAAAATATTATGGTTTTCGTCTCCAAAACCCCAGATGTTTCTGGCTTTTATGCTTCTTTGAATACTTTCGAGCTTCTATATCACAAAATTTAGCACATAGCCAGGGGGGAAAAGTAGGGCATAATGTTCAGCAATCTACTATTTTCCCCAGGATGTTGATACCTGGAGTTTTGGCTGCATAAAGAAGCTTCCCATTACATTAAAATGAACATTATTCAATTATGCTTATTTTCCCCTGATGTTGTCAAAGACCACTAAAGTAACTACAAATGGCTTCCCTGTGCCCGAGCATGGTATTTTGTCTGGAACTTTTGGTAAGAAGGAGCATGGGAACTAACTGTAAATGTTCTGTTACTATACTGTTACAAAAGGCATATAATCAATCTTCCATACCTTGAAGTTCCATGCCTATGGATTCACCCAACCCAGGAATGAAAATATCTGCAAAGAAATTTCAAAAATTTATGAAAAAGAAATCTTGAAATTGCTGCATAAAATGTACTGTGGTAAATCCATTTGAATAAAGTAATGTGTCAGCAACATATTGGGTATTACAAATATTTCAAAAATAATTCAAAGCACCATAAACCTACATGAAGGTTATATCAAATGTTGTAACTTTTTTGTGAGAGAGAGCATGTGAACTAATTATAGATGCTTTGTTACCATATTGTTATAAAATGCTTATAATTGACCTTCCATATCTTCAAGTTCCACACTTAAGGATTCGCGATTTTAAACAAGGAATTTTAGCACCTATAGATTTTGGTAGACAAAGAAATTTCTAGAAACAACCTCATTGGATACTGAAGGGTTATTATATATTCCAACTTGAGATTTATAATTTGGTCGGATATAGAATAGTGAGGTGTAATTTCGTCTTTCAAAATTTGAATGGTTCTTTTATCTTGTGTGTATGGGTGTGTGTGCAAGAGCATGAACATGTATGTGAATGTGTGCAGAACACAGACGTTGATATCATGTGCTTTGTTTGAACCTGAAGGTCACCAATTTGGCTAAACTGCCTGGCCATCAGACATGTGGAATATTCCTGCCTCTATTTTCAAACGCTGAGCATTCAAGCGTCTCTCACTCTCTCTGCACCTTGGCCACTTGTGCATCTTTGTGTTGATTACCATCTACTGTACAAATCTTTGCTGAGGTTTGATCCATGCATCAATCTATGGGAATAATAATACAATATAACTATATTTCACTAGAAATGACTACATTTCCATGTCCATCTAGCAGAACAATAGAATTTCACATGTGTGTACTATGTTTACATCATTTCCCTTCCCTCTGTGCTTTGAATAATATCACCAAGTATTGCCTCTCTATTTTCAACGTTGTATTCAAGTAATTCATGATTTGGAGTCACAGTCTAGAAATGTAAAAAAATAAAATGGCTTAATCAATCTGTCACTTTTCTAGAAATGTCTTTTATTTCTTTGAAACTGTCTAGAAGGTTTACAAAATAATGTTTCTTTATGACATTTTCATGCATGTGTTTTATGTCTATTTCCATATGTGTCCCATTACCTTCCATTGTCCCCATGCTCCTACTGTTCTCTTTCCTGCCTCCAAGTAGATCCCTTCTGATAACAGACTGTGTGTGTGTCTCTCTGTGTGTGTGGTGTTGTAGTTAAATGTCATTTATCAAAGGCCTTATTTTCAATAGTGAGCATTAACTTATTTTCAAGATATATGGCAATTAGGGCAGAGGGTGTAGATGATATGGAAATTGAAAGGAAAGTGGTGGGATATTAGAGGCAGAATGGCTTGGGTAGGAATGGGTGTGGGATTTTATGGGAACCTAACATGTAGAAGAGAAGGCTAACCCAAAGAAAGGGTGTATGAAAGTCTACAACCTCGCAATCCAATGAATAATAAGAATAATTGGAGGGATAATGGAATATAGGAAAAGAAACAAGGAATTACTTGGAGCTAAAGGGTAGAGGTCGCAATATGCGACATTAAGCAAAACTAAGGATACATGAAAACAACTTACAGAAGTTGTAAGATGAATTTCAAAACACAATTTAAAATCACGGAAATGCCCTACAAGTTCTTGGTCAGGACGGCCCTTAGAAGTTTCCCAAAGAACAAAGGATATTACCATTGCCCTTGGCTACCCACTAAGGCTTCATGGCAACACCTTACTGCTGAAGACACCACACACTATCTTAAGAATGCCAACCTCAGTCTAATGAAGAAACCTCCCACCTACTGGCTGTCTTTCGCAGTGTCAAAGCGTGCTCTATAGGCAGCTAGTGGGAAAAAGTCACGGTTTTTACCCAGTGCTGGATCCTGCATGTTGCAGAATGAAGGTAAGGAATCTCACTTTTCTGGCCCATCTCTCACAAGCACAGACCAGTGAGAATGTCTTAAATGTGAAGAGCGTTCTAACGAGGGCAGGAAGAAAGGTTACTACCAGGAGGCATATCTACGGAAGCCATTCTGTATATTATACACAGAGAGCTCAAATGAAAATGCCAACTGGTTATAAACTATTAAGATCATCTCAAAATAATCATACCCCATCATTTTAGTGCATAAATTTATTTTCATAGAGAGAGTTTACAAGTTACGTGTGTCGGATATAAAAGCTTATTTTCCATATCGAGATTGGTTGGTTGAATGTGTTCCATAAACACGGAACCAAAGGATGTGGAGCAGGATTCCAAAGCTGACATTCGGAAGCGCTGTCTGTGTGAAGTGCAACGTAAAGCTTCGGAGGACTCTGGGACACGAGGTATTCCCTGTCTGCCCATCTATGTCTTCATTGATGCCACTATGCAGCCAACATCCTGCAGCATGTGCTGTGGGAAAAGCTGCTATGCTATTCTTCCTGTTTTCTTCATCGTTTCCATCAAGAGCAGCAAGGAACTCCCTCCCAGTCCTTATGCACGTTGAGAGCTTGTTGAAAGGACAGAAGGGTTATCTCTGGAAACGGAAAACAGAGTCTGAGACTGATCAAACATCTGGGGCTTAGGAAGAATCTGGAAGTCAAAAGAGAAACAACATAATGCTCTGGAATCCAGCCTAACCAGCCTATAGTGATTGCTGTGTAACCCACTTCAATCTCATTATCTATGAACAAGATTCAAGTTGTTTTATTGATGAGAAAGCCAATATAATATTTTCAAGTATCACTGGTGCATGTGGATCCTTGAGTCAACTAACTGCACTATGCCCAGGAGCTGCTTTAATGCAAACGCTGAGTGGAAGCACTGATCATAGCCTTAAAATAAATTTGAATGTTTATAGCTGATTAACAAACATCAAAGGGCCATGGTTTATAAATTATTGAAGAGGTGTGTGTGTGTGTGTGTGTGTGTGTGCACCTGCCCACAGGTGCACATGGAACAGAGGGGACAGGGGGAGGACCAGGGGAGGAGAAGGAGGAGGAGGAGCGGGAGAGGGCAGTAGACACAGAGAGAGAGAGACAGAGACAGAAACAGAAATAGAACTAGTGTACTATGGTACCAGTGTTGAGAGAGGTCAGAGGACAAGTTGCAGGAGTCGGACTTCTCCTTCCACCTTGTGAGTTTCTATCAAGGAGGCCACTAAGCTTGTTGGCAGCTGCTTTTAGCCATCTTGCTGAACTCATTTTTTAACTTTCTAAATAAAATCAAACTGTATAAAATTTGCCCTAAGAAGCAGATTGTAGATTAGATTTAACAGTTCAAATCTTTTCTACTAGAAAACATGTTTCAGACAGTGGAAGTGAAATTTCACTTTATCCAAACCAGGTGGCATTTTAAATAATTCTTGCCCGGGCATCCAGAATAGTGCAAGAGAGTAGGGTTATTGGTGAGAATTACATGTCTCTTTGTACTTGATGTTTTTCAAATGTACCATCTATGTCTCTCTCTTTTCCTTTGAATTTTGTCAAGTGTTGCAGCTCCATTCACAGGATCACTCACATCTTGCTCTGACTTCATTCCATTTAACAACTATAATTACTCTTTTCAAGTGCCATACCGATCTTCAACAGCATTTTCTCTGGCAAGGATTTTAGCTTTCAAAACTCCCAGAAGCTCTTACAAGTTTTATTTGTAAAGATGGCTGCACTTAATTTTGATGACAGTTACCTTGTACATAACTACACCAAGAAGATGAATCTTACTGAAGGCATATTACAAATGACAAATCTAAATATGACAAACTCTGTTCTACCATCACATCTGTAGAAATGATCTTAGGTAGGAGTTATTTAGAATTTTAAGAGAAATTGTGGGAATAACAATCTTCTGGGTAACTATTTTTCTAGGTTCACCGATAGTGCAAAATCGTATTTTATTTTTTTAGAGTAGCCTTATTATTTGTATGCTCCTTTGAGTTGTTAATGTTATACTCTTTTGCTACTAAACGTGTCTTGGTCTGGATAATAAATTATACAACTGTCCTATTTATAGATTATATATTAAAATCCCATAACTTGAATGATCAAGTCCTCTCATCATTTTGCTTATCTTTCCGAGTACCCACTAACATGAGGCTTGGATGGACTCATAATACTCGTTGACTTTATATATGAGATATAAACACTAATTTTAAGTCTTTCATAAATGTGTACATACATAAGACATAGGAAAGTAGCAAAGCTATTGAGTGTGTGTGACTTTCTTACTGCCACATGTTAAAATGCCTACCTAAGATTATTCCACATTCATGAGCTTAGGGGCAACTGTACCAATAATAAATCTTCTCTGCCCTAAATCAAGAAAACTTCCAGGTATTAAGAAAAGTATGGTTCTTTGTTAAAACACAAGGACATTTCTACTTTAATCCCTGGATTGTTTCCCCTTTAAATGAACCTTTGCTGGGTGTGGTGTCAAAGCTGGGTGTTCCTTACTTACACTCACTGAAAAACTTTCCTGGATTTCCTGGCTTTTAGCACATTGTATCATTTAAAAAACTTTCCATCTTATATGTTTGAAATACAAAGAATGCAATCCATAATATTTATATTGTTTATATTTTTCCAGGCATGTAATTAATCCCTGCTAACATTTAGACCGACCCAACACTTTCACCAGGTATCACACACATACATACATTGAAGGGTCCTGGAAGGCTCAGGCCTGGCAAACATGGTCCTGGCAGGCCTTGTAGCCTTCCAGCTTCCCCCTTCCTTTGTAAACAGATTATATCCCGAAAGGGAGCCATCAAGTTCTAGGCCCTTATTTGGATACTTTCTTATGCAAGACTCATTCCTGAGGATGACTACCAAAATCAAATGACTACCAGCAATGAAAAGCCCCCTCTGGCTCACCTAATCAACATTCCCAATTAAAATTAAACACTTCATCCTAACACGCGTTTCCTCTTTTTCCTTTATCAACCAACATTTCCTATGGGATATGCCTGTCTCCTCTCTGTCCAGAGGCAGTCTTTTGTCCTATTCTAGGACAAATACTCCTCCTCCTACTCTCTTGTTCCCTTCCCCTCTCCCCTCATCCTCTATCTCCTTTCTTTTGTCTCTTATTCCTTGCCCTCTGGGGCAAATAAATTTCCATTTTGCTGAGAGAACTTCATCTTGGGGGTCCTAAATCAATACTTCCCCTTTCGTACACGATGTATTTATTTTATGTTACTTATGAAAGTTACTCCCAGCATTTATCACCTTAAAGGAACAAGCTAGTGTTATCTTACAGGTTTTATGAGTCAGAAATACAGGAGGCATTTTGTATTGTGGTTCTCTTGGGGTGGAGGACTCCCAGGAGGTTATAGCTGTAGGCTAGAGTTAATATTCTCCAGAAGACTTAATCACTTATGTAGGATCACCTGCTGCTGAAAGGGCTTTCTCAAACTGCTGACCAGAGGCATATTTATCTCTCTGAAAACTTGCTGGAATTTGTTCCCATAACAAGTCCTCTTCAGAGGCTGTTCATATGTCCCCATGAGGCCTGGGTGAGCCTTCTTCCTCAAGTCATGCCTGAAGTCTAAGAAAGCTAAAGTGCCTTTTAGTATTTAATCTCAAATATATATATACCATCATTTCTCTCAGAAATCACAACTCTCAGACTCAAGAGGAAGGCAATTAATTTCTAACTCTTTTGTTGAAATTTTTCAAATAATGTGGGAAGGTATTTTCATGATCACAACACAAGGCATAAATGTAGGACATCAAAAATGGAGTACGGAAATATTGAGAGACACATTGCCACAGACATACTAAGCAAATGGAAGGGCATATTCAAAGATTTAAGCCGCAGTATCATTGATATTTTACAATGGTTTACACAGTTGATGACATCACAGAGTGATTTCTAACAAGTGAACTGTCATGTAGAAATGATTCCTAAATTAATACAGAAATCCAAAGGGCTTAGATAATCAGATGACCTTAAAGAAAAAGAAACAATATTATAGACTGTCCACCAACTGATTTCAACGTCATGAAGGTGTAATCAAGCAAGATGGTTGGGCATAAACAGAGATAAATGTTCACTGCAATAAAAGCGAAGGCCTGGGAAGTCCCGTTAACCACTTGATTTCAGTGAAACTGCCATATGATTTGCAGGGCAAGATCCCAAACTGAAACCAGTGGGAAACAAATTGGTATATTCATACTCTGGGATACTAGCTAATGGAAAAAGGAAGAAAATTCCGACACCTGTGAAGAGGAGCCAAAACATCAGAATGTATATTTATCTGATGTTTGGAACAGACAAGATTAACCTCTAGGAATATAAATTAAAATAGTGCCTTAACGTTTGGTGAAGTATGTAGCAAGGGATAGAGCAAAGGAGATGTTTTGGAGTGATGGGGCTCAGCACTGAGTACCTGGTCGTCAGATAAGGGCATCTGATAAAGATGGAGGGACTTCACTCATAGAATGCACACACAATCTTCTGTATCCAAGTTACTCCTCAGTAAAAAACATACAGAATAACAAAACAAAGCATGTATAATAGCCAACCCCCTGGATCACTACAGGATCTGTATGTTAATAGATCAAAGTACCTAATTTACAAAATGGAGACAAAAGTCAAGGCAAAATGTGTTTCAGGTTTGAGAAAAAAATCACACTGTCTTCATTTGCTCTGTCATGGGATATTAGACTATCACCTAACATTAAATCTAAACCGTGTACAAAGAGAACTGTTGTTAATTTCTGTCTGGCATAGCAGGAAAGATAGCAAAGGTTAGGCGCTGTGTGTGGAATGATAGAAAATGGAGAGAGGGCAATGGGAGGTTAGCTCTGCTGCTGGAATAGAAGCCTGGGGAAACTGAAAACGCAGGGGAAAGGATGAACAACTTCTACCCAAATAATAATAATAACATAAGTATTATATGTATGTGCTAACAGTGTGTCAGTGTGTGTGTGTGTGTGTTGCTTGTATCCGGCGTATGCACAGGTTCACGCGTGCCATGGGCCCTCGGGTTGAGAGGGTAGTCAATTCTCTCCTTCCACTGTAGGTTCCAGGTATTGAACAAAGTTTCTCAAGCTTATGCACTAAGTGTTTGTACATCTTGGCAACCTTCTGCATTTTTGTTGGGTTGCTTATAAGTCAAAGAGGGTGTAAACTGCAGAAAGAACAGGAAGCTAGAACAACTACTATTCTCTTCTCTATAAAATAAAAAAAGGCATCAGTCTGACAAAGGCTCTGCGCGAGGAGCAAGGGTTACTTTTCCATTAAGACTAATGAGGACTCACAGTTAGGATTTAGAACTTTGAATTTTTTGGATTAAGGTTAGGGTTCGCATTTTCAACAGACTCTAGACTATTGTCTAATAGCAGGAAAATCACAGATTTCCTCCCTGAATGAAGCTTGCAAGAGAGAGGCATCGTTCATTATGCCACAGCATTGTTCTTGTTTTATAGAGTGAAGGTGCAGGGTTTTAAGAATCTGGTTATGTGCTCTCACCACTGTGGAAAGGGTGCTAGGCTGGGAGCCACACTGCCCTGCACATGGTATTTGACTCTGCAGCTTACCTGAGAGTGACACTGAGGGAAGCTGAAGAAGGGATGCTACCTCATGAACAGATGAAATAAGAAGGGGACCAGCTCAAGGATTTCAAGTTAATTCTACTTAAAATCCAATCAAGAATGTGGCAGACATGTCGTAGATTCCACTTCATTTCCTTAGTTTGGTTTCTTCTCTGACTTCTGGAGGAATTGCTACCAGTCGTTAAATAGATCCTGAGCCTAGCTCCTAACTACTCTCTGTGATTTCCAAAATGAACTGTTGTGTCAATTATGAGTGTCATTTAACAACTGTCCTGTAAGTCACAGTGTATTAACCCAGATATAGAATGCTTTAGTATTGACTGAATCACACCTGATTACACATTGCTTTGTGTTGCAATATTTCAAGAATGCTTTCCTTTTCACAACATTCCTTTGGGCATGGCTTGAATTATAGTCTGCATGAAAGAATTGAGTTGACCTTGGTTATTTAGTCTGGAGAATTTTAAAAGAGACAAGCCATTAAAGATAATGTTTTGAAGTGACGGGAACTACTCTGTCCCTGTAGAGGCAAGAGAAGTCTGAAGATATTACAGGTCTAACAGAACAATCTAGTGACAAATTGATTTTCCTGTGTGTTGCTGAGAGTCCTATCACGGAAAAAGTCTTCAATTGGTTAATTTTCACTTTTTGTGAAAGTTATATATAAGACCTGGAGACTTAGTAACTGGAAGTTGTTTCACTTCTTCATAACACTAAAACAAACTTATTTTAGCAGCAGATAAATTTTCCTCACGACATTCCTACAATAATTTGTATGAAGATTATAGATTCTTGTATAATTTGTATGTAGATTCTATATAATTTGTATATAGATTCTTTCAAGAAATTGGAAAAATTATTATCCTACTGCTTAGAGATAAACAGTTCCTGGAAGTATCAAAATTTGGATAGTTTTGCTGCATAACTCAATCATAATTCTGTTTATTGGTGTTTATAGTTTTATTTTCTTGACTCTTCATTACAACATGAGTTTTTTCATATCATTATTATTTGAAACTATTTTTATTATGAGTTAATTCTTAAATTCAACATTTAAAAACTTTTCAGATCTTTAAAATGTTTATAATTATCTTCTGTTATGAATGCCATTTTTTTCTGGGAAACTTTGTTTACATAGAGGTTTTAGTGTGTCTTTCTTCCTTTACCTATTATTTTCTTAATGATAAATAGATTTGCATTGATGGATTTAGACTTTTTCATATTTAAGTATACTCTCAAGTTGGTTTGTATATTCTTTAATTTTTGCTGCTTTCCATGTGTGTGATTATCATCTAACTTTTTAATCTTCACCCTTCACATTTGCATGGTTTATTATAGGAGGTCATTACTCCCAAATCTGTTATCTAGTTAACTTTCAAATGAACTATTCATAGTACCTGATGTTGGAGATCTTAGGGTTTCAAGAACATATGTGATTATTTACTAAGTTCTTACAAATGCAACCCATTGCCTGTTAGCAGCTGAATATTCTCAGTGGTCTGCTACCACGGTTTTTCTTTCTGTGAGTATATGTGTTTTTCATGTAAGTTGAAAGGTACGCATAGCTTCTGGCCATTTCTAATGAAGGGCTCATGCAAATGAAGGTTCAGGATTGTTAATGTTGCCTGTTATATTTTTATGTAAATATATTCTGCAATGTGATTTCTGAATTTCTAGTTTTACTATTTCAATGTTTCTTATTTTGTTAGGTGGCTTCACTGAAGCTATCCGTTTTGCACCTTTAATGGTTTCATTTATGGATTCTACAATTAGCATGTTCCATTTCTCCAAAAGGCTTGGAGAATATCTATGTTAGTAGTTTTCCAGTTTAAAAATTCAGGATGGGATAGCAGACCTTGGGCGAAAGCTTTGCAGCCAGTCCCACAACACCCAGAGGAAGCTCCACTCCCAGGCATTCTGATACACCCAGGATCAGAGGTGACCAGGAACCAACATCTGTCCCAACACTGGGAGTAACTGGGACCAGCAGGATGAGGCACACAGGAACTCCGCCAGCCCAGTGACTTGGGTTCCTTCTGGTCTGTCTGGGTTGGGGTACAGAGCAGACCTTGGGCGCCAGTTCTGTAGCTAGTCCCACAACACACAGAAAAAGCCCCACTCCCAGGTGATCTAACAAGCCCAGGATCACAGGCTCCCAGAATCACAGGATCATAGAGACAGCTTGACTCTGAGGAGTTCTGATACAACCAGGATCACAGGAAGGACAGGCTCCAGTCAGATTTAGCAAGGGCAGGTAGCACTAGAGTTAACCAGATGGCAGAGGGCAAGCATAAGAAAATAAACAACACAAACCAAGGTCACATCAGGACCCAATTCTCCCACCATAGCAAGGCCTGGACACACCATCACATGGGAAAAGCAAGATTCAGATCTAAAATCACTTATCATGATGATGATACA